>NC_137097.1:38953394-39378394 GCF_949357685.1 Gobio gobio
TACATGCAGGAGTGCAGCTCTGCTGCAGGCTTCACTCCTGCCACAGAGCTGTAGTCATAAAGTATCTGTCCCCATTTTAACTTCCACTTTTTTGAGAAGTTTGAGTTGTAGACTCTAGAAAACTCTCCAGATGCAAACACATCCATCTGGTGTGTGTATTCATCCGTGTAGGCAAGCGAAAGCAGTAAGCACTGAGAGAAGACTGGGATTATCTGTTCATCTGCATTAAAGGGGGATTACAAATCTATCTGTGTATCCACTCACTCATGCATCCACATCCACGGATGTTCTGGAAATGTTTAGTGATTGAGGACACCCACTACTGAATGATTATCACAGACCACTTTTCAAATTCAAATTCTTTTAGTATTATTATAATTTATTATTATTATTATTATTTAATTATTATTTGTAATTTTTATTTTTTTTATTTGATTTATTTTATTATTTTATTTTAACACAGGTAGCTCAACGTTTTCGAGCAAGGATAAAGAACAAAAAGAAGTTACCAGCTATGTTGAGAATAGCAAACTACCTTAGAATCGTAAATTGGAATATCGCATTAAACAATTACGAATAAAGCACCGTTTCTATCCCTATCTGTATATTATCCACTCATGCATCCATGTCCACAGCTGTGTGCTTGAAATGTTTATGTCAATGCTGATCACAGAGTGATTGAGGACGCCCAATACATTTCTCACTTCTCAAATCCTTTTATTTTATTATTGTTTTGTTTTAACTCGGGTAGTTCAACGTTTTCTGACAAGAATATAGAACAAAAATAAGTGTGTTCAACTCATAAATACAATCTTTCCCACAACTTGAACGCATCATATTTAATATGTGTTCAGGGGACAGGCAGCTAGCCGATAGCGAGGAGATGTTTGCTGTATGTGACAAAAAAATGTTTTGGCCTAAAAAATGTGTGACATCACTTAGAGCACCTTTAATTTACTGTGTACTATCATGAACAAACCATGAACAGCTGTATTTTTATGAACTAACGTTAACACAGATTAACTAATGCTGAACAGAGGTGTTGTTCATGGTTAGTTTATGTTAATTAATGCATTAACTAATGTTAACTAATACAACCTTATTGTAAAGGGCTACCATGGCTGTTCGGTTAAAATAACGGTTCCTTTTAAGCTATTTTAAATCAAATACATAAATATTTCAATATGTATAGACTATTATTGACTGTCTGCTGTGCAGTTTTCAGCAGATCATCAGCATATTTTAATTTTGAACATGGTCTTTGAAATATTTATGGTTGTATAATGCGATCGTTTCAAGTATTCAGAATCAGAATGAGCTTTATTCGCCTAATAAAGGAATTTGGGATATATTAGGCAGCAAGTGAACATGTTGTCCTCAAAGTTGATATGTTAGAAGCAGGAAAAATGGGCAAGCTTAAGGATTTGAGTGAGTTTGTCATGGGCCAGATTGTGATGGCTAGACGACTGGGTCACAGCATCTCCAAAACTTCAGCTCTTGAGGGGTTTTCCCGGTCTGCAGTGGTCAGTATCTATCAAAAGTGATCCAAGCAAGGAACAGTTTTGAACTGGGGATAGGGTCATGGGCGGCCAAGGCTCATTGATGCACGTGTGGAGCGAAGGCTGGCCTGTGTGGTCCGATCAAACAGATGAGCTACTCTAGCTCAAATTGCTTCAAGAAGTTAATGTTTGTTCTGATAGAAAGGTGTCAGAATACACAGTGCATCACAGTTTGTTTTGTATGGGGCTTATGGGGTTGTGAATGGGGCTGCATAGCCGCAGACCAGTCAAGGTGCCCATGCTGACACCTGTCCACCACTGAAAGCAACAGTGGGCATGTGAGCATCAGAACTGGACCACGGAGCAATGGAAGAAGGTGGCCTGGTCTGATGAATCACGTTTTCTTTTACATCACGTGGATTTGTGCATTATGTACTGTATGTACAGCTGTATAAATATTAGTATACAGTATATATTGTGTGCTATGCAGCAGTAGTACTTGAACGTGCAAAAAAAAAGGATGAGCTGTAAGAAAGACTTTACACCTTTTTTTGAGCAAAAATTATGTGAAAGTGGTATTTTTCTACTTATCTCAGTCTTTGTTGGAATTGGTGTAGATTAAGTGACAGGCTTCTTTCCTTTCCCATTGAAAATGTCACTGTGTTATCTATGCAGAGAATGCACCAGGAATTGGACAGGTCTTTGTAATTCACAGCTATGTTATATTTAAACCAACTCACAAGCAGTGTTTCCAGCAGCATGTTTCGGATATAAGGGCTGTGCAATTCAACATATGGCAGGTTGAGTCTGGTAAACTGAGCATTTGGCTGGCTGGCTGGCTGGCTGGCTGGCTGGCAGAAAATTTCTCCTCACACAGCCCTGATGTTCATTACCTGTGGTGACAACCTCTGTTCTTCTAATACTTTGCCTCCCAGAGCTTCCTGCCGTCATGCACTCTCTTCTAGTGTGTCTCACTCGCCTATAATGCATTGCTTCACGGTTTGGCGGTCATATGTAAATGAGCTGTCTAGAACAGACTTTTCACTGTTTGCTGTAACTAAAACAACATTCAGAATGTGAGAACAACAAACAGGCAAAATGGCATAAATCCAATTTCAGCGTTAGTGAAAATCTCTTTTAAAATTGAAATGCAAAGAGGACCGGTCTGAAGGCCAAGCATGATTGCACAACTGAATTCATGAATGCTGAAGTGATTGGGAGAGTGAAGATGGAGTTTTCAGACCTGCCAAGCTTTTTAAACGGCTCCTGCCAGTGGTTGCGTGCCAGAAAATAGTGAATAAATGTGTGTAGCGACTGCCATTATTCATGCTTCTAACTTTATTTCATGCAGTGTCCACACCTTCCACAAGGGCAGTGACTCTAATGTATGAATCTTGCTCTTATAAATCCTAATCTTTACGAATCTTAGCTACTCTTCCAGCTATTATTCAAAAGAGCTACATATTGCAATTCACTGAAACGAAAGCAGAATGAGCAATTATTGCCAAGAATAAGTTTAACAGGAATTTTAAAAAGAGGGAAAGAAGAGGACAAATGGGCATACTCAAGCAAATTAAACGTTTTTCAGCATGCAAACATCCCCTGATGTACTGATCAATTATTCACGATTTGACGTCTAATAACAAACTTTAAATTGGATACAGACAGTGTGCCATTAAGGCAGTCTATTGTAGCTTATTCTGGTTAAATAAGATGTCTGACCTATGAAATGACCAGGTATTAGGACCTGAAAAAAATTGATGGCACAATAATAGTGTGGTGAGCAGCAAAGTGGTAGCTATTACAAATTATGTTGTAGCAGTCTCCTATAAAGATTGTTTCTACCCCTCCCCTCAGGGTTGTGCACCATTCAGTTTTTAAAGGCCAATACCTGGATGGGTCTCTAACGTTGATTCGGGCCAGCAACAAAGGCTGTATTGTTCAAAGCAATACGTGTAGAATATTTCATGGTCATAACTCTGCACCTAGGCTGTCGAATTGCAGTAATATTTGAAAGCTGACCTGACAAAATCCTTTTGAAAGCATAATTGATTTTCCTCCAGCTTCAGTAAATCTATTAGGAACTGTGATTGGGGACTGAAGAAGCCAACTTCAAACTTGTTTGTTTCTTTTTGGACAAGTTTTATGTTTAGCAGATGTGAAAACCACCTTAACATTCAGTCAGCCCAAAAATAATCTGCTTACTTATAGTTGGTAACACTTGAGTTTGGGGAACACATATTCACTATTAACTACGACCTTAATAAACTCCTAATTTACTGCTTATTAATAGTTAGTAAGGTAGTTTTTTTAGCATTTAAGTTAAGGGATGTAGAATAAGGTCATTCAGAAAAAGGCATTAATATGTGCTTTATGAGTACTAATAAACAGCAACATGTAAATGTTATCCAATGAAAGTTATCCATATCTTGTCCATTAATAAGTCACAACATAATGACAAACATAAAAGCATGAGGATATTGTTTTATAACCCTCTCACTGTCTAAAGGTGTCTTTGGTTACCTTTTTGCGTTTGAAATCCAGTCATTTCAGAAATTCCATGTGAGAGTGAAATATTTCCCCATACAGATTTCACAATGATTCAAGTCACACAAATTTGATGTGTTGACTAAGAGACAGCTGCTTGGATTGAAAGTGACTTCTGTGTGAGCTAACATCCCTACAGTATAGACAATGGACCTTTTTGCTAATGTGGCCGCACCATTTTCCATTTTTAGAGCAAGCTGAATCTTTCACACATCACAACTGTGATTGATGACTGCATTTTGCTCCCTTGTACTGTTTTACTTCTAAACTAGCTTCTTTCTGCCCCGTCTAGCCTTATTCTCAATTCTCTGTCCTCAAAATAGGAGGATGAGACCTTTCACTTCGTCCGAAACTCATCTTTCAAGAATGTTTAGCCTACATATCCACTGGGGAAACTAGCTCAATACCTGCCAATGAGATATGCCACTTGGGGGATGTGACATTTGCAAATGTTGACAGTAAACGGTCAATAAAGTCATCGCATTTACACGATTACAGTTTATAAAAACTAATTAAACAAATATTCAACCTTGCATTTTTGAAAGAAAAAAAAATCTCAGCATTTTGTCACTCTCGCTTATTTGGTAATCCCATGATCACCCGTGCTTGCCTCCCACTCCCATAGAGAATTCATTGGAAACAGCCATTCATCTCTGCGCCAGCGCCACTGCATGAAAAGTGGGATTTTCGTCAGTATGTGACACTGTAGATTGCCGTGAAACTTCAGGTTTACGACTGTGCACGGCAATTTGCAGGCAACACCGAAAACTGCCGTAAATTGTCGGAAATTGACGTGGGCCTTGCTTGGCAGTTTTCCCCCCCTCCCCTTAATTCTAGGGGAGGCTTTATCATGTAAATGAACATGCTGTGAGCTACACAAATGCAAATCAGAGTAGCAGCAGGGGGAGTTTTATCTAGGTTCTGAATTTTTTTGACTAAAACAAGTTTAAAGTTTAAGTTAAAATGTTAACTTAAATTTAAGTTAAATGTACTCGTTTTAGTACACATTACTAAATTTTTAGGGCAACCAGTTTGCTCCAATTTTTTAAGTAGATTCAACTTGTCCGGGCTCACAGTGTAGATTAATTACTCTGTATGTCATTAGCAATAACCAATGTTATGTAAAAAAAATAAAAAAATACAGGACAGCAGTTCATGTCTTCAACCTTTAGAGAGGTTATGTGATGCAACAAGACAATGAACCAAAGCACACAAATAAATCAAGTAAAGCATACAGTTTACATACCAACATTAATTTTTCCACCCTGCACTGTGAATGATTTTTTAAATGGCTATTAATCATAAATGTGAAAAGTACAAGTTTGTGTGTTTATAGTTAAGTCAGATTGTGTTTTTCTGTAATTGTCATTTAAATTGAGCTCACACCACATTTTATGAATTATCAATGCAGATTTTCAAGAGGTGGTTTCCTGGACAGGGTTTAAATTATGCCAAGAGTAGGCCTTAATCTATTTAATCGTGAGTTAAAAAATTGTTGCCTGGAACAAAGATTAAGCACAGATTACTAACACCTGGACTATGAGTCCTGAACTAAAATAAACTGGATTCATTTACAGTTTTATCTAATTGCTTACACACAATTTCTGAAAATATGGCTCCATTTCTTGTAACTCTACACACAAAACATCAGACATCTCTTGCAAAAGCAACACTTTGTGCAAAACTATTTTAACTATTTCCAAAAATGTTGTTTTTGCATATATCTAACTACACAATGCACAACTGAGGAATTTACAGTTGAACTGAAATCAGCTGAACTGAATCAACACTGAAGTCACTTGAGCTGAATATTGACACTATATTGGCTTGTTAGAGCCGGTTTACAGCAGAATTTGTTTTGAACTTGTTACTGAAGCTGCTATGAAACAATATATTTTGTTGTATGCATATTATTTCTTTCTCAAACCTTAGTTTTGATTTCTAAGTGATCAATTTATGTATGTGTTTTCACACATGATCATTGGCTGTATGGGTCCTCAGTAAATGAATGTGGCATTTAAATGGCAAAAGTTATTCTTGTCTCTATAACTTATGGCTTCCTAAAGACACGTTTATGGGTAAATAAAATATTAATAATATAAATAAAATGAATATCAAAACATATTTTAAATATAATGAAGTCATTTTATTATAGCACTCATCAGATGTTCCTGGAAACAAAACAGAGACAGAACAGTATAAACAAACTATACAACAAACTAAACACCAAATTACAAAAACATTATTATGTGAAAGTGAATAAAGTGGTGTGTGTTTTCAGTTATAAATATGTGCTGTGTAAATTAGCCTATACTTTTAGAAATTATATATAGCCTAACTTTAAAAAACAAACAATAACCCATATAGATAAATTATAATAATTGTATAATATTAAGCATTTACTTAATATACATTGTAACATTAGGCTACTTTACTCTAGCACAGTAGTAAGTTAAGCAATTAATTAATATCTTATATTAATATGTATGTAGCCTTGGCTACATCTAAAGGTAAGTCTGCTTTAAAAAAAAAAATATTACACTTCGACATGTACAGAATGTGCGCGTTAAGAAACACGTTCAAATTTGTCTTCTTAACATGTTAAAACTGTGCGTGAAGCGGAAAACAGGGCGTGTTGAAGGTTGAAACGATCATAAGTCACGCGTTTCGTATAAAGATATTTGGCCCCGGGCGCGTTCCATATCAGAGCCCTAGTCCAATGGGGTGCGAGGTCGAGGTCATGGCCATGACGCGTAGAAGACGAGCTTTAAACTATTTTTTTATGTTTTTTGCTGCTTTCCTTTTTCGTGATCAACAATGACAGGACACCGTCTTCAACTCAATCTCTGCATGGACGCGACGAACTTTTTGGACTCATTTTCAGGAGGCTGTCTTCGTCTTCATAACTCTGAGGCAAACTGCAGTCGCTATGAACCACAGCATGGGTAATGTAACGTTACGATATAAAGAATATGCTTTTATTCAGCTGTATAAGGAAATGGATGCGTTAATAGATCCGAGCTTAAAACTGCACATTTTGTTTACACAGACTATCCTCGCCTCATAACGAAGCCGTGAGCTCTTATCTGCTTGGAGCGATTACCGCGAGTCCAGATTTAACCGCTGATCATGACGAAATTGTGTGTAAGTAACTTCTAATGTGTTTCTCATTCCTTGTTTAATTTTACCGTGACTGTTTTTATTAATACCAGTCTCATGTAATTGTTTTCCAGCTGCCTGTAAGACGTATTATGAATCGACACGCCGGAGCTTCAGATACAAACAACCTGAAACTGCGAAGTTTAGCTCGGAGTCGATCAAGAAGAAAAAGGGTAAGATTTATTATATTAGATCCGTTTTTTGTCAATGTGAGTATTTTTCAGGTTGCTTATTGTCTTTATGGATTGTATTACAGTTGCTGGAAGCGAGAGTGTGCTGGATGAGGTGGACGTTTGGAAGTCCGCGACCATTGAACTCATATCTGACGAGGAAGACGGCTTTGTTGACGGGGTGTCTGGATGGATTGTGCGGCCACCGCCCTCTCGCAGCCTGGAGCACGCCGAACTTTACATTACATTACGAGACATTACTGCTGCACTGTACATAGTTGTGTGTTTAACAATAAAGCTCTTTCTTTGAGTAAACCGCTGTGTTTTATAAATTAAGCCCTTTCTTTGAATGAACAGCTGTATGCTTATAAATGAAGCCCCTTGTTTGAATAAACGGCACGGTCCGTATAATTTGCCCATATATTCCTTGATGGTATGAATACTTCATAGCACAATAACATTAATATGAAACAAATTATTACAACATAAATTATATATTTATTATTATTGGGGTTTACATTTATAATGAGCCAGGGGGACCAATAATGATTGGTTTGCAGTGATCTGCCAACCAATCACGAGGGATTTTTCTTTTTTAAATGTAGTGGCTTCAGCCAATAGTGAGTGAGTAAATTCAAGTCTGGCCGTTGACTCTCTGGTTTCGCTGCTATTCATATGCAAATTAGAGGCGTCGCACCTCCGCGCGGTCTCTCAGCGGGGGGGGCTCTCCACCTACGTCATGGTTCGTTTACGACAATTTGTGGCACAGACGAACGCGACGTTCGCTGCCTCTAAATTGTCGAAAGCTGCCGAAAATTAGGGAGATTTCCAGGAGTATACAGGCGTTTATGGGGTCGAAAATCCCACTTTTCATGCAGTGAGCACGGCACCATTAGCCTGATAATAGTTATCAGCAAGTTTCTTTGTCTCTACTCTCAGGTGGGAAACTCGTTGGGTAGTATGCAAGTAGGGCTGAAGGAGCACCTGGAGCGGTTGGATGAGATATTTTCTCCACGGGGAGACTACACCCAAACCTTGCGCTTCATGCAGCAGATGGCCGACAACGTTATCCAGCAGCTGACAGCCATGCCAGACACAAGGAAGGTGCAAGTGGATTTGGCAGCCATCGCGGACCAAACTGCGTTCATAGAGTATTACAGGTGAGTTGCTGGTGGGGCAAGGAATGCTTATTTTATTTACTTTGTGCACATGAAATGTTTTGCAACATGTCCTATGTCTGATCAAAGGTCAAAGACAGGAGGGCTCCTTGTACTCTAGAGACTGATTTTGTAGATGTAGGTCAGAAATGTGCCTGATTGTTCCAGATGCACTCATCAAACATGTAACCCTCAAACTTCTGGCCTTAAACATGTGACCCTATTTTTCAGGCTTCTGACCTTACTCCTCAAACACATGACCCTATTTTTCAGACTTCTGGCCCTACTCCTCAAACATGTGACCCTTTTTTTCAGTCTTCTGGCCCTGCTCCTCACAAACACATTGCCCTAGTTTTCAGACATCTGCTCCTACTCCTCAAACATGTGGCCCTATTTTTTAGTCTTCTGGCCCTATTCCTTAAACATGCCCCCCTATTTTTTCAAACTTGTCACGCTTCTTTGACCACTTTGGTAGTTCTAGTGTTAAAAAGCATCAAGTTTCATCATCAGATTCGTTAACTTTCCTGCGTGTTTGGAAGATGGCATGTTACACAGGTGAGGAAGAAGAGCGGGACTCTGATGATGAACATTTGCATTTTGAAGAGCAACTTGATCCAGCTGTGAATACAATTTCGGATGAGTAAGTAATTTAGTTTTATTTGATCCAAAATGCAGTAAAAACAGTAATATTGTGAAATATTTTAACAATTTAAAATAATTGTTTTATATTTGAATATATATTTAAAAGGCAATTTATTCCTGTGATGTAAATCATTACCCCAGTCTTCAGTGTCACATGATCCTTCAGAAATCATTCTAATATGCTGATTTGCTCTTTAAGAAACATTTCTTATTATTATGAATGTTGAAAATAATTATTTGATGAATAGAAAGTTCAAAACAACAGAATTTATCTGAAATAGAAATCTATTGTAACATTATACACTACCATTCAAAAGCTTTTGGCTCAGTAAGAGTTTCGTTTTTTGTTGCCGTTGTTGTTTTGTTTTTTAAATAAATTAAATACTTTTATTTGCAAAGATGACTTATATTGATCAAATGTGACAGTAAAGACATTTATAATGTTATAAAATCTTTCTATTTCAGATAAATGTTCTTTTGAACTTTCCGTTAATCAAAGAATCATGAAAAAAATAATCATATTTTAATGATTTCTGAAGGATCATGTGACTCTAAAGACAGAGTAATGATGCTGAAAATTCAACTTTGATCACAGGAATAAATTACATTTTAAAATATTTACATAGAAAACATTTATTTTAAATTGTAAAAAATATTTCACAATATTACTGTTTTTGCTGTATTTTGGATCAAATAAATGCAGCCTTGGTGAGCAGAAGAGACTTCTTAAAACAAAAAGTCTTTATGTAAAGAAAATGTATAGTCAGATTACAACTTTTAATTTAAACTTGATTTTGTGAATAAGCTACAAACAATACATTCAATCATTAAGGCCACATCCACACAAAGCCCTATCCGATCTTTTTTTCACCTCGCCTCAAGAAATATCTGCGTACACACGAAACCACTGAAACCGACTCAAAATGATGTAGTATACATGCCAGGCCAGTGTGTGGCGCTGTAATTCTACCCACAGAAATACATTAAAAACGGAGAAGAAGAGTTGTGGCTGGAAGGGGTAGAGCGACGGTCGGAAGTGAGGCAAAATCTCACAATAAAAAAGAATAAATAAATTAGCTACTTACCAGATTATGTTTTATTTACGCCTACACCTACCCCAACCCTAAACCTACCTTTACAATAATGCAAATACAGTAATTAAATGATGCAATATTGATGTGCGCATGCCCAGTGGCTGTAGCTGTATCCTTTCTAGTCTTTCCCGTGAGGGACGTGGTGTAATGACACCATCGCTACACATGGAAATGCAAGGGTGTCGGTTTCAGATTTATCCACTCTGGGACCTGGTTTAAAAAAATACTGGTTTCGACGAAACGCTAATACGATACAACTTTTTTTTAATATATACAGCTAAACACGTCTCTATGTGGATGGGACCTAAGTCTCCTCAAATTCATTCTCTATAGTTCCCTCTGTCACATTCCTCATTGATATTCCCAGGGGAGGAGTCGTTGTCTCCTCAGGTGTGAATCACAGCATTATTCATGATGATGCACACCCTCCCCACATACAGCCATTCTGACACTGAAGTGTCTTACAACAGTTAAATGACTATATTGTTTTGTATGAATTAGTGATCAAAATTGTTTTGAAGAAAAACACTCTTAAGCAACCAGATCTAGTTCTGAAAGCCTGAAGAGCCTAAATGTTTATTATGTTGCCTTATTTCAGTGACTTAACATTTTATTTTCTTATTTTTTTAAATCACGCGTAAACGTCATTTTCTCAAAACTACAAACTTTTGTGTACATGCTGCTCACATATTACAGTAGCCCTGTTTGTGCTGAATACAGTGTAATCAAATTTCAATATGCCATATAATAGCCATTAATATTTTTTAAAGCAACTGAAAAAAGCACAAATGTCAGAGCATGTCAAAACACCTCCAGGGTCCAGAAAACAGCTCAGGGTCCAGAGGGTTAAAGGTGCCAGCTCTGGCCTACTTGTTTATTTTTACTGGCTCTACTACTGGATCTCATGTGTACTAGGTTGCTCTTGAAGCTGTTAGTCTTGTTGAATTGATTTGTATGTCCTCCTAGAAGATTACATTTCTATTGTCAGACCTGCGCGTTATGAACTTGCAGTGCATGTATTGACAAGTAGCTAGTGTTTCAAACAGCTAAAGGACTGTGCTATTCAGCAGCAGCGGTCAAAACTCTCTTCCTCCATTACTCATAGGCAAATCTAATCGCCCAACCTCTGTACTCCCTTCCTTGATTCATCATACACCTTTGTCTCCATATATTTCACTCTTTCCCCCTCTCTCTCTTTTTTTCTGTCTCAAGATATGTGAGCATTTTAAGTCCTCATGGTGTAGGATTACTGATCGGATTGTGGTTTGCCAGGCATTCCAATAGCGCACGAAACTATGTAGATCTTGAATCAATGCAGTACAGAAAATACAGCATATCACCTGTTTTTACATGTGGTTTCAGTGTTTTAGTTGGCTCTGACATTAGTTAGAAAACAGTTCCCTACCTATTAGGATATTCTGTAATTCTTTTATTGAAATGTTACGAGTTCATATGAGATAAAACAATTTTTATGAGCTCAAACAGTATGTCTGATCACCGAAAGGAACACCTTCTCTGCATGAGCTGTTTGGCAGATTGTCCATCCTCACATACTAGGCTGGAGCTCATGAAATTCTTATGTCTATTTGGCCTGTTCAATTATTAATCATATAGATGGGAAACATATAACGGAAGAATAATATGAGTGCCATAAACACCCACTTTTAAAGTCATACTTAGAGACCTACTGACAGCTTACATCACACAAGATGGATATTACAATTAGTTCTGTCAATTGATTAAAAATGCAATCGAATGAGGTAATACATAGTTTAATGAATCATATTAAATGGGAATAATCAATTGAGCAATGTTTTCTTAGGAAAGCACTGAAGATAATTCAAAGACATTTTTATTATGGCAGACTTTGAATAAACATTACAAAAAGTGGCTTTGTAAGTCAGTATGTTGTTTGTTTCCATATCATTGAACATACGTCTATCATTGGCCTACAGTCCACTGCAATCCATTTTGAATAAGAGGATCTTTTCATCACATTTTTTTATTTTTAGATCATTCAAAATAATGTACAAAATTAAATCAAGGTGGCCTAATTAAAAATAGAAAATATATGTATTTGAACATATCTTTCTGCTCTTGTGTATGTTCGCTTTCTTTCAGATGGTTAACGTACCTTCTGCTTCTGATTTTGGACTTGGTCATCTGTCTCTTAGCATGTCTGGGATTGGCAAAGCAGTCTCGATGGCTGCTCGCAGTGTAAGTGTTCTCTAAATATATATGGTTTAGACACCTGGTATGCCAAGTATGACCCACTTTTGTAAACATAAAGCCATTTGATGTCAACCTTGAGATAGGATGCAATATAAACTTGTATGTGTGTGTGTATACAATGTGTCACATGTAATATTACCTGTATACTCGTTTTTAATTGTTTGTTTTAATGTTGCAAAGTTGTTTATCTCTGCTAGCTTAAACCCCTAACGGATGTACTGTAAAATAATGCAGCCTCTGACATAAACAGACCTCTGTGGATTCACTCTGAGTGCAGACTCTTAGCCAGTCGCCAGCGAGCCCTGCATTTCCTCTGTCTCTCTCTTTCTGTTTGCCTTATTGGAAGCTCCTTTAGATCCATCCCCACTTACCCCACTAATGCTTATTGATCTTCCTGCCCACGTGACCATGTGCTCGCCCTTAACTAATTATTACGTGCTTCCAATCCGCTTTATTGGTGCTTTTAAGACCATCTTCAGACGAGAAAGGCTGTTTGAGGAAACATCAGCTCCATTTTCCATGGTCACCAGGGAGCCATTTACCCCATTCATCTCTGTCTCCTTTTGACTTCCTATTTACCCACGTGATCGCTCACATGCTCACGTGTTTGATCACTTTCTCACCGGTTTGCATCTTCATTCATTTGCCTCTTACTACTTGCTTACTAAGTTACTTACTTACTAAGTCTTTAGCAGGTTGATTTCTGTAGAGTTTATGCTCATCTGCAGTTTATCACTAAAACGTTTCCTGTTTTATCCTTTTGCAATATTCTTAATTAAAACAGTTTTGAGTTACTGAATATGAGGAAGACACTATAATATGAAAGATTACAAATACAGTAAATAGACATCTTTTTATTGCATTGTCAAAACATACATACACCGTGAATGACAAAGTTATTTTAATGAATCGGTCAAAAGACTCATTATAGGGTTAGTTCACCCAAAAATGAAAATTCTGTCATTAATTACTCACCCTCATGTCGTTGGACACCCGTAAGACCTCCGTTCATATTCGGAACACAAATGAAGATATTTTAGTTGAAAGCTGATGGCTGAGAAAGGCTTCAGATAGGCCTCCATTGGCATTCAGTACATTGACACTTCCAAGATCCATGAAAGGCACTTAAAACGTCGTTACAAAGTCTATCTCACCACAGTGGCTCTACAATAATCATACAATGCGACGACAATAGTTTTTGTGCGCAAAAAAAAATCAAAATAACACCTTTATCCAACTTGTTCTTGTCTTCCGTGTGCGCCTCCACGACACATGCGCGAGAATATGACGTAGCGCCGGTGTTCGGGAATCGATTAAATACACACTTAAGCCCCATTTTGAGCACTACGCCGAGACCTAAAGCACATCAATGTAGAATCCAACAGCTTAGACACGCGCGTCTTCCTCTGCTCGTAAACAAATCGCTTCTGGGTCATATGTCCGAACGCCGGATCTGCGTCATATTCTCGCGCATGCGTCGTGGAGGCATACACGGAAGTCGAGAACAAGTTGGATAAAGGTGTTATTTTGATTTTTTTTTGCGCACAAAAACTATTGTCGTCGCATTGTATGATTATTGTAGAGCCACTGTGGTGAGATAGACTTTGTAACAACGTTTTAAGTGCCTTTCATGGATCTTGGAAGTGTCAATGTACTGAATGCCAATGGAGGCCTGTGTGAAGCCTTTCTCAGCCATCAGCTTTCAACTAAAATATCTTCATTTGTGTTCCGAATATGAACGGAGGTCTTACGGGTGTCCAACGACATGAGGGTGAGTAATTAATGACAGAATTTTCATTTTTGGGTGAACTAACCCTTTAATGAAGTAATGACAGCAGGGTGAACGTCTCTGGTTACGTATGTAACCTATGTTCCCTGAGAACAGGGAACGAGACGCTGTGTCAGCTGACGCTACGGGGAACGCCTCCAGCGTGACAGGTGGCTGAAATCACAATAACAAAACGTCAATCCTATTGACCGGCGACAGCCTATGACGTCATCAAGGTGCAACCAGGAAGTATAAAAGGGCGCCTTGCCAACATGACAGTATCTAAACATCTGAAGGGACTGTTTGGCAGGCAAGCCTTGCGGCATGGCAAAG
Organism: Gobio gobio; assembly: GCF_949357685.1. Classification (NCBI taxonomy): domain Eukaryota; kingdom Metazoa; phylum Chordata; class Actinopteri; order Cypriniformes; family Gobionidae; genus Gobio; species Gobio gobio. The sequence continues at coordinate 38,967,996 of NC_137097.1, forward strand.
CGACGCAGCGTCCCGTTCCCTGTTCTCAGGGAACATAGGTTACATACGTAACCAGAGACGTTCCCTTTCGAAAGGGAACTCGCGCTGCGTCAGCTGACGCTACGGGGAACGATATACCAACGCCGCCATGCCGAAAGGAGTGCATGGCCACTGGCAGTGACAACTGTCAGGACAAGCAAATTCAACTGAAAAGCCTGAACCACTCCCCTTCTGATCACATTAGGCTGTCAGTGACAGCGCTCCCTACGGTCAAAGCCCAAGCTATAAACCTGAGAAGGAAACTTTGCATACTACATGAAGTCCTACCCTGGCCGCTCGAAGGCCTGGAACCAGCCCGTTCAACAGAAGGGGTTCCTTTAAGGGAACGTGGCAGGGGGACCCGAGAGAACCCGTGCCAGTCACTATTCGGGAAGAATTCACCGAATGCCACCAGGGAGGCCTGACCTAGCGACCTCTATGTGGGACACGTCAGTTCGGCCAACCCCTGTCTGCTTAAGTACAGAGCCTCTGGTACTTGCCTCCGGAGAGACATCCTGCTAGGGTACTGCAAAAAGGCAGTGTCCTCCACCAGCCGGACCTCAGAGACGGGTTATCCTGGAGAGCAGCGCTCAGCGCAGTGCTTTCTAACCCTTGCTAGCGAGGGGAGTTTAGCCACTCAATCCTAGTATCTACCAAGCATTTATTTTAAAACGTGCTTAGGAGGCCGAACAGGCCTACAGGCTGATCCTTGCTGGGAGGCCTCGATGGGCCTACAACCGACGGATCAGTGCCAAGCGGCTATCAGCTCACAGAAGACTCTCACTTGAGAGGAGCTCCCAAGCCTGCCTGGTAGGTAACCATGCTGTAGGCGATCTATGAGAGTCCCTTCCTGTAGGGACCGCATAGTAGCAGCGTCGTCTCGTCATGCTAGGGTATGAACACCGCCTTCAGGTGCTACCGGCTAGAAACCGGCGCCTGATAGCAGGTGACCACAAGCCCGCGAGCAAGAGCGGCAAATACAAACACTCACATAAGTGAGAGAGATAACACGGAGAGGCGGTAGATCTCTACTAGCTAAAGTATAGCATTATGCACAAACATATAATGTTGCAAAGAAGATCGTTCTTAGCTTAGTCACGGGGAGCTGCTGGCCCTGCGATGTCCAGCGATGTTCCATAATCCCCCGAGCCCTCTCAGGAGAGCGAAAAACGGAGTCCTGAAAACATTAGTAGAAAATGTTTCACCCTTCTCGAGGGGGACTCACCACTCGCTCTTCTCGGCGCTTCATACCAGCCATCAAGCTAGTATACGACCACCATCCTGAGGGGGGCGCTTTCACCAAACAAACCAGGCGGGCCGTCAGAATCTTACATTTTCTGCTCATCATTGGCCCACCGGCCTGATGTAAAGCGCCCAGGGGAATTTCACAGGAGGAAGGGAAAAAGGCAGCGCTCATCTGCGCACCCTGGGAGGCGGAGTCCGCTGCCTACGCTGGTTCCGGTTACCAGCACCGGCTTCCTTCCTCTTCTTGTTGCGGGTGTCCCGCCTTCTCTGCGCACCAGTCCTCCACGGAGGGGGCGCTCAAGAGGCGACGCTGGTTCGCTGGTCCCATCTCCAGTCCTCAGACCGTGACGGGCCAGGGACACCCGGCTGCCTGGGTGCGGTCCCGGACCTCAGCGGGATGCATGTTCTAAATGCCGCCGAGCGCGCCTTCGCCTCCCTGAACTTTCCGACCACCGCCTCCACGGAGGTGCCGAAAAGTTCAGAGGGCGAAACCGGGGCATCCAGGAGAAAGGACTTCTCTTTCTCCCCGATGTCCGCCAGGTTCAACCACAGATGTCTCTCCGTGGCTACCATCGCCGCCATCAAACGACCGATGGCAAACGCGGTTTGTTTGGCAGCCCGGAGAGCAAGATCCATGGTCCGGCGCAACTCGGTCACCGCATCAGGGGTTAGTCCCTCCCCCTGATCGAGGTCCCTCAGCAGGTCCGCCTGGTAGGCTTGTAACACCGCCATGGTGTGTAAAGCCGCCCCAGCGTGACCCGCTGACATGTACGCCCTGCCGTTCAACCGTGATATCGTCCTAAGAGGTTTGGTCGGCAGGGTGGGAAACCTCAGTGTCGATGGCCGCCCAGAGGCGAGATAGTTCGCAAACGTCTCGTCCACGGGCGGCAACGACACATATCCAGCCTCAGCAAATCCCTCGACATCAGCGAAGTTAGCTCGCTGATGCCGATGGATGCGGGCTGAATACGGCTTCTTCCATCCCTTCGAGATCTGTTGATGGAGATCCGGAAGAAATGGAAGACTCCCGGGAGCTGGGCGGTCATGAGCGGAGAGAAACCGGTCATCCAAACGATTTGGACGCACGACCTCTCTCCTCGCGCGCTGCCACGGCAGCGCCAGTCTACCTGCAGCGCGCTCCATGACCTTCACCAGCTCCCCGTACATGGGACAGGATGGATGCGAGGTTTCAGCCTCAGCTGACTCACCAACCTCTTCATCCATCCTTTGCTCAGTTGGAAGAGCCGCAGACGAGGAGGAGGAGCTCAAATCCCGCTCCTCCTCCGATGTCTGCCCCTCGCGATCTGGATCGTCATCTGCGAGCACCACACCAGTCTCCAGACGACGAGCCAGATCCATCTGGGAACCCCAGGACTTCAGACGCCGCTCAGCCTCAGCTCGAGCGGGGCCATCCCCAGATGCTGAATTCTCTCCCCTCGAGAAGAGAGCCAGACGAGAGCGGAGCGTCTTCAGGGGAAAACGCTCGCAGTTTGCACAGGAAGCTCCCTCGAGAACTTCCCATGCATGCTCCTCACCCAGACAGTACACACAGAGTGTGTGTGTATCCTCAGGTGTAAGATACCTGGTACACGGGTCCACACATCTGCGGAAGTGGCGTTGTTTCTGGGCACACTTCATCTTTGATTGCTTTATCTGAAAATCGGCAAACAGTCCCTGAAGACAAAAAGATACTGTCATGTTGGCAAGGCGCCCTTTTATACTTCCTGGTTGCACCTTGATGACGTCATAGGCTGTCGCCGGTCAATAGGATTGACGTTTTGTTATTGTGATTTCAGGCACCTGTCACGCTGGAGGCGTTCCCCGTAGCGTCAGCTGACGCAGCGCGAGTTCCCTTTCGAAAGGGAACCTGATTTCACCAAATGCAATATGTTCCTGGATCAACATATCTATTGATCCTAAACAACATTCCAATCAACCAATCAGATTTGAGGGACAAGTTTACAGTTTATGTCAAGTTTAGGTTTACTACCAGGGTTAGGTGCTTCTACATCAGTGTTATTCACCATCATTTCCTTCTGATTTTAAGGATACGTTATGGGTAAGGTTAGGGGTAGGGATAGGGTTAAGAACAAATTTTTAGACAGTAACGGTGTTCCAGCATCAATAAAATATGAACATGTCTTGGAAAAATCATGGAAACCTGAGAGCAGCTACTTGAAGTAACAATAGATTTACTTACCTAACTGGAAGTTTAGTTGATATTCAGTTACACATTCACAAAACATAATAAATTGTGTTTTAATAGAAGTAGTATTATAGTTTAGTAATATTAGTATTATAGTAGAATTCTGCATGCAACACTCAAAATCTACATATACACTACTGTTCAAAAGTTTGGGTTCAATATATATTTTTAATTCATTAGTTATTTTATTCAGCACAAGGATTCATTAAATTGATCAAAAGGGACAGTAAAGACATCTATAATGTTACAAAATATTTCTGTTTCAAATAAATGTTGTTATTTTGAACTTTCTATTCCTCAAAGAGTCATGAAACAATTGTGCCACCAAAATATTAAGCAGCACAACAGTTTTAAACATTAATAATAAGAAGAATTGCAAATAATCATCATAGAATGATTTCTGAAGGATCATGTGACACTGAAGACTGGAACAATGCTGAAAATTCAGCTTTGATCACAGGAATAAATAACACTTTAAAAAGTGCTGTCAAATCAATTAATCACGATTAATCACATCCAAAATAAAAATATACGTGTGTGTATCGTGTATAATTATTATGTATATATAAATACATACTAATTCATGTATATATTTAAGAAATATTTGCATGTATATACTGTATATACACAGATCAGGCATAACATTATGACCAATATTGTGTTGGTCCCCCTTTTGCTGCCAAAACAGCCCTGACCCATCGAGGCATGGCCTCCACTAGACCCCTGAAGGTGTGCTGTGGTACCTGCCACCAAGATGTTAGCAGCAGATCCTTTAAGTCCTGTAAGTTGGACTTGTTTGTTCAGCACATCCCACAGATGCTCGATTGGATTGAGATCTGGGAATTTGGAGACCAAGTCAACACCTCAAACTCGTTGTGGTGCTCCTCAAGCCATTCCTGAACCATTTGTGCTTTGTGGCAGGACGCATTATCCTGCTGAAAGAGGCCACAGCCACCAGGGAATACTAGTCGTCTAGCCATCACAATTTGGCCCTTGTCAAACTCGGTCAAATCCTTACGCTTGCCCATTTTTACTGCTTCTAACACATCAACTTTGAGTACAAAATGTTCACTTGCTCCCTAATATATCCCACCCACTAACAGGTGCCGTAATGAAGAGATAATCAGTGTTATTCACTTCACCTGTCATAATAATAATGTTATGCCTGATCGGTGTATATATATATATATAAACAAACACAAGGAGATTAAATAGGGAACAAACAAAAGAGGGTAACGAGGGAAGACAGGTGGGGCAAATTAACCAATAATCAAGAAACAAGGTGGGCGGGGTTAGACAATGGACACGAGCACATGGCACAAAGAAACACTTAACAAGACATGTGCTTACACCAAACATGACATGAACATGCAGCTGAAAGGTGTGTTCGACATCGGCTGCGGCTGGATGCAGCTGATCGGCGAGAGTAGCCGCGTGCAGGCGGGGAGGAGCTGCAAACACAGACGTGAAGTCGGACACTTTCTGCTTCCCGCGGTGACGCTCGCGCTGTGTTTGCACACTTTATCAGCTGAAGTGAAATAAATGCAATATTTGGCAATACACAGATGTTTCAGAGACATTATTGTCATGTAATACTTTATGCACTGCTTAATACAGCGTGTGTTTTTACAAGAATAAAGTTCAACATATAAGCCTACACTATCAATGAAGTGGGGTCTATGTTTTTAATCAGTTATATTTTGATAAACATGACAATATAACATCGCGACTACATGAAAGGAGGTTTTACTGTTATAAAAAACAGATTTGTGCGCATTAGTGGAGCTGAAGGTTTTAGAATAAACACGAAACACACGTGATCGCTGTCATGCGGTGAATCTGGCCAATCGTGGAACGGCTGTGTCGTCATCAGAGCCCATGCAGCCTCATGCAGTCGCTCTCGAGAAACTGCACCGGCTGTAATCGCCGGCTGCTTTCGAATCGCTCTCGCGGCACTTTGTTGACATACGTCACTGTCACGTGGCGTCGGCGCTGCCTCAAGTCGGACAAAATTTCTAACCGGCATGCACTGCTTCAAGTCAGCCGCCGATCGGTCTGCGCATCGCTGGGTGAAGTCGAACAAGCCTAATGAAAACTCATCAGCTGCATGTTCACACAAAACATGACAACATAAAAGCACGTAGCCAGTGAAAAACACCAACCACATGCTACACAACATAAGACAAAACATAACATGAAAGCACACGGCCGATGTAAATATGAACCGTGTGCTACACAGAACACAACACACAGACAGAAGAGCACGCGCTCACGTGACAAAACAGAGCGCACGAGAACGAGCGAATGCTCATTCTGTGCGCTCGTGACAGAAAACAAACACGCGGAGCATGAATGTCCGAATCCCAACACAAAACTGAAACCCAAACTAGACTGAAGTGCTGGGATCCGAACACCACGCCCCGCACACAAAACACAAGGACAGAAGAGCACGCAGCTTGAGCATGCTCAAAGCTGCGCGCTCACACAAGACAAGACAAACAATACAGAAGTGTCAGGGCTCTGTCACAAACCAAGAGTAAACTAGACCGAAGTGACAGAACCCTGACAAGTACACACCATTATTATGTAAACATAAACTTTTGCAATTAATCGATTTGACAGCTCTATTTTATATATATTCAAATAGAAAACAGTTATTTTAAATTTGAATAATAATCACAATATTACTGTTTTTAGTATTTTTGGTCAAATAAATGCAGCCTTGGTGAAAATATATGAAATTATTTCTTGGTGAGAATCTTTCACAAATCCTACTGACCCCAAACTTTTGAACGGTAGTTTATAGTTTTATTTCTCACTCTCATTCCTTCACTTTCTCTATTTTTCTCCATTTTAGTATTATGGTGTCTGGGGTACTGACCCTGATCATGAGTTGGGCATCATTAGGAGCGGGCACGGCCATAGCTGTGGTAAGTTACTGTGTTTTCACATGACTGCTCACTTTAAATCCCCTTTGATCAGTGTCCAGTGACCATATCAGTCACTTAATTCACTTTTTTCTTTCTAAAAACAATGTGAATGTTTGCAAGTCAGGGAGGAGGGACCGTGAGCTGTGTGAAACTCTTAGGAGATTATCAGGGTTCAGTGACTGCGTTTGTGTGCCTCGTGGTGCATGCCAGTCTGCAAAGCTGATTACAAAGCCCTGGTCATTTAAATTAGACAGTCCGCTGGCTTAATGGAGGTAAACAGTTGTACTCTCTGTGTCGCTAAATAGGCCAATTTACTTTGTGTCATGTTCCACCTCTGTCTTTATCTCTGCATCTCTCTGGCTGCATAATAATGACTGCAAACTGTATTTATTGCTCTGAAGATGCTTTATATTTAGTCTTGACTTGTGCAGTACAGTTTATGATGTCACTAGTGTAATGAAGGGGATCTCAGGTACTTTACACTTCCTGTGACGCACTTACCTGACATCAAACATGCCACTTTTCATTAGTAGTCTAAATCCTCAACCATGATGCTACCACTACCTTCACATGAAGAAATGAAGACATTTTGTTTATTACTTACAAATGCTGCCAGATGCTATTTGCATTTTGTCAAGAAACATACTATTATAAAACACGATAAATCAAATATACTCATGTAAGCAGTAACAAATGAGCAATCAAGCAATGCTGATATTTAAACCAATAGAATGATTGCGAGTGATATTGCTTATTATATAAACAAGACGTTAATATTTGAGTAACTTATATTTCAGCATTGCCAGTTATGTTGCCTATTTTTGCTCTGCCAACAAAAAAAGTTTCAAATGAAGGTACAGCAGAATGACATTTCTGTATCAGTGTCTTTGAACAATATGATCAGTATGAATGATGTAGTGACACTCATGAAGACAGTTGTTTCACTCCGGAATCCCTTTTTTAGTTACTTACCAAATAACTTGCTCATAAAGACATTCACTTGTCACCCCTACTGCTTTTGTATATTAGGTTGCTGAATATGACAAATGCACACTGAATGCATAAACACATCAATTTGTTTGGCCCTTTTTAATGTATTCTGGGCATATCTTGATTAGTTTGGTTCATGGCTTTGAGGATGTAGAAACGTCACTCAACCTGTCCATCTGCTTCATTTGACTAGTTTATACCTAGAGAAATATAATCTACTGTACAGTTTGATTTGATGAACCACAAAATAAATGGGAAGTATATTTATAAGTCTACTCTATGTATTGTCATGATAACTATAGTATATAGTAGAGCTGCAGGATTCTGGATAAATTGAGAATCACAATTGCTTTTCTGGTAAAATGGATATTGTGATTCTTCCACATTAGACAACTAAACAAAATAACATACAAACTAGAGGTTCTGACAAAATGTTAATTGCTATAGTCTATTTAAAACATGTTAATTTGAATGAAATAATTTAAAAAAATCTAATTTGAATGAAGTAAATACTTTTCATTTCGTTATTGGATGAATCAGTGTTTATTAATAAATCTATTAAATGAATGATTCAATGACACTTTTTTTAAACACTCACTTGTCGCCGTTCCTGGCGTAATGATAAGCAACACAATACATACAATAACAGTTATAAAACAAAAATACATATATATAAATATAAAAAGAAAAAGGGGAGAAATTAAATAACCTAACCAAATAGCAAAATAAAATACATTCAGCTTACCTAACTCCCTAACAAAAGCAAAGCAAAAACAAGTTTCCAAAATAATTGGCAGGACACCGCTATGCTCCATAATCTTAAAACATATTATTAAACATTAAGGACAAATAATTAGATTTTACACTTAAAACAATTTTAATGTGAACTTCACAAGTTTGATCATCGGCTGGAGGAGATCTCAACCCGTTTGTGACCAAACCAACAATGAGCTTCCAGTCAAATGCCGGCAGCATCCCTATGGCAATTGTGCACACCATCATTGGACAACCTATCAGAAGTCAGACAAAAACAGGAAAAGAACAAGAACACAGAGCAATAGAACAATTACAAGAAACGTAGATCGTAACAGCACTATTGGAGTATTGCTGTGTTATTTACACTTGGGGAAAAATATATATTCATATATAAATGGTAGGGTATTGATGAATTTACTTAATTTACTTTCCAGTCTTTGAGGAGCTACACATTATGAGACAGACCTGAGCTCCACCGTAAGCATGACTGTGATTATAGTCACAGGTGACACTTCAGTCAGGACCTAAGACTGCTCAATGAGGGGTCAGAGCAAAGGTCAGACTCCACAGTAAAGTGGATTACAGTGCTTGACAACATTGATTCCTTCCTTTTACTGAGAGTGGAAACAAGCCTTGCAGGGATATGTGACTCGCACGCCTGCATTCAACCCTTTTTTTAAATCCAGAGAGAATTTACAATTGGAGCCCCATGTGTACCACTCGATTGATTGATTTTGTTAAAGAAATAAATTAAGCATTAAATTATTTTAATCAATAGAATAAAAATCTGAAATGTTACTGTAAAAATTTAATCAATTGATTAAAAAAAAAAATTATAGTGACAGACAGGAAGCCGTAGACAAAGAACAAATGTATTGATTATAAATCACTTTGGGCCAGATTTACTAAACAGGGCAATTCCAAAAAAAAGTCTTGATGGGAGTGTAAAGTTCTGCATGTGATCTACTGATGATGTGCAAATTAAAGAACACAGACACGTGAATTTCTGCATTTCCATAATGACTAACGCAATCTACCAAGAGCAGCGCAAATTAGCGTATGGTTTAAGATGTCCATATTTAAGACGGTAAATAATGGTGCAAACACCAGTAAATTGACGAGTGCAAACCTTAGTAAAACACCTTGCATGATTCATTTAAAAACTCTTCTCCCATAAATTTTGCGTCTGAAAGGAAAACTCCTACAAATGAATATGCAATGAGGTCCGCCTGTCCACACCTTTTTCAGCACTAATTTATCACTGCGTGTCTTTATTAAATCCTGACTGTAGTTTTTTAATGCCAAAAGAGGGTTTGTGCTGACACAAGCTGTTAATATATTCTTATTTTTTATTATTTAATTACTTATCCTCATGTCTAGATATCTCATGATTGATTTAGTTGATTAGTAATTTTGTAAATTAATTCTTATTGATTTACCAATTATTCAAATAATTACTGAGTTCCCACACTATGTAGTCTCAAATACATGTAAAATCTATGATTTTGGATTTGCTAAATTGGATGTATTTTATATTGGTCATGGAATAATGTTTTGGTCCAGCAAACAACCTTAGTCATAACCCCAACCCTAACTTAACTGAAATTATTGATAATATTGTTTCTTAAGCCCCAATGCCAGCCCTAAACCTAATGCTAAAATTAAAATCTGGTTAAAATATGTCACATTTAAATCTAATTGTATTCAGATCTGAATGCATAAATTCAATTTCAGAGCTAACTCAGAGGGGAAGATTATAAGTGCACAACAATTTATCAATTTATCATTTTCCCCATAAGAAAGTTTGTCCTGTCTCTTCTTGTTCTTGACGCCCACTAATTTAAGCTTGGCCAATAAATAGCTTGGCCCCAATAGGATTAGCCCCTGTGTGAACAGCTCATATGGTCCTGACATTCAGCAAAGGTCTTTGGCCCAGTTTACACCTGGTATTAAGATGCGTTTTGTTTGATCGGATCACAAGTGGCCAACGCTAAATACAGGTTTAAATGGGGTCTAAATTATTTTGAGCTTGTCCACTTCCGAACACTTACAGAGGTAGTCGAAAACACATTCAACGGGATTGCTTTCGTATTGTAGACGCTCATGTGGTTGAATGCATTCGAACAGCCACTAAAAGACCGCCTACTCTCCGCATACTGACCTAACGCTTAAAAATTATGGGAAGCGCGCTAGCCAGACAGGATTTAAACTTTGTCGGCTGGAGACCCAAGTTTGGTTTAGCGAAAATCTGCTCTCTGTGTGTTTTTTCGTCGACTCCAAGCGCGTCCGTATGTAAATTGTGCATGCTTATTCCGTCCATTAGATTGAACGATCTGAAAACGGCCATACATTTACCCGCCCACAGACCCTCCCCTTGAAGAAATCAGGACAGAAGTGGACAAAAGAGACCAGGTGTAAACAGGTGTCACCTTTTGATACAGTTGTCACAACCCGATATGTGCGAACACTGGAATAACATCCACAAAATGATTTGTGGCCTCTCAATATCACAAACGTAACTGCAAATTTGTTTGATCTGTCCTAGGGCACCAGTGACTTTTGTGTCTCTCCTGACAAGTTCATTGTCAATCAAACCAAAGACTCCTTAAGCGCAGGTAAGTAATATTTCATTACTTCATATGCCTGTGTCCTTTGCACGAACCAGATCTTTTCAGCACAGATATTTTAAAGGCATATTCAACCACTTTTAGGCCATTTTATTTATTATAAACTCAGCAAAAAAAGTCAAATTTTCAGGATACTGTATTTTAAATGATCGTTTTGTAAAATCCAAATAAGATTTACAGATCTTTATTGAAAATATAAAAATATCACCTTGTTTAAATAAAACTGCACTTGGGTTCAACTACAACTTGCCTCCAGTGGAATCTCTGTTACAACCACATACTGCTACGTGTGATATTGACCCTTCCTTTGTTCAGGGACTCATTTTTCCATTTTTGTTCATCAAATTTTTGTGAAATTTGTTCAGTTGTTGAATCTGTTTACGGTCATACAAATATGTACACGTTAAGACATTTGCTGGAAAAAAAGCAGTTGATAGTGGGAGGACATTTCTTTTTTTGCTGAGTTTATTAGTGATTGAAGCCATAACATGATGGTTTCCAAATTTCACAAGTTCAATTTCAGATAATGGCACAGTAATCTGTGGCCGGAATCACAAAACATTATTTAAACAAAAATAAATCTTTATAACTGCCATTTTCTTTTTTTAAACTGTACTTGTCTTTTTTCTTAAGGTTCTTCTAAAGACAAAGCTTAATTAGAGTTTGAATTCCAAAATAAAATGTTCTTAAAGATCTTTGTAAATAATCGTAAAAGTTATGATAAGCTTCTATATTTCATAAAACACAAAGGTAGGATGTTTAATGAATTTATCATGTTGTTTCAAATATTAAGCATTACATCAATACAAGGATAGACACAAAACTGCTCTTTTAATTCTTTCAAATAAATAATATAATAATTGCTTAAATTATTCATCAGACGTAACTGTAATAAAATGACAGAAAAGAAATTAAAGAAAAAAGTAAACCCTTTACTTTTTCAATTACAGAATTTAATTATTTAGTAATGAATTACACCCAACACTGGCTACAAATCATACATATTATGATTACTAGAGATGTGGCTGAGTACTTTGAAGTGATGCCATATTTAATAATGTAAACATTGATAAGTCATGAGTCAGAGAGGGACCTCGTTCTTAATTTTATAATTACATACATTTTCAGTCACATTCAGCAGTCATGAGAGAGTGCAAGAAGGATGAATAAAGACGGAGTGCAAATCCTACATATACCACTCAATCTTTAGACATGCTCTAAAAAATATTTAAAGGGGTCATGTACTGCATAAAAATTTGTCATTTTTTCTACCCTGATTTTAGCCTCTTATTTGAATCCTCTGTTAATGGGCCTGTCTGCTGTGAGACTTCAGTGTAAATTCCTACTGCTGTGATTGGCTGACATTTTTTATGAGGAAATAGCTAGTATTACACGTGGAACTCTCTCAAAAACACGTTTTTACTATTACAGCTCTCAAGGTTAACTAATCATGAAAAGTGTTGATTATAGCATTATATATTTAGATATATTGTAATATATTTAGGTTGTGTCATGAAAGGTTGCAGTGATGAGCATTGTAGCCGATCACAGACATGTTGAGTGCATGAATGCAGTGATCTCATCATTGAAACTCAATTTCTGCATAACTATCAACTAACGTAACGTAACAAACACAATGAAAAGGTGACCATTTAGTCACTGGTTTGATTTACTGACACATAAACGGCAATAAACAATTTCGAGACAGAGAACATCTGACATTAGAATTTACATGGTTACTTCCATGTTGTGGCATGCGCTGAAATTGCGACTGATTTACCACTGTGAAATGTACTGCATACAAATAAATAATGCTCAACTGAGACATTCACATTGTTGAATAAATAAGCACATTCCTAACATTAGGATCTTTTGGAAGGTAATGTTATTTTTAGTCCAGCGATCCTGTATCGATCGTCTCTCCTCGTCATCTCACTAACACACCGGTGGTAATAATGAAGTAGGCGTTTATTTTCTTCTGCAGAGGTGCTCTTTAACCTATCAATCATAGATAGGCACATTCCACAATGAGTCGTTCTCTGGTCTTGGTTACAATAAAAGCTCTTTTTGGACTAACAAGGACATTTTCGGTTCTGAAACTTACAGGATATTCTTATAGTATGACCTATATATGTCAAAAGCTCAAGGAAAATTAGGTTTCTCAATTCATGGCCCCTTTAGAATACACAGTGCGTTAAAAAAACGCTTATAATTATTACAGAGTTAATCTGCAAGAACTATATATTATTATATGTATTATTTGTCAAGTATTTTTCAAGAATTGCACTTTCCTTCTTATGAACTTCTTACACCCTAAATGTTCACTTTGTTTCTGTGTCCCCTGCAGATATAGTGCACTATTACCTGTACTGCAGCCAGAGTCTTCCCAATCCGTTCCAGCAGGTAAATGATTCCCCGGCACGTCAATGTTCAATTCCTCCCTGAACTCCTGGCACAAGCAATTAACGGCGCTTACAGATTCATTTGACCTCTAATTGAAGCGAATATCCATGTTAAAGCCATTATAATGTTTCTGTAAGAAAAAATCTGCGTGGCTAATTAAATTATGAATAGGCGATATGAAAATAAACTTTGATCAAAGAGGGTCTCTTTTGTCTGTAGTTTTGGGATAATTAGATTTGTCTGGCTTTCGCACGTTGCCTGTGGGAATCCTGTGAAAGCCTTTCCACTGATTTAGACATTATTCTGTGCTGGTTAAGCTCCTGTTTTGGATGATCATCTATTACAGTAAACGTTCGGGGGTGGGTGGGGGGGGGGGGGGGTCATAAAGCAAATATAAGACAGATGTAACCATTAACCAAATTTAAACCCTTAATAACTGTTAATCCAGATGTAAATACATATCCTCAGTAGGGATTTATGGCCTTTTACTAGACACATACTTGCATTAACAGAAGCCATAACCTATGGCATGTCTGTGTAGTAATCCTTTAGAACAGTGGTTCGACTGCTTTAGCTCACATGTTTTGCTGTTGTTTCTGTACTGCAGTCTCTGACCATCTTCCAGAGGTCTCTGACCACCATGCAGATACAGGTGCAAGGTTTGCTGCAGTTTTCTCTCGCCGTGTTTCCTACTGCAGAGGTGAGAGTGCTGTCAAAAATAGATCAAATAAAGAGTTCTACATCATATTCTGTACCTCCTTTTCATCCAAACATGATTCATTCCTCAATATGAATCATTTCAGAAAGATCTTCTTGGAATTCAGCGTCTTTTGAACTCCTCAGAGTTCAATTTGCACCAGCTCACCGCCTCGCTGGACTGCCGTAGTCTCCACAAAGTGAGTCATCCTTCTACGAAAAAGAATATTTTAACTGTTTGTTAGTCTGGAGTAGCCATCACCAGTTTTCACATTATTTTAACAAAAAAAAAAGCCAAAATTAGAAATAAGAATGTCCATTTATAAAAAAAATAAATATATATATATTTTTTTTTTAATTGTTTCAAAACTTGTCAAGTTATTAGAAATGTTCTTTTTGTATTCATGTTGGTTTCATGTGGTTTAAAAAAAAAAAAAAACTTGTTATTTCCAACAATAATTTATTGAATTTCAGTTAAATGTAATGAGTTTTCAAAGCATATTTTCCTTACACCTTGAATGCATGCAAGTGTACACATCTTAATTATTATTTAACATTTAAACAGGTTATTATTTAACATTTGGTTTTTACAAATATCATCTATTATTAATTTATACATCATGTTTTTGGGGAGTCGCACCATTTCATAAAAAGGTTTTCATTTTACAGAAGCAGTTTGTAATTTCCCACCAAGAAATCATAAGAAAAAAGTCAAACTATTTAATGCAAGACACTACAGGCAAAAAGATTGTGTTTTGTATTTTTCAAAAATAATGCCTTTCAAAACATGTTATTTCAGACTAGTGTAAAGAAAAACATCCGCCATATCTACATATGTAGAAGGGTTTTACAAAGGGGGTTGTTCATATATAATTTGCCTTTTATTTATAAAAACATGGTGAAAATGAGATTCCAAATCCCCTCTGTAAAAACCTTTGATTCTAACTCAGACAAAATGAAACCTGGCTTTATCCAATGTTCATATTTCTGTTCTGGGAATCTATGCAAATGAGTGCATATTTAATTAGATTATGCCTAATTTGCATATTTAAACAAAACATTTCAGAAAACTTGTGATACAAACATTTCTTGCAATTCATAATGTAATCAATCAACTGGAAAGCTATGGTGATACACTATGGCCCGGTTTCACAGACAGGGCTTAGACTAAGCCAGGATTAGGCCTTAGTTCAATTAGGACATTTAAGTAACTTTTATAAACGTGCCCAAGAAAAAAACATTGCTGGTGTGCATCTTGAGACAAAACAATGCCACTGACATATTTTAAGATTTGTCAGTGCAAGATTCTTTCAGTTAAAATAGCTCAAACATGCATTTTAGTCTAGGATTAGCTTAAGCATTGTCTGTGAAACCGGGGGTATATTGCCAAAAGTATTGGGACACCCCTCCAAATCATTGAATTCAGGTGTTCCAATCACTTCCATGGCCACAGGTGTATAAAATCAAGCACCTAAGCATGCAGACGCTTCTACAAACATTTGTTAAAGAATGGGTCGCTCTCAGGAGCTCAGTGAATTCAAGTTTGGTATCGTGATAGGTTGCCATCTGTGCAATAAGTACATTCGTGAAATACTACTTAATATGTCATGGTCAACTGTTAGTCGTATTATAACAAAGTGGAACAGCAACTCAGCCACGAAGTGGTAGACCACGTAAAATCACAGAGCGGGATCAGCGCATGCTGAGGCTCACAGTGCACAGAAGTCAATAGCTACAGACCTCCAAACTTCATGTGGCCTTCAAATTAGCTCAAGAACAGTGCGTAGAGAGCTTCATGTGATGGGTTTCAATGGCCGAGCAGCTGCATCCAAGCCTTACATCACCAAGAGCAATGCAAAGTGTCAAATGCAGTGGTGTAAAACAGAGCCACCACTGGACTCTAGAGCAGTGGAGACGTGTTCTCTGGAGTGACGAATCACGCTTCTCTGTGATTATGCCAAGTGTGAAGTTTGGTGGAGGGGGGGTTATGGTGTGTGTGGGGGGTTTTTTCCCAGCGGTTGGGTTTGAGTGAGTTCCCTTAGTTCCAGTGAAAGGAACTCTTAATGCTTCAGCATACCAAGACATTTTGGACAATTTCATGCTCCAAACTTTGTGGGAACAGTTTGGGGATGGCCCCTTCCTGTTCCAACATGACTGCGCACGAGTGTACAAAGCAAGGTCCATAAAGACATGGATGAGTGAGTTTGGTGTGGAGGAACTTGACTGGCCTGCACAGAGTCCTGACCTCAACCCGATAGAACACCTTTGGGATGAATTAGAGCTGAGACTGTGAGCCAGACATCTCGTCCAACATCAGTGCCTGATCTCACAAATGCACTTCTAGAAGGTCAAAAATCCCATAATAAATTCCCATAAACACACTCTTAAATCTTGTGGAAAGCCTTCCCAGAAGAGTTGAAGCTGTTATAGCTGCAAAGGGTGGGACAACTCCACATTAAATCTATGTATCTATTAGTTGTATCTATTAGTTAACCTCTTCTACCTTAGTGTCTTGCCTTAAAATTAAATGAATGCTCTCGTGTTGGTCTAACAGTATTGTGGTTATGCAGGACTATCTGGAGGCTCTGCTGGGTGTTTGCTATGATGGTGTGGAGGGGCTCCTGTATCTGTGCCTGTTCTCTCTGCTGGCAGCTTGTGCCTTCTGTGCCCTTCTGTGTGCCGTCCCACGTGCCTGGACCCTCATCGCCATCAGGTACCATCCCTGTTGCGTCACTGCGGTGCGTGGCATCAATCGATGTAGCTGACATGTGTTTGGTTGTCCCCAGGGACAGGGATTATGATGATATTGATGAGGAGGACCCCTTCAACCCAACGAGACGCTTCACTGCGTATAATCCCAGCCGAGCTCAAGTTCACAGTTTCTGCAGCTACAGCAGCAGCATGGGCAGCCAGACGAGCATTCACCCTCCGCTGCAGGCCACATCCAGCACACCAGAGTACATGTGAGTGAGTGTGTGTGAGTGTGTGTGAGAGAGAGAGAGAGAGAGAGAGAGAGAGAGCTGTTGTTTTCTCTCATGCTGACCCACTTATCTTTCCTCTTCTCCTGCAGGAACCAGTCCATGCTGTTTGAAAGAAATCCTCGCTATGAAAACGTCCCATTGATTGGGAGTGGTTCACCACCACCATCGGTATTTTGATTTTTAATCTTCAATTTACTGACAACATTTCCTCAATCATTGTATGTTCTACTTATATGCTACTGTTCAAAAGTTTGAGGTTCAGTAAGATTTTAAATAATAATAATAATAATTTTATTCAGCAAGGAATTAAAGTAATAGTTCAGCCAAATATTTATCTATATATCCATCTATCTATCTATCTATCTATCTATCTATCTATCTATCTATCTATCTATCTATCTATCTATCTATCTATCTATCTATCTATCTATCTATCTATCTATCTATCTATCTATCTATCTATCTATCTATCTATCTATCTATCTATCTATCTATCTATCTATCTATCTATCTATCTATCTATCTATCTATCTATCTGTCTATCTGTCTGTCTATCATCTGTATACAAGTGCATTCACAAGATGGTTGAGTGAACACTAAGGTAATATAACTTCAAAGGATCATGTGAAGACTGGACTAATGGCGTTTAAAATGTTAACAATATATCACAATATTTCTGTAGCCTGCAGTAAAAAATCTTACCGACCCCAAGCCTTTGAACGCTAGTGTGTATTCACAATAATTCTTAAATATAGCAAATGTTTTGGCATAAATGAAATCGTAATGGTTCTGGTACTCATGTAGCCTGTGTTAAAGGTGGCTTTGTTTGATTGTAGAGCACAAGATTATGAGAAGCTGAAAACAGATATGGAGCATTACTGCCCCCTAATGTTTCCTTTTTTTTAGTGGAGTATCCATGCAGATAGAAAGGGAATAAAGAGAAATTACTATTCGTTGTTAATACTAAATTATGAATGAAAATGGATTAAAAACAGTCCTGCTTTGATTTAATTCGAAGCCAGAATTGTCCATCAGGCTCATGCAGATTGTGAGGTCTAAGATGAATCATAAGTGATGGGGTGTAACTGAGAGGAGTCGTGTTGGTTGATGCATTGCAAAAGGCATAAAACTCATCACAGGACAGTCTTCTGTCTAATGAACCGATTCCCGGCTTCATTTTAAACTGTCAAGACGCTGTATTCACACAAAGATATTTTACAGCTAATTGAGTTCTTTTCCTGTCTTTTATCACATTTGAAGTTGTATCCCCAGACATTTAGAAACAGTAAGTGCCTACCCCCCACAACCCCACCCCCTCCCCACCCCAACTATGCTTCTGCCTTCCTTCAATATTATGCCTTTGTCCTCATTTCCTTCACCTAATCCATAAACATTCTGTACGTCCCTAGAAAACTTAAGAGCACTGAGCAGTTTTTGAGGTTGTTGTCTTTTGCTGTTTTTGCCCTGATATTCATAAGTATGTTTCCCACTCAGCTCTTTTCCTGCACTAATACACAACCTGAAGGACTGTTCACACATACAGTGATTTTATTGCTGGAGGTTACCAGGCATTACTTTTGTATTATTGCCCAATGCATGAGCAGAAACAAATCATATCGAGCAGAGAAATTGCTTCCAGTAACTTCTCTATCTTGCAGACATTCACAGTGCTTTCAAGTCCTCCTGGGACCATTGATATTTACAGATTGGGATGTTGTAATTATCTATCTGTATTCATAAGCATATGTAAAATAACGCGATCATTAACATTAAACAGTATATAAATCAAAACTGCCTAATGTTACTGAATGAAATGTCGATCCAAGGCGAGCTATAGGACAGTGAAGCATTAGGGGTGTTGATGGACTTGATCTACTCCATCCGTGTTTTGATCATCGTTCTGAATCCCATCCAGATGTAGTCTTTGACAAAAACATAATTTTCTCAGCTTTTTGCTCAAATTTTTTTTTTTATGAAACGTACCCACATTCAAGTGTTGATAAAAAAATAATGCATGAAGATAGATTAAATTGATCAAATACGCTGGCAGTGGCTGGAAACTTTGGTAGGGAAAGAGTTAATAATAAAAAACTAAGTTTTTTTTTTTTTTACTCCTTCCAAATGAAGAACAGCCAATGCATATCAGGGGGCTTTATATATTGGGACACACCTTTTAATTAATTAATTCTGGTGTTTCAATCAGACCTACTGACATTAATATTAGCACAAAAACTGTGCAGCAGGAGCTTCATGGAATGGGCATACACTCTTAAAAAAACTTTCTATATGGCACCAAAAATGGTTCTTGGCTCGTAATCATAGGGGAACCTTTTTTAGTGCTATATAGCACCAATTTTGGTGCTTCAGTGGTTCTTCAGCGGTTCTTCAGAGGTGCTATATAGCACCTTATTCAAAGAACCTCTGAAGAACCGCTGAAGAACCACTGAAGCACCAAAATTGGTGCTATATAGCACTAAAAAAGGTTCCCCTATGATTACGAGCCAAGAACCATTTTTAGTGCCATATAGAACCTTTTTGTTTTAGAGTGTATGTAAATAGGAATATATATACACACAGTCAAACCAAAAATTATTCAGACACCAGTGGACTACCAGTAAAATTGATACAAATGTGGGACCAAAATTATTCAGACACTTTGACCTGACCATGTTTTCATGTTTCCGTGTTTTTTCTTTAATTGCTAATGCTAATGCCTTTTACACCACAGACTGAACAAAATTAAGCATTGCTTGGTCATTGGTTGATCTAAATTGATATTATTTGATTGTGCTGACAACTGATTGGTTGATTGTAACCATATATATATATATATATATATATATATATATATATACTTTTGCCCTTTATGCATTCAACTTGGCTAGAAAAATCTAATAAACATATAATAAATAAAAAAACTAATAAATTATAACTGTAGAGTGCCCTTAACTTGTAAATACAATCTTTCCAACATGACTTGAATGCACCATCATCTAAAGTATCTGGTGGGAAACAGATCAGTCAAAGGCTGTGAAATCACCCTCTATACCCTTAAATAGGGCACTATTTGAGGGAACAGCCATTTGTAGTGGTGTCCAAAACCATAGTGGACGTTACTGAGTGCACTCAAATACCCATAATGCACTGTGAGAGTCGCACGCTGAATAAATTCCCACGTCTGACCAGAAGAGACACCCACATCTGAATCATCCATCCATTTTCCAAACCGCTGATCCAATGTGGGTACAGCATAATATCATACAGGTATAAATTCATTTTTAATTGATTATCAAGTTTAATTACGGTTTAAACAGTTTCCATGGCAGAGTTCAAGATAAATCTTTTCATTAATACTGGAGCTGCCAGTTTGCTAAGTTTCAAATGATTATTAAACAGCAAGCACAAAGTATGCAAAAGCGGCAGCCCTTCATACACCCGGCGCAGTGCAACACCAGGTGCAGTGCAACACCAGGTGCAAGTGTTTTTTGCTAGTTTCAGCCGACGCAGTTATCATTTTCATGTTCAGCACCACGTTGTTTAAATATCAAATGCACTTGCCCACCCAATCAGAAGCTTGGCCCATCCTGGCCCCACGTCAAATAACCGATTTCAATATTTCAGCTCCAGATTTTGAGAGAGACCATGCAGTTTTCGGTTGATTGTCATCAAAAATCTGCTTGCTATTTAGAAACTAGAAAGACTGTTTTAAGTCTCTTTTTTTCAGATTTTAAACCGATTTTTAAAAGACGTGTAAGAACTTGCATGCTGTTTTCATGCACCCAAAGCGCGCACAGAGAACTGCGTCTAGACGGTTCCCATTTGCTTCTCATGTTAATTTCTTGAGAATGATAGTTTCTGATAGATCTATTTAATGAGTTCTTGAACCGCTTCGTCTCCCAGCAATACTGTGTTTTATTCCTCAAAGAATCAGCGTATTTGAACGAATCAGATTAGTAAATTATTTATTTAAAGGTCCCATGGCATGGCATTTTTCTATTATTTTATAGTGTTTCCTGAGGTGTACTTATATTGTTAGTATGATTTTTACATCATAAAATGTCATAATTTAGAAATAAAAGGCATTTTTTCTATACTGCTGTTTGCCCTGTGGCTGAATGCCCTGCTTCAAGAGGCGTGTCTGCTGTGAGACTTCAGGAAAAACGCCCACTGTTGTGATTGGCTGACATCTTTGCATTTTAAATGAGCGGAGGGGGCGTGGTTTAACGAGGCACGAGCAGGCACGAGTCTGCCAGAGACAGATGGACCTGTGTTCACTTCACATCAGTTCTCTCAGCATGTCTCAGTTCAGGGTGAACTGTTGTAGTTACTAGAATATACTTCAGGTTATTAGTTTATTTCTAGTCAGAGGGGCTGTCACTCATGTCAGAAAGTTAGTAAATTATGGATCAGCGCTGACTCGAGACGCGAACCGTTTAGAACGATTCAGTCCGATTTGGTGAACTGGTTCGGTTCACTAAAAAGAACCGATTCAAAAGAATGATTCGTTCGCGAACAGGACATCACGGAGACGGAGCGATTGCTAACAAAGTTATTTATAGTAACTACTGAGTTATGAGAGCGTTGTCTGTCAGCGCGAGTTTATTGTGTTTGTATCTGAGAGTTCTGAATAAACACGAGTCCCAGTCACACCGAGTCCTCTTCATCATTATTCTACCAACTTTGTAACACATGCAATGTACCATTACAGCGAGATGAACGAGTTAGTAAGTTTGATTAAAGCATTATTTCTAGATATGTTCCAATCATATGAATAGCGTCAGTGATGCGCATTGAGTAACTTACACAGCGCAAACAAAGACACAACAGCAGTAATCGAATGTAATCCAGTTTATTGTGGGGAAAGCTGGCTAGCCTAGCCCAGATTCACGCTTACCCCCCTTCTGCTTAATCTCACGCCGCGTTTGGTGCCTCCGCTGTGGGCCAGATGCAGTACTGGGGGTCGGGGATGTTGAAGGCCGAGCTTCGGCGTGTGTGAGGTTTATCTCTAAAGATGTTACTGCTGATGTTAAACAGAAAAGACTGTATGCACATTTTAGAACAGATAGACGCGACGAGGACGTACAAAACACTGACTCACAAGATAGAAAACACGAAAACACCGTTCTGTCGGGAGAGAGAGAAGCCGCAGCGTGTGCACGAATAATAAATAATTAGCTACACATCAGAAATCAATGATCACAGATCAGAAGGAACTGAAGAAAGACTTCTGTTTTCATTTGTACATCCAAACACTGAGAAACTGCCAGTTCACTCGTTCACAAGTAACGTTAATGATCTCGAGTGTTTGCATGGGCGTGGCAGATTCTCTGGGCGGAGGAAAGGGAGGAAACCGTTCCTGCTTGGACGTCAAACCAGGAGGCTTCAGGATTGGCTAGTCTGGCCTGTCATTTTCTCAAAGGCAGAGAGAGACAGCCAGAACTCGGGTTTACACCGATCAACATTTCTATCCACTTGGGGACAATATTCAGGCTAGGGGAACTCATATTAATGTTGAAATACCTCATAAAATGAAAATTTCATGCCATGGGACCTTTAAGCTACCCATTCATAAATAGAGGTTGCGATATTAATGAAGCGGTTGAATGAGGGATTCAACTCACTCAATTCAGCACCATGATGACCATTTTAGTTTCATATTTAAAAAGTAGCCTATCATTTAGATAAGTACTAGCTTGGCTAATAAGGCTACATCTTCAACAGTGTAATTAGATTACTTTACTATTTACTCTCTTTCTTAAAACCATTCCATTACTTGTTATTATAGCCTACTTTCTAAATCCCATATCAACCTCGACCAGTTGAACAATATAAAGATAGACATGAAACTGCTCTTTTAATTCTATAAAATAAAAATTTTAAAATTGCATAAATAATTATTGAAATTACCAGAGTATTTAAAGGGTGAAGGTTACATTACATTTTAACATAAGATGTAACATTTTGATCTGACATAAGAGGATACAGATATGACATTTAAAAATACTGTTCATCTCTGCCTTTATTGCTCACTGTTATTTCAGGGGTTTGATCTTCTCTCGACTCTTTGACTAGGCTAGGCATGTTACATATTAATTGTTAAAATATTACAATTAAAATCTGGACCAGAATGAACTTGTATAAAAGCTCCTTTGCATTGAGCCCTGCACATATAGAGAGTTCCTTTCAAGTATACTGGAGGTGATTTTGAACACAGCTAGTCCTCACTTCTATTGGTCATTGCTCATTTGCATAAAGACACAAAGCATCAACTCATTGAAAACGAGTGTTTTTTCTCACTGACAATCACTGTATGCATGAGTGAACAAGGCTTGAGGGTTTTCACACATGCCTTTATCAAATTTCGCGTACCATGTTTCTCTCCCTGTTTCTTTATCAACTGCAGTATTCACCCAGCATGAGGACCACCTACCTGTCTATGACTGACGCCCAAATCAGACACTTCGGGACAGACTTTCAGGTGTAGGTTTTCTGGGTCCTCATCCCAAAGGAGTCTCTGGCGGCGTGAGATGAAGATTGAAATCACTCATCATCGTCTTCGAATCATTTCAAAGGACGCATGTGGATGGTAAAGCACAAATATTCAAAGGGAGTTCTCAAAGACTGCATGCCATCCAGACGGTTAAAGTAGCCTACACTTCTCATCTAGAAAGGCTGAGGATACCTCAGAGGTTTATGGGTGAGCTCTGATCACGTGTAAATATTCGCTTATACTCCTCAGGGGCTCGTCAGATCATTGATCAAATGGTTTTCTGTGATAGCATAGGACTGGATCAGAAAAAAAGATCTTAAATGTCTTAGAATGATAATACTTAAGCTTAGATTATGCAAATGGCGATTAATAGCTAAAATTAATCATGTCACGTCACTTCAAAAGAAAGAAAGGAAAAAAAAATTATTGCATTTTACCACACAAAAGCCTTGAGCTCCATAATGAGCCTTAAATTAATACTTCTCTGACTTTTGTACTGATGTAGCCTGAGAGAAATGATCAGTTTGGATGGCCTTCTGCGATCTGACAGACTAAATGGTCTTCCGTAATGATATTTCGCATGAGGAAAAGGTGTTTTGTTTGGTGCCTCTTCTATGTAAATATACTTCTGTGCTGTGATCATGTGATTTCGCCTCATAAATGTCTGTATTCTAGTAGTCAAATAGGTCTGCTATTCATTCCAGATAAAATTCACGAGGCTCACAGCACAGAACAAAGATAAATATTAATCATTTTCTGCAACAGTAGATATGGGGATGAACAATTTGGATATGGAAATCACTGACAGACTAGATGTTTGTTTGGTTCAAGCTTCGTAAAATATATTTGCCCGTATGCTTGTGTACTCAAACTAGATCAAACAAAGTTGACAAAGCCTATTTTTCTAGGTTAAGCATTTTTGTTGTGTTTCAACTGATGTACTGATATGGCCATTTCTAAAGAAAAGAGGCTCGCTGTTCTGTTGTTTATACAGACAGCTTATGATGCCAATGAATGAAAAATAATAAAATTAGATTAGATGAAATATGTTGAATTCTACCATATTGTCGTTATTTCTTTGTCTACATTTTTTATTGTTCATGTAATGCGTTTTTGTGACATTTAATTCAATAAATATTTTTTTTAAATTAAAAGTTATGCTTTATTATTCTTAATCCATGCTGTAACATACATTTGTAACTTCAGTTCTCACTGTGTGAAAATATGGTTTGATATGAAGGAACAATTATTCTGTCATTATGAAGTGAATAACACTGATGAAGACTGGGTCAGAGCATCTCCAAAACTGCAGCTCTTGTGGGGTGTTCCGGTCTGCAGTGGTCAGTATCTATCAAAAGTGATCCAAGGAAGGAACAGTGTTGAACCGGGGACAGGGTCATGGGCGGCCAAGGCTCATTGATGCACGTGGGGAGTGAAGGCTGGCCGGTGTGGTCTGATCAAACAGACGAGCTACTGTAGCTAAAATTGCTCAAGAAGTTAATGCTGGTTCTGATAGAAAGGTGTCAGAATACACAGTGTACCGCAGTTTGTTGTGTATGGGGCTGCATAGCCGCAGACCAGTCAGGGTGCCCATGCTGACCCCTGTCCACCGCCGAAAGCACCAACAGTATGAGCATCAAAACTGGACCACGGAGCAATGGAAGAAGGTGGCCATGAATGAACATGAACGTGGCACGTTTTCTTTTACATCGCGTGGATGGCCGGGTGCGTGTGTGTGCTTACCTGGGGAACACATGGCACCAGGATGCACTATGGGAAGAAGGCAAGCCGGCGGAGGCAGTGTGATGCTTTGGGCAATATTCTGCTGGGAAACCTTGGGTCCTGCTATCCATGTGGATGTTACTTTGACACGTACCACCTACCTAAGCATTGTTGCAGACCATGTACACCCTTTCATGGAAACGGTATTCCCTGGTGGCTGTGGCCTCTTTCAGCAGGATCATGTGCCCTGCCACAAAGCCAAAATGGTTCAGGAAGGGTGTGTGTGTGTGTGTGTGTGTGTGTGTGTGTGTGTGTGTGTGTGTGTGTGTGTGTGTGTGTGTGTGTGTGTGTGTGTGTGTGTGTGTGTGTGTGTGTGTGTGTGTGTGTGTGTGTGTGTGTGTGTGTGTGTGTGTGTGTGTGTGTGTGTGTGTGTGTGTGTGTGTGTGTGTGTGTGTGTGTGTGTGTGTGTGTGTGTGTGCTTTTACACATTACAGGTCAATTACTGTATAAATTGTTATTATTTATATTTTTTTTAAGTGTCATTAATGCAAAATACTAAATCAACTATTCTATTTAAAATTTTATTTTAACAGTTTAGTTGAATAATTGGATAACCGATGGCAGACAAAGCAGAATCCCAGTATAAGTGATTTATCTGAAAGCTAACATGTTTCTACTACTTATATACAGGCATATGAATATTTACTTATTTATTTGGCCATATTTTGAAGATATGTCATAAAACATTATTGTGTCCACAAATCCCCCATTAACAAATAGAGACCAAAAAAACCTTTAATATTTAACACAATGCAATGTCATTATGATATATCACTATTTTCCAGAGACAGTTTCGCCTGCATGAGTAAATCTGACGAATGTTAATGTTCTGATGAAATGACAAAATTGAAAATAGCATAGCCATTCAACTAAAGTGCTGAGATAAGATTTTGTGCCATTTATGGTCAGGAGAAGAAAGAAAATCACCCTGATATCAATTTACCCCCATGTTACCCTTTTTAAATGAATGAATGTCCTTCATACGCCTGTACAAAGCGAAAGACAGGGGGCGCCAGATAGTCACTTCATGATCATAGACGCTAGAGGGCGCAGCTCCTCCATAAACACAACACACATGCGCTTAGCGAGCCATAATGAAACAGCTGAATAAAAAAAAAACGCCATATTCTCCGCTATACACCTGACACATCGGAACACATATTTTCCATGTGTTTTGAAGGAAAGAGAAGCTAGCATTTCTGATGAGATGTGATATTAGAAGAGAGGCGGGGATGTGGTGGTTTATTCGCGATGGGAAATGTTTTCGTCAGACAGGGACGCCCCAGTCGAGTGACAGAGCAGGACAGGGCGATATTGGTAAGAGCAATCAATAAGTCGATCAGTTTCACACTCTCACACGCGCGTGTGTTGGGTTTGTGTCGTCTCATACAAGTGTAAACATACTGTAGGCTAGTGTACGTCTGAAATGAGTTCAGCCACAGTGAACTGCGAATAAAAGGATTAGATCAGCTGTCCTACTTTACAGAACACAGAATAGATGCGTCTGTAGAAACGAGTGTATTACAGTATATTATAGAATACAATAGAGTCTGTAAAACAGATAGAATAGAACAGGCTATTGTTAAATAGAAAAGAGTTGGCTATAGGCTATTATAGAACAAGAACAGTTTATTATAAAAAATAAAGTAGGCTACAACAGAACAGAGTTGTTAAAGAATAGAGCAGAACAACAACTTTTATTGTATTTAATGGAATAGTATCAATTATAAAACATAATGCATAAGAATAAAATGCAACAAGTGTAGAATAAAGGTGGACAGAGCCGTATATTATAGAATACAAGTGTAGAACAGATAGAATAGAGCAGAACAGATCTGCATTATAGAACCGAAGAGTGTGTACAATAGAGTAAAATAGAATCTAGAACATCATGTTTGAGAGTTGGTTATAGAATAAAACAGTGTACTACATATTATAGAATATACCGGTTTATTATAGAGTAGAGTAGAACATCTTTATTGAATAGAATGAAATGGAATAGTATCAGTTAATACAACATAATGAATTAGAATAAAATGCAACAATATTCAAGAGATTTATTTGTCACATACACAATTATATAGAGCATATATAACCAGCAGTGAACAGAACTGTGTTAAGTAGAATAGAATATAACCACGTCTTCTAAAGAATAATGTGTAGACAACAGTACAACATTTATTAAAATATATAATTTACATTTACTTTAGAATTCATATTCTATTCTATAATAAAGTATAAATATATATATACTAACTAAGTTTATATTGTTATTTACATTTTATTATAGAATAGAATATAAATTCTATAAATAACATGTAAATAACAACTTATATTGTTGTTTACATTTTATTATAGAATATAATATGAATTCTAAAGTAAATCTAAATGATATTTTATTCTATTAAAATGCGTTGTGTTCCTACGAATTATTCTATAGATGTAGATGTGGTTCTATTCAATTCTACCTAATACAATTCTATAGCATTTTATTCTAATACATAATGTTGTATTAATTGAATACAATATAAGCTTATTAAGGGGGCTGACTTAATAGTAAATGAATTCATTAAAAGTAATTAAATTATTATTAGTTTTATATGATATATTTTCAATATATTTAAAGTGCCAAAAACACATAAATTCAAGATGAAATTATTATTTTTTTCTCTCCTCAATAACTATTTATTCAATATCAATACTCACAGTTTGAAAACAAGCAGCATAGTCAAAATTACTAGAAATATTTAAGTCTATATGGTGGGGCCTTAGAATATTGTGTTGGATGGACAATGTCTGTTTGAGTGGAGTCTGCTGTCTTACTTATCAGAGCACAGGAACAGTGTTTAAGGTGGATGTGCACACAGATCGAAAAACTGACACTTTTATGATTAAGAAGTGCTTCTGTAAGTGAACTGTCATGTTTCTACATTACATCCTGTCACTGGATCACAGCAACTGAAACAGCAGAGAGATAAACTGAAACAATATCAGAAGAAAATCATATTGCAGCTGGAGAAAGAGAGACATCTGGCCAAACTGCTCCTGAAGGATGGCAAGAAAGAGTAAGACATTTCAGATTATGTAACGCTAACATTCATGATAGCCAATCACCCAAAGTCGCCCATCATCCATTGCACAGTGCCTTTATTGTGCTGACGTGGTGCCATCTGCATTGCACATGGCCAAAGTGAGTTTGGTATAACAGATTCACTAACACGTGTGATTCATGCATTTCACAGACGAGCTCTTCTGCTGCTCAAAAAGAAACGCTACCAAGATCGCCTGCTGGACAAGACCGAGATCCAGATAGCCAACCTGGAGCGCATGGTGGGTTTAGATGGGTTTTATTCATATTTAAGGTATTAAATACATATCAAATGATTTTACAAAAAGTATGGGCACTATGAATTACATTTCGAATATGCCTCATTCAGGTGCAAGATATTGAATTTGCTCAGATTGAAGTACAGGTCATCGAGGGTTTAAAAGCGGGAAATGACTGTCTCAAGCAAATGCATGAGGTAAGTCTATGTATAGACTGAAAATAGTTGGCATGAAATGGAAGTTGCAATAGTCTTCTCTATTGTGGCATATATCCGAGTGAAACGGCTTCGCGAACAAGACCAAATGCAGGGCGGGGCTTGATTTGGTCCTTCAGGTATTGATAGGATGGTTGTGGTTTGCTATTGGTGGATCTAATGTAGGGCTGCCCCCTAATAGACGACTAAACATTCGCACGAGAAAAAAAAAACTCCACCGGAAATGGCGAAGTCACAGTCCGTGAGGGACAGATTGTTAACGGCGGGTACTTACATTTACATTTATGCATTTGGCAGACGCTTTTATCCAAAAAGGGCACCCTTATTACAGGGACAATCCCCCTGGAGCAACATGGAGTAAAGTGCCTTGCTCAAGGACACACTGGTGGTGACCGCTGGGATCGAACCAGCAACCTTCTGCGTATCAGTTCTATGGTTTAACCCACTGGACCACCATCTCACAATACTTGTGGTAAATACAGTTTTCAGCAAGGAACTCCAAACGTTCGCCTATCATCCATCGACCTCAAGTATGGCTTATCATTTAGTAGGCTACATGTAAGTAGTAGCAACTTTACATAACTCTAACTCTAACCTAGATAAATGTGTGGATGTAATTGATCATTTAATTAAATTACTTATTTATTTATCAAATATAACAACGCCGCCTCAGATCTGTTATTCTTCCTGGAACAGCTCGCTGAAAATGGCAACTAAACCCAATGAATTCACAACAATTTATTACAATAGTGTTCTAATTAATGTTATGTAATATTACAGTCCCAGTCATAGTTATTGTTAGTCGTGCATTTTTGTTTGCGCTGAAGCACTGAATGAACACAGGTACACTCAAGCTCTTTGATAGCGCGTTATTTAACTCAAAGAAACGCATCCTATATGAGATTAATCAGGTATATACAAAATAAACCTAATATTACATAATATCGAGTCGACCTCCATGACAGTCGTCGCAAGCGGAGTGATAAACAGGTTGATCCCGCCCTCACGCCAGTAAACGGTGAACACGTCATCAAAGAAGAGATTAGATATTGCTACAAGAGGGAGTGGAAGTTATTCTGATTAAAGATTACAAGGTCATGCATATTTAGACAAATTACATGCATGGATAATCATTTATAATAAACACAGCAAAATTCCATAAAAAAATAAGAGTGGTCATTTATGTTTTCATGGTGACTTTAACTCACAGATTTGCTGTATTGTAGCAAGTGAACGCACCTGCTGCAGCATTTATGAGTCATGTTAAATGCTGTTATTAGGAGCTAAGATGGTTCATTGGTCTTGGTTTTGGTGTTGTGAAGTGGGCAATGTAGTCCGTAGCAGCATGTTTTGGGAACTGTTGCTCATTGTTCTGGGATTAAAGGCTTAAACATAACACTCTTAGATTACTGCAGAGCTGACAAGTCTTTGTTTTGTCCTGGGCTATACTATTAAGACCTCTGAATCTCCAGAGCCCCTCGAAATCAACAACAGGAAAAGTTTGCCTTTTCACAAAAAATTGCAGTGTTCACTGATTCATTTCTGCGGGGCGTTTTGCAATGCTTTTCTCATTGAGCAACAGTAACCAAATGGGGGTGGAGGTTGGCAAAAGGTCAATAATGTAATGAATACCTATATAAAAAGTTATTTACTGGTCTATTAGGAGCATTTGACTGATACACGGATTGCTCTTTTTTCTTGTCAGGTCATGTCAATTGAGGAGGTGGAGAGAATACTGGAGGAGACGCAGGAGGCCATTGAGTATCAGAAGGTTATAACTGTCACATTCAATACACTTTACATTCAGAGTGATGCTAAATAGACTTAAAACACTTCAAAATGTGTCATTACTTTGCATAACACAATGAAACAAACCAAGTGGCATTTCTATTAAAGAAAGACAGCACTAGCACATTTTAAGCAAATAATTTCGCAAAGTGATGTTTGCTCATTTCTCAAACAATATAATTGTGACGCTTTGTGGTTGTCGGATGTTAGTGTAACCTGTGCGAAAGTTTGGGGTAAACAGATAAACACAAGCGATTCATATTTTTTAAATAAAATAACCCATCTCAGTGAGTCCATATAATAGCATTGAATGGCTGCCGCATGTTTAACACTTGAAAAACCACACACAGCGATTGTGACGTAATCCATACGCCCACAGTGGAGGAATCAATGTCTTCTGAAGCAAAAGCATAGGTGTGTGTAAGAGAAATACTAATATTTAAAACTTGTTTAACTATTAACTATGAATAGGGATGTAACAATATATTATCACAATATATCGCAACACAAAATTGTAACAATATGAATTGTGTATAACGTTAGTTCACCCAAAATGGAAATTACTGTGAGAATGTTTTTTTGTGTCAGTACTACATACAACTACTATATCTGTTGTAAACTACTATAATGTTGAATATAATGTATAATAATGCAATGGGAGAATAATTGTGGGTCCTGATAATGCCAAATGCCAAATTATGTTACCAGTAAAAAGTGGCCTACATTATTTTAACAGTGTCTATTTAAATTAAAAGTGCTAATAGCGCACCTTGTTGGCAGAGGATGGGACAGACAAACGGAAGACACTGAATTGTTTACAGTAGCAATGGCGTAGGGGTAAAGTGTGTGGTATCAAGTTTTGACACAAATCAATCCAAGGTTCGAATCCGGCTTTTCCTATCCCATATCAGATCGGAAATTAAGAAAATATTTGATAAGTGGATATAAAGTGTCTAATGTGTGTTTAATAATAACGTGTTTATCGGTTAGCGGTAGGTATAGCGAGGTCTTTATTGTCCCAATATGGCGGCATCCATTTAATCATTTTAATAAATATAATAATTTACACTCTATGTTATTATTGCATACCGTAATGTACAACAACACTGAGGGGAAATACTATCTGCCACTATTTATAAGTATAAATATCATCTAACTATTACACTTATTGCAAAGAAAATACTGCTATTTTTTACAGTGTAAATAGAAGCTATTTCTATTTGTACTTAGTGTAAATAGCATCTATAGCTAAGAAAATAATACTATTTACACTTAGTGCAAATAGTCGCTGCCTTATGTTAAATATATAATAGTCAGTGACAGAGTGCAAGGATATTCGTCTAAAATTATTCTGGTTTTTTTTTTAGCTTCAGAACCTACACCGATCAGGCATAACATTATGACCACTGACAGGTGAAGTGAATAACACTGATTATCTCTTCATCTCGGTGGGATATATTAGGCAGCAAGTGAACATTTTGTCCTCAAAGTTGATGTGTTAGAAGCAGGAAAAATGGGCAAGCGTAAGGATTTGAGGGAGTTTGACAAGGGCCAAATTGTGATGGCTAGACGACTGGGTCAGAGCATCTCCAAAATTGCAGCTCTTGTGGGGTGTTCCCCGTCTGCAGTGGTCAGTATCTATCAAAAGTGCTCCAAGGAAGGAACAGTGCTGAACCGGCGACAGGGTCATGGGTCATTGATGCATGTGGGGAGCGAAGGCTGGCCCGTGTGGTCCAATCAAACAGACTTGACATAAACGGAAGTGCGTTGTGAAGTTCGCATGAGAAGTAACGCAGAAGCTCAAAGCATCGCCAACTTCACAACACACTTACGTCACGTCACAACATCCATGCTCGTATGACAGTAGATAGTTTATAGCTAAGAGTATAAATATAAGTATTTTTCTTACACACACCTATCATTTTGCTTCAGAAGACGTTGATTTCTTCCACTGTGGCCATCATGATGCGTGGTTTTTCAATCGTCAAATGAGTCCAAATGTAATGGATTGGCTATAAAATGTTGAATGCAAGCTTCTCTTCATCACTCTTCCTGCTGTTACAGCCCCAGACATTGGCCACACTGCTCTTTCCTGTTTTTTATTGCTTCAAATGTCTAACTTCTTGAAGCTTATTCCCTGACAGCAAATTGATGAACTGCTGGCGGGTTGGTTGACACTGGAGGATGAGGATGCTGTGTTAGCCGACCTGGAGGCCATCACTCAGGTATGGGCATCTTTACCTGTCATCCGTCTTTATCATCGCTCACTGGTTCTGCATAGCCTGCATCTGATCCAATGCCCCTCTCTCTCTCTCTCTCTCTCTCTCTCTCTCTCTCTCCGTCCTGGCCAGGGAGAAGACATAACCCTTCCAGAATTACCCACAGATCCATTGCCAGCGGTGCCTAAGGGGGAGACAGGTGTTGTTTTAGTACTGTCAAACACAGCACTGTGTGAGAGAATGACATGGCTCTTTTATTTGGCTTTTGATTGCTTTCTGTCACTCTTTTTGTGCTTTGTGTCTTTGCAGAGAGAACTGAGGGACAAATCAAGTCGGAGCGAGAGATGCTGGCAGCGTAATGTTTGATCTTACAACCTGGCTCATCACTTTGGTTTTAATGAAAGGAAGAGCCAGGGGAATAAAATTGACAGAAAATAAGGATTTCATGGGATATTTAATAGGCACGCATCAGAAGCAGTGCTCCCATGACCATGGAAAACTTAAGGGGATTTTACATTTTTGGATTTCCAGATTTGAAAGTCATGGAAAGTAATAAAATATCATGAAAAGGTAAATTTACGGTTAATCGTAAGAATTATTACGCAAACGATTCAAATCATTGAATCAAACAGAAATGCTGTTGTGACAAGAAAAGAGGCAAAAACAGGACCAAAGCACACATATCACGTTGCGGTGTTCGACAAAGGAAATAATAAAAAACAGAAAATAAGTCCAAAAATGCAATAATGGACTCTCACACAGGTAATGTTTTGAGCACGCAGGCTCTTCATCAGACAATGTTTTTGTGTGTGACTAGAACAGAGGGACAAATCAAGTTGCTTTGGATAAAAGCATCTGCAAAATGTGTACATGAAATAGGATTTTTAACACTTTCTTCATATTTTCTTCTATTAAACTAGCTGTTGTTGGTTTTAGTAGTTTTATTGGATATGGCGGATTCGATTTGCTTTTGCTAAAATAAATGAACAAGCTATGAACTATGAGCACTTTTATGTAGTACATTTTTTTTAGCCAATCCATGTATGCAAACCACATGTGAATGCAAGAGTTTGGGTTAAAATCTGTGTATTCTGCAATGTAAACTACATTGAATTCGTGGTTGTGCCACTTGGAGGTGTGTTAGCATCTCATGACCACCAGAGGGCTCTTAATATCACTAATTGAGAGGAAATAAATCTGTGCTGACAGATGCAAACTGGCAATCCTCTTCCGATGGCTCAGTTTGTGTGTAATGTAAACCTTGTGTTCATGTATGGAAGCATTTACATGCATATGAATCTGCGTGTTATTTCATGTCTTCTACTGTAATTCTAAAGGGTTTTCCTCTGACTCACTGTGAAATATCAGGGAATTATTGAGGCCAATATATTTATATGGTACATGTCAAAGTAACATCCACATGGATGGCAGGACCAAAGGTTTCCCAGCAGAACATTTCCCAAAGCATCACACTGCCTCCACCGGCTTGCCTTCTTCCCATAGTGCATCCTGGTGCCATGTGTTCCTCAGGTAAGCGACGCACACGCACCCGGCCATCCACTTGATGTAAAAGAAAACCTGATTCATCAGACCAGGCCACCTTCATCCATTGCTCCTTGGTCCAGTTCTGATGCTCACATGCCCACCATGGACAGGGGTCAGCATGGGCACCGTGACTGGTCAGCGACTATACAGCCCCATACGTAACAAACTGTGATGCACTGTGTATTCTGACACTTTTCTATCAGAACCATCTTTAACTTTATTTGAGCTACAGTAGCTCGTCTGTTTGATCGGACCACCCGGGCCAGCCTTCACTCCCAACGTGGTGCATCAATGAGCCTTGGCCGCCCATGACCCTGTCGCCGGTTCACCTCCTTCCTTGGACCACTTTTGATAGATACTACTGACCACTAATATATATATATATATATATATATATATATATATATATATATATATATATATATATATATATATATATATATATATATATATATAATTTTTGTTTGTTATGTTGTTATGGCAATAAATAGATAACTAGGCTATATTGCAGTGATCACAAACGAGTGGAAAAGTAATGGATATTGACTGGTAAAATATCTCCATTAAAATCGTGGACAACAAACAGCACTATACAACCTAAATTCTTCCCAACAAACTTTACAGATTAATCTTACCCAGTGTGTAAAGAATTTGCTATGAAAATAACTCATAAAAGAACCCACTTCTGCAGTTTGTCATATTCAAAGTGTTCATAGCCAAACCTAGAACATAAAACAATGTAATCACGTTCAACAATGATGATCAATGGGGAGTTCTAGAGAAATTACATCCAGTACGGGGCGTGCGCAGGTGGAGCGTAGCCACGCCTCCATCTCGAGTTATCGACCACGGGGCGGTGCTACCTTTGTAAGCCCCTCCTCCTCTCTGTTGCCTCCGCACGGTAGTGTTTCGCTGAGATCAGACTCCCGTGGATCGGAGCGCAGATTCGCAGCTGACCCTCATCACACAGACACACTGTTCGGATAACACTTCACGTTCAGCAAGACACCGTTTATGGTTGTAACTGAAGATTTCACCATGTCTCGCACCGACGAGGTTCACCGCATTACGGAAAATGTCTATAAGGTAAAGTGCATTGATCCAACTGTTGGAGCAACTTATGGATCACAGGTGGTGCTCTAATAGGCGAATACATGTGTAACGAAAGTGCATGCTTTATACACGAGTCATTGTATATTGCATAAGATTGTTATCTTTAGTGGGTTTATGGTTAGATCTGTCATCATTAATGAACTTGATGAGAGATCAAGTTTCTTGTTCGTGTTGCTAGTGTCATTTACCGAGAACCGTGAGAACACAAGTGATTTGCATTGTGTTCTTACTTATCTGTCACTCACGATATAAGAACATAACCTCTCTCTCTCTCTCTCTCTCTCTCTCTCTCTCTCTCTCTCTCTCTCTCTCTCTCTCTCTCTCTCTCTCTCTCTCTCTCTCTCTCTCTCTCTCTCTCTCTCTCTCTCTCTCTCTCTCTCTCTCTCACACACACACACACACCCACATCTATCTATCTATCTATCTATCTATCTATCTATCTATCTATCTATCTATCTATCTATCTAATCTTGTTAGTAATCATCAATCACTTTTTACAACAAATTGTTTAAATGTCAGATTACCGATATGCATAACTGATTTTAATTGGTTTTATTTCTACTTTTCGACAAAGGAATAATGAATAATTTGATCAAAACAAAACATAAAGTGTATTATTAATATTTTTAGTTTGCAATATCTAAGTGGGAACAATTGTATGTAGGCATATATCCATCCATCCATCCATCCATCCATCTATCTAATCTATTTATCTATCTACACTCTAAAAAAATGCATTTGGGTTGTTTTAACCCAGTGGTTGGGTTAAATGTTTGCTTAAAACAACCCAATTGCTGGGTTAAAAGAACCAAATCGCTGGGTTAAAAAAACAACCCAATTGCTGGGTTAGTCCATTTTCAACCCAACTTGGGTTATTTTTAACCCAGCATTTTTTAGAGTCTATCTATCTATCTATCTATCTATCTATCTATCTATCTATCTATCTATCTATCTATCTATCTATCTATCTATCTATCTATCTATCTATCTATCTATCTATCTATCTATCTATCTATCTATCTATCTATCTATCTATCTATCTACCTACCTACCTACCTACCTACCTACCTACCTACCTACCTACCTACCTACCTACCTACCTACCTACCTACCTACCTACCTACCTACCTACCTACCTACCTACCTACCTACCTACCTACCTACCTACCTACCTACCTACCTATCTATCTATCTATCATCCATCCGTCTATCCATGGACTGATACAATATACATATTTTGAATTTATTAAATGTCTGGTAACCGAAATGCAGACTTTAATTAGCTTGTATTGTTGCATTTTGACTAAGAAATAATACAAACATACTTTAACAGTTTATTTGAATATTTAAATTAATTTGAATGATTTCATTGTTTAATTTATGCAATTGCATTTAAGCTGCATTTGCTAAGTGGTCACAGTTGATTATGTAATGTAAATCAATCTATCTATCTATCGGTCTCCTCTCATGCGTTTTTTTCCCCCTAGCAAACCTGTATTGGTTGCTATGTTTATTGGCATGTGCTCTGTCGGGCATTCCAGCATAGGTGATTCAGGGAGGGGGGACGTGCTGGTGTGTGTTGCAACAGGTTCAGTCATGTGTTTCTCTTCAATGTTTCCATTGATTTCCAGAAGGTTTCGGTTGCAGTTTTTGGTTTGTAACTTTTAAAAAAAGTTAATACTTGTCACACCAGTAGGATTACAGCTCTCATCAGATACTTAAGCCTGTTAAATAGGCCACCTGAAGTCCAACACCTAAAATGAGGACAAAGAAACTATTCTGGTTGATCAAGGGCAAGCGGATGTCTCCTGTATCTGGGGTGTTACTCTTAAAGCAATGGAACCCTAACTATGAAGACTAACTTACAGCACAATTCACATAATATTTTCATCGGTCTGACAGATATTTAAATTCTAGTTTACTATGTCAGTATAGATTTACATTTCATAAACATAAAGTGGGTTAGACCTCACGGGAGGTCTTTTGAATTAGACCACTAGCTGCGTTTGCGTGATCTGTCGTTTAACCGAGAATGGCTGTGTGTTGCCGTCTTTCAGGGGTGGTGCTCAGCTGGATCGTTCGTCCAAATCCACCCGCTATTCAGATAGCTTGTTAAATTGGCCTTCTAAAGAACATGGATTTAGTTCAAAAGGAGTGCAGTATTGATGAGTGTGTACACTATGGATGTGTGTGAGTGTGAGAGAAAGGGAGGGACAGATAAGAGGGGTAAACATCAGTGGAAGTGGTGGGATGTTTAACATCTGCTGAAGTATCACAGGAAAGACAGAACTATGGAAGCTTGTTTCTGACACGGTATATATAAAAGAAGACATCTCGCAATTTAGTGTTTTGTTTCCATGGAATTTTAAAAAAACGTACAATTCTGACTTTGTCACTCAAATGTGAGTTTATATATTATTAATATTTCTTGTAATTCAGAGTTTTCCCTCAAATTTCCTTTGTGACTCAACGCATGGGTGTACCAGGGCGTGTGTGTGTGTGTGTGTGTGTGTGTGTGTGTGTGTGTGTGTGTTCTGTTGTTACTCAACTGTGCACACAGAACACTCCCTACCTGTGAGCAATAGCTGTGATCCTGCTGGAGTTGCCATGGGTTTAAAACAAGCCTCACCTGTGAGTCACAGCCGGCCCTCAATCACTCACTCAGCCTCCTGGCGTCAGACTCTCAGAACCGGGGCCTGGTCATCCAGACAGTGCCAGGCTCGGTCGGATCTCTCTAATCCCATCAGCCTCCAGGAGAGTACCAGCGGCAGGGCTGACAAGACCTTTGCCAGCTGGAGGGTGACATAACTGCTGTCCACTCACCTGCATGTGGGGGTGAGCTGAGGTCAAGCCACTTATGTGCAGTTTGAGGCCAGACTCCTACTGTGTGATAAATGCAAATGCTAAAGCAGTGTTAGCATGCGGTTGTACTGTACTTGCACGTGTTCTTGCATGACTCAAGGACTTGGCTCAGGAACAGCTATAAAAGTTTGCGTTTACATAATATATGTGTGTATTGTGTATAATTATTAGATATATAAATACACACATGCATGTATATATTTAAGAAATATTTGCATGTATATATAATTTATCTTATATATAACAAAAAAAACATATTTTTCTTAAATATATACATGCTAGTGTCTGTATTTATATATAAATAATAATTATACACAGTACACACACACACGCATCTATTATGTAAACACAAACTTTTATTTTGGATGCGATACATTTTTCCATTTTATTATAAATTGAGTGTTGCAGGTATAGTCTCGCGTAGGCAGACCTTGAGATAGACGGCAGAAGGTCTGGTCTCCATCACAGCTTTCATTGGCCAAGGACCGCTCTGACTGACATGTAACGCAACCAATCACAGTTTGTTTTGTTCCGTGTCATGTTTAGGGGCGTGAAAATGTAACGTTGATGTCCCTAAAATAACAGACCATACTGTAAAACGCTTGGACTAATTTTAAAGAGTCTCCGCCACAAAGTTTACATACTTTTGAAAATTGTGTTTAGTTGTTCATGGTAAGCGCTCGTTGTCACAATTGTAAACATGACGGCTTTTTTCTTCGAAGAGGGGGTTTCGCATCATGGCACTTGTTTCCAGGCGGACCGTTAAAGAACACGACACGCACATCTCCCGAACATCCTGTAGAATTCAACCAATCAGACGACGACTGCGAAACTCCTGAAGTGTTTCCAGTTAATAGGATTTTCCCATTGGCTTTTGGATTATCACAAAAAAACAAGCTCTGTGATCAACAAAGGTTTTTGTTACTTGCACGTTTTGTCCATTAAGATAATTTTCACAGATTAACCCTTTTATGAATTTTGAAGCTAAATGCAGTCGCCAGAAGTAAAAACTATATATTATTAGTCATAATATATAAGCAAAAATGTTTTATACCTACACACTTTACATAATCGCAATTCGATATTTGCAGCCCTACTCTGTAGTCCCATTTAGCCACTTGTTAGCAACTGCCTTTTTCAAGACACGTTACAGCTTCAAAAAATCACGAGTGTGGGTAATACTGATGTATTTTATGTCATAGAATATAACATAAAAGTCTTGAGCTTTTGTTCACCACAGACCTTATTTCAGCCATCTAACCAAAACCCCATTCAAAAAACGAATTGACAT
This sequence comes from Gobio gobio, assembly GCF_949357685.1. Taxonomy (NCBI): domain Eukaryota; kingdom Metazoa; phylum Chordata; class Actinopteri; order Cypriniformes; family Gobionidae; genus Gobio; species Gobio gobio. The sequence continues at coordinate 39,007,480 of NC_137097.1, forward strand.
CGGGATATTGGGACTGGAAGTGCTAAAATGCTAACTCCGGCTTCGGCCTACAAAGTGATGTCATACCTGCACAACTCTATTTTTTTATGCAGTATTTTTAGAAAATGGGTTTGGGTGACATCGGGATTTCTTGACCAAAATAATTTTTATGCACAGATGTGTGCAGTCTAAAGTATAATTTATAACTCCTGCACCGGTGGTGATCGGGGTTGTAGGGAGTGACATGTGACAGGACAGGGCATGTCTCATCACGCCTACAGGTGAAACAATGTGTTGGGTGTGTCTCTAACACCTGTCCCAAATAGTCAACTACACAGTTACACACAATCCCAGGGGAAATTTATAGGTGTGTCCATTTTTTTTTATCCTACATTCCATGCCTGAAACGGGAGAACAGAAATAACAAGCAAAGGTTTCAGTTACAATATGCATATTACTGTCCCATAAATCTGTTTGATGAAAGCACTATAATACCCGACAGGCATGAAATTTCGTTTGTTCAGGGACTCATTTCATCAGAGATCACCAGGAGAAAACTATATAATTTGTATTTTATTTTTTGAAGGATTGTGAGGGTGTTTTTTTTATTTTTTATGTAGGAAATCTGGAAATGTGGTTTCTTAGCAACAACATGCTACAAAATGTTTCTGTCATGTCATTCAGTGGGAAACAGACTGCAGATAGAAACAGACATTGAGAGCGTGCATTTGATTTTATTCATCAATTATCCATAAGTTCTCGTTATAGGGCTAATGTGCTAATAGACGAGCTGTTATAGTTTATTTTGTGGAGTTCTTAAAGGGACAGTTTGCCTAAAATGAAAGTTCTGTCATCATGTAATTTCCAAACCTATATGACTTTCTTCCTTCTTTCTCAAAAAGAGTTGATAAACAGGATGTTGAAACTGCTTTATAGCTTAAAAAAAAAACACCAGAAATGTGTCAAAAGTAGTCCATACACTCTAAAAAATGCTGGGTTAAAAATAACCCAAGCTGGGTTGGAAATGGACTAACCCAGCAATTGGGTTGTTTTAACCTAGCGATTGGGTTGTTTTAACCCAGCAATTGGGTTGTTTTACCGCTGGGTTAAAACAACCCAATTGCTGGGTTAGTCCATTTCCAACCCAACTTGGGTTATTTTTAACCCAGCATTTTTTAGAGTGTACAATTGTTTTTGAGGAACAGTACATTATTTACATTAAATGTTTTGACGATACATTTTGTCATGTGAGTATTGTGCTATGTTTGAATGCGGAACGTTTAAAAAAGAAACATTATTATTGGATGCTAGGGCTGTGCGATATTGAAGAAAAATGCGATATGCAATACCTTGTTAAATAATGCGATATTCGATATGCGATACAATATTGCTTTAAGTGTGTAAAATCTATTTAAATTATATTTTAAAAAATATTTAAAGAATGAGAATGATACCATTTATGTGTTTCACATTGTTTCTTGGAAAAGAAAGCATCACTACAACTTCTGAAAGTGATCAGCTGTGTTTTAGCAAAAATTTATGCCACAAATAATATATATAATATAATACAATATAATTTTAACATCAATGTAAACAAACAAAAAATGTAATGCCAATATTGAAATACCAAAAACTCTTTGCTTGACTTAACATCAAGAACATCCGGGTAAACAAAGACCTAAACTAGGGGTGGATGATTATTTTTGTTATTTTAATTTACAGTGTGGAGAACAAGTATTTGATACACTGACGATTTTGCAGGTTTGCCCACTTACAAAGTATGTAGAAGTCTCAAATTTGTATCATAGATACTCTTCAACTGTGTGAGATGGAATCTAAAACAAAAATCCAGAAAATCACATTGTATTATTTTGAAGTAATTAATTAGCATTTTATTGCATGACATAAGTATTTGATACATCAGAAAAGCTGAACTTAATATTTGGTATGGAAACCTTTGTTTGCAATTACAGAGATCATACGTGTCCTGTAGTTCTTGACCAGGGTTGCACACACTGCAGCAGGGATTTTGGCCTGCTCCTCCATACAGACCTTCTCCAGATCCTTCAGGTTTCAGAATCCTGTGGCTGGGCAATACGGACTTTCAGCTCCCTCCAAAGATTTTCTATTGGGTTCAGGTCTGGAGACTGGCTAGGCCACTCTAGGACCTTGAGATGCTTCTTACGGAGCCACTCCTTAGTTGCCCTGGCTGTGTGTTTCGGGTTGTTGTCATGCTGGAAGACCCAGCCACGACCCATCTTCAATGCTCTTACTGAGGGATGGAGATTATTGGCCAAGATCTTCGGTTCTTTCAAAGTATAACCGACTATGTTTACATGAATACTCGTCAAGACAGCCATTTTGACATAACTGTGTGTCTATTTGACAATTTGAGTGTGTAACAAGACACGAAACAGAACTAAAGGGATCACACGCTTTCAGAGAGGCGGCTTGTGCGCAAGACTGCAAAGAGTTGTTTTTCCGCAAGTTATTGTGTTTAATAACTCTCTTTTTTTTTTTTTTTACGTCAAGCAAGTCACAAAACTAACAGTCATGTGCCCAGTCTATTCTCTGCTGTATGCGTCGACCTCTGCTATATGTTGAAGTAGCCTTTTAAAATCATTCAGATATTTTGTGCCGTTGTGATATGCATATCGCAATATTTCTAATCTCAATATATTGTGCACCCCTATTGGATGCTGTCTTTCATTTTAAGGGAAAGAACAATGTGAACATTCTTCAAAACTCATTTTGCTTTTCACCTATCCACCCTTTTCCTGTCAAGTCTACTGTGTTTTAGATTATGGGAGGCACTTCCGGTTTGGGGAAGTTCCATTCAGAAAGACTCAAAGAAATCCTTCCAAATCATAAGGTTGTGCTACAAATAATCAATTTTCCGTCAGTTTGACTGAATGAACTGTAAAATGTCCTTCATGTTTTCTTTGCATCAGGAGAGTGTCGTGTTGTTTTATTGTGAAGTGGTTTAAAGAGAATATCTACGTCAAGTGCTCATTTCAGCCGTTGCATTCTTTTCCTCCTAATTATTTTCTTATTTTCCTTTGTATTCCACTGTAACGTTATGGAAAAAAAGACAAAATATACTGCACATTTGTGGCCTGCTCTCCTGATTTAATTTGCGATATATATCCCATGAATGGTTCACTGGAATGCATAAGAATCTCTAAATCCTTGTGTCTCTTTAAAATGCAATTGTCTCCCCTTTTCACTTATAATCTATATTAGCAGGGTTTACTGGAATGTTTCTAAATTAGGTAAATACAATATTTATTGTCTGTCAACATGATGGAAATTGCTGTGAAATGTCACTCAATGAACATTTTTATTTAAGGCAATGTGTTACATACAGGCATTACTACAGTGATATTTAACATTATTGCTGTGAAAATAATCAATCTTTTGGGGTTATTCATTGTCTGTGGTAGTAATTTGTTAATGCTTCTACACTTTTAAGTTTCCTTTTAATGCTCGATGGTATAGGGATGCCGATTTGGCTTTGTGCGATTATGAAATCGCTTGGGCTTATAATGTGCATTCGAAAAAGCAACAGGTGTCAAACATCTTTCCAAACATGGGAAGCTTTTATGAACCTCTTGAAAACATTTAATAACATGTTTTTTATGGATGCACTATATATTGTCCACCATATCGGAATTGGTCGAAATGTGTTAATTTTTAATTTAATCGTTATCGTCCTGATAAGAAAATGAGGCTGATATATTAAAACCGATAGATAATGGATTATTGAATTACTCTGAGACACTTCAGATGTGCACTGTTCGCCATTAAATTACTTTAAATATGATTGGAATTACTTCAAAAAAGAAAAATACAGTTAAGTGTGCAGTGTCTGTCATATAGGCTAGATAAAATTATAATTAGAACATTTATAATTGTTTGCTTGGGACATGACTTTAAATGGCGAGACTTTTGTTTTAGTAATCTGGCTCTCAAAAATTCTATAAAAATTGGGTTTCCGATTTATCGGCCAGTATATCAGTTATCGGTATCGACCAAAAAGTTCATATCCGTGCATCCCTAATGTTTTTACTCCGAACTCATTTCATAACGACAGTTGAGCATTCTTTTGTGAGATGATGTGGCTTCTTACACAGAATGGGACACACAACATATTACCTGAGAAGGCTTGAAGAACTCAGATAAAACATATATTTGTTTTATAAATAAAAAACATATATTAAAACATATAGATAAAACATATATTTGTTTAATATATATATATATTAAAACATATATATACTCAGATAAAACATATATTATCATATATATATAAAATGCAAAATGGCGCCGCCGTGCTCGGTCGCCGTTCAGGTCGCTCCGCTAAGACTTTGCTTTTATTTATTATTCTACTCTCTTTTACTCTCTATTTTTTCCAACGGATTATCTGCTTTGATCTGTTACGACAGCAAAACACTTCTGGAAATTGGTTACCGCTACACTGACCTGTTTCAGGACACTTTCTCCAATCTTCCATCTGAGATTCGCCGGGACGCCGAGTTGAACAATGGCCACTCGAGTCGACGGCGAAGATTCAAAAAACACCGCGGGAAACGCGCTGGGATCCGCAACAGACTGAGAAAAAGAGCATTCAGTCCTCCTCTCCCGAGCATTTTGCTCGCAAACGTCCAATCCTTGGAGAATAAGATGGACGATCTTAGAGCCAGGATAAGCTTTCAACGGGACATGAGAGACTGCAACATCTATTGTCTGTCCGAAACATGGCTCACGCCAGCGGTCCCGGATACAGCCGTGACGCCGTCCGAGAACTTCTCTGTTTTTCGGATGGACAGAACAGCCGAGGCCGGGAAATCTAAAGGCGGTGGAGTGTGTTTCATGATAAACAAGAAATGGTGCGATCCTAGGAACATCTCCATTCTTTCGCGATCCTGCTCGCCTCACTTGGAACATTTAACTATCATGTGCCGGCCTTTCTACCTACCGAGGGAGTTTTCCTCGGTCATCTCCACTGCCGTTTATATTCCACCACAAGCAGACACGGGGCTGGCTTTATCTGCCCTCCATGATGTGACCAGCGGCTTCATAAACAAACACCCCGACGCTGCTTTCATCGTCGCGGGTGATTTTAACAAAGCAAACCTAAAGAAAGTATTGCCAAACTTTCACCAGCATGTCTCCTGTCCCACACGAGGAGCAAACACACTGGATCATTGCTACTCTCCGTTTAAGAACGCCTACAAAGCTCGTTCACAGCCAGCTTTTGGCAAATCGGACCATGCCGCCATTTTCCTCACACCGGAATATAAACAAAGGCTCGTTCAAGAGCCCCCGGTGAGGAGGGAAGTCAAACGCTGGTCATCCCATTCAGAGATCACGCTACAGGCAGCTCTTGATGACGTCGACTGGGACATGTTCCGCGCGAGTTCTGAGGACGTCAGCGAGTTCACAGAAGTGGCGCTCTGCTTTATTAACACACTGACAGAGCAAGCCACACAAACAATAACTATAACGTCCTTCCCTAATCAGAAACCGTGGGTGGACAGTTCAATTCGCACTGCAGTAAACTCGCGCACCACCGCTTACAATGCCGGTCTCCTAACGGGGGATATGAGGGAGTACAAAGCTTCATGTTACGCCCTCCGGCGCGCCGTTAAAGCCGCAAAACTCCGCTATAAAGACCAAGTGGAATCTCATTTCCAACTCAACGACTCCCGGCGGATGTGGCAGGGACTGAGAACCATCTGTGCTTTTGGAACTAAATCCTCTGCAGAGGTGAGAGCTGATCCGTTACTGGTGAACGAGTTAAACTCTTTCTACGCTCGCTTTGATGGTAATCGCGGCAGCGCGACTCCGGCGAGTGACGCGTCAGAGAGAGTCCCTCAGAGCAGCAACGGTCACGTGATCTCTGTCTCGGAGGACGAGGTTCGGAGGGCACTCAAACGTGTGGATGTCAGGAAAGCTGCTGGGCCGGATGGTATTTCAGGTCGTGTTCTGCGGTCCTGTGCTGATCAGCTCGCAGGGCTCTTTACATCCATATTCAACGAGTCCCTTGCTACATCTGTTGTCCCCACCTCCTTCAAACGATCCTCCATCATCCCTGTACCTAAGATCAGTAAACCCTCTTGCCTAAATGACTATCGTCCAGTGGCTCTCACATCTTTAGTCATGAAGGTCTTTGAGAGACTCATTAAAAACAACATTTGCTCCTCCATTCCTGACACTTTGGACCCTCTTCAGTTTGCCTATCGTCCCAATAGATCGACTGAAGATGCCATTTCTCACGTCCTTCACTCCTGCCTCACTCACATCGACAGCAAAAGTGGGAACTATGTCAGGCTGCTATTTATTGACTATAGCTCAGCCTTTAACACCATAGTTCCCATTAAGCTAACACACAAACTCCTGGATCTAGGCCTGAATTCTTCTCTCTGCCTCTGGATTGAAGATTTCCTCACTGGCAGACCCCAGGCGGTGAGAGTAGGCCAGTTCACCTCCACCTCCATCACCCTGAGTGTTGGAGCTCCACAGGGCTGTGTGCTGAGTCCCCTGCTCTACTCTCTCTACACCCATGACTGTTTGTCCACACACAGCTCCACCTCGATCATCAAGTTTGCTGATGATACTGTTGTCCTGGGTCTCATCTCCAACAACAATGAGACGGCATACTTGGACGAAGTGGAGCAACTGACATCATGGTGCCAGGACAACTGTCTCTCTCTGAATGTTAACAAGACCAAAGAACTGATTGTGGACTTCAGGAAGAGACAGCATCGGTCATACTCCCCTCTCATGATCAGCGGGACACCGGTAGAGAGAGTGAGTAGCTTCAAATACCTGGGTGTGAACATCTCCGAGGATCTGACCTGGACTACACACATCCAGACACAGGTGAAAAAAGCCAGGCAAAGACTGTACCACCTGCGCCAGCTGAGGAAATTCAGGGTTTCACCAGCCATCCTGAAAACTTTCTATCGAGGGGCGATAGAAAGTGTCCTGACTCAGTGCATCACAGCGTGGTACGGGAACAGCACCAGTCACGACTGCAAAGCCCTGCAAAGAGTGGTGCGCTTATCCGAGCGCATCTCAGGCTCAGCTCTCCCGTCTCTGCAGGACATCTACACCAAACGCTGCAGAGGTAGAGCTACTAAAATCATCAGAGACATTAATCACCCTGCAAACTCTCACTTCACCCTGCTGCCATCTGGTAAGCGCTTCCGTAGCCTGATGGCAAAGACTGAAAGACTCAGGAGGAGTTTCTTCCCCCAGGCCATCAGACTCCTGAACTCAGTCACGTGACTCACTTCACCCCCGCACACACATAAACATCCAGTCTTTTAACATTAACATCCACATACTGCAATTGCACTGCACTTTACGTCCCTATTGTTACTGCGTAACAACCTGTAATAAACCTTGCACATTATACTTCTTTATATATACATATTATATATTTTATGTTAACCACTTATTTTTAAGTCTACAGTTTATCTCACTTATCATATCCACATATTTTTTATATTTTTATTTTTATCTTATTTCCTATTTTTATCTTTTACTTGATTTATTTATAATTCTACTTATGTTAATACTTTTTATTCTAATTTTATTCTATTTCTATTTAATTTCTTGTAACTGTTATTTGCACTGTCCATGGAGCGGACCTGTTTACATTTCACTGCCAGTTGTATATTGTGTATATAACTGTGTATGTGACAAATAAAACTCTTGAATCTTGAATCTTGAATCTATTGTCGTAGTCGGGTGTTTATTAGCGCCCTCTGGCTTTTAGATGGAGCAGCATTTACAGATCACAGAGCCGTGCTTCAAGCTGCTGATGAAACTAATCGCCTTTGCCAAATCGCATATGGATTAATTTCAATTAATTGTGCAGCCCTACTCGATGATTGAAGGGTGAGTAGAATAATGTCATGTCATTCTATCCAGTTTTTGAAAATGCTTATTATTGTGTCATAAGGGAGAACCTTTTGCTGATTGTCTACAGTTTAACGGAAGTTACTTCCATAATTCACAAAAAGCGCCATGGGGCATAGGTGGATACATTTGGAAATGTATGGGGCTGAGTTAAAAAAAAATTCTCACAGTTTTCTCACCATTTACCCTCAACTGTACCTATGCTATTTTTTTTTCTGTGAAACAATAGAGAATATGGTGTAACCTTTTAGAGTTTACATTTCGCAATTCAGACTTTTTTTCTCAGAAAATATATATATACTCACATTTGTGAGAGAAAAAAAATAGTCCGAATTGCAGGATATAAACTCACAATTGCAGGAAATAAAGTCAAGATTGCAATTCTGACTTCTTTTCTCGCAATTCTGACTTCTTTTCTCGCAATTCTGACTTCTTTTCTCGCAGTTGCGAGTTTTTATGATGCAATTCTGAGAAGAAGAAAAAAGTCAGAATTGTGAGAAGTCGCAATTCACTTTTTTATTTTTTTATTCAGTAATGGACAAAAAGGTATGGAAGCTTGTTTAATTTTTGAACAGATGTGGTCACTATAAGTTGTTGAATGGAAAAAAAAGAGCTGTTTAAAAATCCTTCACAATTCTGTTTCTCATGGAAAAATAACAGTTAATGGGTTTGGAACAACATGGGGGTGAGGAAATAATGACAAAATGTATATTTTTGGGTGAACTATCCTTTTTATTTGTTTCGTAACATCACAGTTCCCCTCTTTGATAGTAACACAGTGCCATAACCGGATATAAACCTCTAAGAGAGAGGGAGAGGGAGAGAGAGAGTTTTCCTTGTAATTGACAACAAGTAAACCGAGATGTACTCTTGTAGTGCAAACTATGGCAGCTGTTTACTCCTCCTGGGGCTTTTAAGGAATGGGAGTATATACTCAAGTCCTATGAAATTCCCATAGCCCTTTGACAACTAAACAATCGATACGTATGCAGTATTTTACCGCTGACAAGTTAATGGGTCTCTCGACCCTGTGATCACTCGCAATGTATTTAATAAGTGTAAAACAACTTTCACCATTTGCCTTTGTGATCTCGACAAAGATATAGCTTTTGACGCCGTGTCAGAAGTCCCTGGGCCCCAGGAGATTGCATTTATCATAGGTTTCCCGACAGTCATTTGAAAAGGAATGGGTTTTATAAGAGATGGATTCACTCCGCACACCCACTCTCTCCTCTCGGTCCGGGGGTGGATGGCTCTGAGCCGTTGCCACATCTTATTGTCTGAGCTCTCTCTTCAAAGAGCTCTCTATCTCTAATACTCAAAGCTCACAAGTAACGTTGCAGTGTGCTCCCGGAATACACACCTTTTTATACATTAGCAACAACGCGCTTTGGATTCTTCTTTGCATAATGAATCAACACCTTAAACCTGATGAGGTCAATCAAGGCGAACGCTTCATGCATGTGGAATGGAAGCTGGGTTTGCCATATCCAAACTATTGAAGAAATTAGTGTTTCTAACTCTAACAAGCCCTTTCCAAACTATAGTTTATTTAATTTGTCTACTAACCATGTCTGACAGGGTGTATATATCCATCACAAATTAATTTTGTCATTTGAACAAATGTCATTTTGACCATTTCTCAAATCACTTTTTGGAGTAAAATACCTGGCTCTATCTTGCTAAGAATAATTGAATTGCTAGCATTTTATGTATACTCATAATCTTCGCCTTTTGCACAGTATGATACACTTGCAGCTTAATTGGAATAGACACAATTCATATTTACCTTTTTTTTTCTTCACACATTGCGTCTCATATATAAATAAATAAATGAATAAATATATACAGTTGCAAGAAAAAGTATGTGAACCCCTTGCAGAAGATGTGAATATTAACAAAATAAGAGCCTACAAAATGCATGTTATTTTGTATAAAGTATTAATATTAAGAATCAAGGGTTCATAAACTTTTGAATGGGGTAATTTTTTATTAATTTTTGTAAAAAAAAAAAATTTAATTTTATAAATTGTCTTGTGAAGTCTGTGGACTATAAACAAATTCCATGTAAAATATATTATTCAGGACAGTACTAAATAAAAAAAATGACATGCAATTTGTATGACCCCTTAAATTGTGATTACAATTATTATAATTTTCTTTATTATTCACATTTTCACAGATTTTGCAAGGGGTTCACATACTTTTTCTTGCAACTATATTATAATGTTACCACACACACACACACACACACACGCTTATAATGCCTTTGTAAAAGTTAATCCAAAATTATTTTTAATTAATATTAAGATGGTTTCAATGCACGCAACTTTTTGTTTAGATCAGTTTTGAAAATGCATAAATAATGAATTTATAGTGGAGTTTCATGTTGTAAGATTAAAACACAGGATCTGGGACAAGGGACAATAAAAGTTTGGGGTCAGTACAATTTTAATTCATTTCAAGAAATGTATACTTCAGCAAGGATGCATTAAATAGATCAAAAGACAGTAAAGACATTTATAATGTTAAATACACTTTTTTAAACTTCTTTTTCATCAAAGTATCATTAAAAAAAACTTATCAGGGTTTCCACAAAAATATGAAGAGGCACAACTATTTTTAAAATGAATAAGAAATGTTTCTTGAGCATCAAATCATCATATCAGAATAATTTCTGAAGTATCCCGTGACACTGAATACTGGGGTAAGAATCATCATAATTCAGCAAATTACATTTTAAAATGTATTCAAATAAAACAGTTATTTAAATTGTAATAATATTTCACCTATATTTCTGGTCAAATAAATGCAGCCTTGGTGAGCATAAAAGACTTCTTTTTTAACAACAAAAAACTTCACTGACCCCAAACGTTTGAACGATAGTGTGTATTGAGATGTAATATCCAGCATGATCAAAAGGATAAACACTCAGGTAAAAGTGCCCAGCCCTAGTTTGTTTACACGCTCAAGAAGCGACCAATAGTGGTTTCTTCCACCTCATCCAAAGGTTACAGAGAGACAACCTCCACTTTCATCTGCAGAAAACAAGAGCAGATTGTTCACAAGAGAGTTCTTTTTGAGTTCTCAAGGTTAAAGTTGACCTCTTCAGAGAGATGTAATACAGTTTTGCCCCATTTGTCACAGCAGGACTGACCCCTGTAACCCAGACATAATGAAAACGTGGTCCTATAGGAAAAGAGTCATTTGAGGGCCACTCGCTCCATAATGGCCCAGCAATACAAGGGTTAGAAATAACTGTAGCTTTACTCTATGCGTAATCCAATTCCTTATGCCTACATGCATCTAGCCAACTGCTGGTAAATTAGTGCTGGAATCAAAAGCAGAGGAGCTTTCTTTCGGCCGACTCCGTGACCTGCCGCCTGCTCCTCCTCCTGAATAATTACAGGCCCACATCTCCACACAGCAATTACAGACCACTTCCACAAGCACGAGAAGCTCTCTTTCTCTCACCCACACCCGATTCTTGCTCCCACATTCATTTGCTCTTTCAAAGGCCACTCCTGAGATCTCACTCTCAGTTTTGAAGGATATATTACACGCCAAGTCATTCTGACCTTTCCAAATATCATTTTAATGTAACTTTTAACGTGTTTTGTTCTTTCTTCCACTGCGGGCTCTTTCATAGCATGGGGGTTGATTTTTATTTAAAGTTTGATTTCAACTTTTTCTTTTTGTTCAATGGAGGTCACAGTAAAACCTTGCCATGCCTCAATTACATTTTTTGATGCTTTTTAAAATTACCAATTTTGAAGTTAACAGTTGTGCTGCTAAATAATTTTATGGAAAAGTTTTTTTTTTTTTTTTTTTTTCAGGATTCTTTAATGAATGCAAATTTCAAACGAACAGCATTTATTCAAAATAGAAATCATTTGTAACATCATAAATGTATTTATACATTTATAATTTTAAATTTAATGCATCCTTGCTGAATAAAAGTATTTCATTTCTTTAAAAAATATATCTTATTGACCCCAAATTGTAAAAAAATGTATTAGTCTACTTGCTCTATATTTTTCCACCAAATCAGAAGAATTAAGATTCGTAATATTTAAAGCAAGAAGTAAAATAGTAAAAATGTAGTTCCGAACAAACATGGCATTTTTTATGTCCTTTAATTAATGTCCTTTAATCCTCTGATGTCCTTAAGAAATACCATAGTTGTAAGCAGTAATTTACATCTATATATCTTTATTTATGTCTTCATTTTAATATGTATATCGCATCAAAATGCTTGAAAATATACACAATATTGCCAAAAGTATTGGGACACCCCTCCAAATCATTGAATTCAGGTGTTCCAATCACTTCCATGGCCACAGGTGTATAAAATCAAGCACCTAGGCATGCAGACGCTTCTACAAACATTTGTAAAAGAATGGGTCGCTCTCAGGAGCTCAGTGAATTCAAGAGTGGTACCGTGATAGGTTGCCACCATGTGCAATTCCCTAAATATTCAACAGTCAACAGTTAGTGGTATTATAACAAAGTGGAAGCAATTGGGAACAACAGCAACTCAGCCACGAAGTTATAGGCCACGTGAGATCACAGAGCGGGGTCAGCGCATGCTGAGGCTCACAGTGCACAGAGGTCACCAACTTTCTGCAGAGTCAATAGATACAGATCTTCAAACTTCATGTGGCCTTCAGATTAGCTCAAGAACAGTGTGTAGAGAGCTTCATGGAATGGGTTTCCATGGCCGAGCAGCGGCATACAAACAAAATATCACCAAGTGCAATGCAAAGCATCAGATGCAGTGGTGTAAAGCAGGCCGCCACTGGACTCTAGAGCAGTGGAGACGTGTTCTCTGGAGTGACAGATCACGCTTCTCTGTCTGGCAATCCGATGAACGAGTCTGGGTTTGGCAGTTTCCAGGAGAACGGTACTTGCCTGAATGCATTGTGCCAAGTGTAAAGTTTGGTGGAGGGGGGATTCTGGTGTGGGGTTGTTTTTGAGGGGTTGGGCTTGGTCCCTTAGTTCCAGAGAAAGGAACTCTTAATGCTTCAGCATACAAAGATATTTTGGACAATTTCATGCTACCTTTTGAACTTTGTGGGAACAGTTTGGGAATGGCCCCTTCCTGTTCCAACATGACTGCACACCAGTGCATAAAGCAAGGTCCATAAAGACATGGATGTGTGAGTTTCGTGTGGAGGAACTTGACTGGCCTGCACAGAGTCCTGACTTCAACCCGATAGAACACCTTTGGGATGAATTACAGCAGAGACTGCGAGCCAGGGCTTCTCATCCAACATCAGTGCCTGACCTCACAAATAAGCTTAGAAGAATGGTAAAACATTCCCATAAACACACTCCTAAACCTTGTGGAAAGCCTTCCCAGAAGAGTTAAAGCTGCAAAGGGTGGGCCAACTCCATATTAAACCCTACAGATTAAGAATGGGATGTCATTAAAGTTCATGCGCATGTAAAGGCAGGCGTCCCAAAACTTTTGGCAATATATTGTATGATGAATTTGTCGTCTAGGCCTTAAACAAACTCATGCGTCATGGTGCTATGTATTATGTGTAAAAGAGATTGAGATTGATGGCTTCTCTGAGTGAAGTAGTCACTGATGCACCAATGGACTTTTCAGGATTTTTGGGAGGAGATTGGAGCTTTAGCTTTAATTTCTACATTTCCATAACTGTTTATTTCACACCGACATAATGAGTTGTTCTGCATCTGCAAGAGTGTGGGCGGGCATATCGCGGCTCTACTTCCTGCTCTCTACTGCGCAGACTCTGGTCCCAAATCTGTGCAAGATGTCCATGCCATATTCGGACCTCCGGATGCTTCACTTTTCTTCAGCGAAAGAGAGTGAAGTTGTGTCGGCCATATTTTTTTATGGTAATAAACCGGCTGTAATGTGTTCATTTTCATTTATTGCTCATTAATAAATGAAATTGCTCATTTGCTTATTTGTTCTTAAAGTCCCAGTGAACCGGAAGTTGCAACTGATTTTATTTCAGTGCTGTGATGTATTTCCAAGTGAAGCGGAATATTGAATAGAGGGCAGGGTTTCACTTCAGCACTCCTCCTCTCCATCTCTCGCTCATAGCAGACTAACGGTTGGAGGGGAGTGGTTAAGGGTATTCAAACCCAAGCCGGCGCATAGTCGTCATCAGAAAGGGAACGCCATTCAAGACCGGAAGTTACTTTTCAGATTTTGATTAAAGATTACCGCGGCAAACCATTTTTTTATGTGTATTAACTTGCACGGATTAATTGTTCACCCTAAGACCTGTAATGTGGGCTAACAAAGTAAATAAGACCGATTTTGATTTCATGAGGACTTCAATGCATTACTGATTGTATACTTGTCTTTAATAATGTTTGAAATTGATATTAGTTAGTCTAGTTTATTAGTTAGTTCTTCTTTAGGCTGCTGATTTTCGTTCATGGTATTCAGCTGCAACTAAATATTTTGCAAAAAGACAGAATATATATGTTTAATATCTAAATGTTAGACTTTTTTTTTACCATATTGGAATCGAAAGTGAGAATCGATAAGAATCGTAATCCATAAAATTCAAATTCTACCCAACCCTACCTGTCTGTGTTGTGTTTTGTAGGTACGTGGCATATTGAATAGAGTACTTTAATGATCGGGGACACTGAGTCCTGTGCTCCTAATTAAGTTCTCAAAAATAAATCAATCAGCGTGTAATCTGCAGAGGAAGAGACACTCTCAGATGTTTCCATGGAAACCGTCAGTGAGCTGCGGGAATATGAAGTGTTGTCACAGGGTCAGGGGGTTAAGTGTTGGAAGTGCTGTCTACCAGCATCACCTGCGTTCTGAAGCAAAGACACATCTGTCCAGCTCAGATTCCTCTGCCTCTCTTAGACCTGCTTCATTTAATTGGGCTAATTAATTTTAGATGCACAGTTGTCTCAGCCACTGCCGTTGTATCGATCGCCCAAGCTGCCACAACAGGCTTGCGTTCTCTCGTTACATAATGTTGGGGAATGACTGTGTTAGTCATACAGGATTTGTTCGTCTTGTTCCGACACTGATTTGAAGTCGTTTTAATTAAGCAAAATTACACACGCAATAGAAAATAGTGCTTTGAGAGAAACAACAAGAGAAAACGTGACTCTTTGACTTAAACTCACCGATCACATTTTTGATCTGAAATACCTCATGCCTGATTTCACAAACAGGGCTTAAATTAAGCCATAGTTCAATTAGGGTGTTTAAGTAGCTTTAGAAAAATAAAAAAAACATTACTGGTGTGCATCTTGAGACAAAACAATGGCACTGACATATTTTAATATTGGGCATCGTGGACTAAACATCTCTATTGGAGCGCTGCCGGACCAATCAACTCAAGGGATTGAAACTAACCGCTCAATGGCGATAAACACGCCTGTGACCACACTCAATATTAATGTTGCTTAATCTTTAACAGCTTTCCGTTTAATTTGTATATAAATGTATTAATTTCTAAAAGAGTAAATGGCAGCAAATACATCTTACACTCATCTGTCATTTTCTTTTATTTTTTTAAACCAACAAATGCCATCCAAGTGTTGTTAAATACGGAGCCCCTAGAGGGACGTGGTGGTGGAAAAAAATTAGGATGGGAGGATATATTTTTTCCAAATCGTTTGCGTTCCCTCGCAAAGATATTTGCTTTCCCCCGAGAAACTTTGCGTTCCCACGCAAAAGTTTTGCGTTCCCTCGCAAAGATAGATGTCCCACGGGCCGTTTCAAACAGCTCAGTATGCTACGTTAACAATGGAGCGGTTAGAGTTATTTTGAACTTGGACTTAGGCTATAGTGCTCAATGAGTTCGGTGAGCTAAACGTTGTTAAAACACAATGTCTCTTTAACGTAGACAACAAGCTGCAACCTATTTTTCCTCAAAACGAGCCTTATAATATAATTTGGTCTATATGAGCAGGCGGCTGAGAGACAAGTCCGAAGGGACTGTCTGCAAAGTGCAAAACCCGAAAAGCGTATAGCCTACTACAAGTCATCAACTTCAATGTTACACACTGTGTCTCCAAATTCAGTTTACACATCAATGGTCACTTAGTTTGAAATTTTTTTTTATAAAATTTGCTTTTGCATAATTGTTAGGATTATTTTATTATGAAAAATATTCAGCAAACTTCACTGAAACGCACTGTAGCCTACTGTCACCAAATTCAGTTCACACATCACGCTCTCCTGCAGGTTATACTACAACGCTTAGTTTGGCAAGTAATAGCACATAAAAATAATAAAAGTAATAGTACATAGCCATAGGCCTATTCTTTACACAAATTATGTTGGTACCCAGCTAAAATACAGTAGTTGCAAGTTCCATAGCTTTTGTATGATAATTGCTTACTGATATTGATGGCATTACACTGTATACTGTATTAGTATATTGTAGTAGGAGAGCATTGATTGTTATTGCTTATTTTTTAGTAACGCCTTTCGGGTTTTGCACTTTGCGGACGGTCCCTTTTTACTTGTCTCTCATATATTAAGGCTCGTTTTGAGGGAAATTATGTTGCAGCTAGTTGTCTACGTTAAAGAGGTATCATTTGTGTTTTAACAACGTTTTTAGCTCACGAGTTATTGATCCGGGAAGTTAAAATCTGTGAATACATTGCCAACTACTGAACTCCGAAGCACTGACTGTATTTATACTTAAGCCCAAGTTCAAAATAACTCTAACCGCTCCATTAATGGATAGCCTACAATATTGTTAACGTAGCCTACTGAGCTGTTTGAAACGGCCCGTGGGACATCTATCTTTGCGAGGGAACGCAAAGTTTTGCGTGGGAACGCAAATATCTTTGCGAGGGAATGCAAATATCTTTGCGAGGGAACGCAAATATCTTTGCGAGGGAACGCAAAGTTTCTCGGGGGAACGCAAAACTTTTGCGAGGGAACGCAAACGATTTGGAAAAAAAATATCCTCCCATCCTAATTTTTTTCCACCACCACGTCCCTTTAAGGGCTCCGTAGTTAAAGGAGTCATGAACTGGCTTTTAAATTTTTTTATACTGTTGTCTGAGGTCAACTTGTGACGTTTGCGTGGTTTTTACATAAAAAAAACTTCATAATGAATAAGTAATAGGCTATTTTCTACCCTGGTTTTGAGGCTCTCAAGAAACACTGGGTTTTGATGGGTGTGCCGCACTGAAGACTTGGAAGTAAACGCCCACGGCTAGGATTGGATAACAGTTTTGCATATTTAATGAGCTTCAACTCCCCTGTGAGGGCTACACAAGGAATTGTTTTGGAAGCCTGTGAGAAACGGCAAACGAAATGATTCGTCCCTCAGGGCTCGCAAAATATCTTTATCAAACAAACACAATGATTTATCTCTCATCCACCCGCGATTGATTGGAATGTTGTTTTCGTATTACTTGGCCTGCCCGATCGGTGGATATAAGCACGAACCGTGCATCACACACACACACACACACTCACGCCAAGTACGTTGCAGACTGCATGATCAAAACTTCCGCAATTGTATTTTTCGTTCAAATATCAAGTCGAGAGTGAATTGAAATGATAACTTGCTAATTGGTAATACAATGTTTTGATAGCATTAGCATAGCATAACATTACAGAAAGAGTATGGCAATGTAGAACTTTTAACATGTATCTGTTCTTAAACTAAGCGCATGCGCCACTTGTCACCATGATGGTAGTTTCAGCCTCAGACTTCATGCCCACGGACCATTGGCTGAATTTCTGATGCATATGGCACACTTTTCTGGAAACACTTCGGGAGTTTCAGAGTCGTCATCTGATTGGTTGAATTCTACATTATGTCCGCGAGATGTGTGTGTTGCATTCTTTAAGGGTCCGTCTGGAAACAAATGCCGTAACGCCAAACTACCTTATGGAAGAAGAACGCCATTGTGTTTACAACTGTGACAATGAACGCTTACCAGGATCAACTAAACACTGGATTTTCAAAAGTTTGTGAAGTTCGCGGCTCCATTGTTGTAGTTAACTTGCAGGTCTGGCTACGCGAGACTACCATGATGGTAATCACATAAAAAACCCAACATAATAGAAACTCTTCTAAATTAGCATAGCTAAACATTAGACACTACTAAATCTATACATTAATCTTCCACAAAAATGCTAACACTTCATTTTAGCATTTACTCTTCCTTTCAAGTGGAAAACTCAGCCCAGTTTCAGTTAAATTTTAAGTTGGTCTAAATTAAAAGAAACAAGCTCTTAAAACTCTTTAAAAGGAACGTTCTAAATACTCATAAAAGTTTATTTGATTTAACAAATTTTTTTAAGTTTACCCTACTCAAACTTATTAAATATTTTGAGCATAAGGGTTTACAGTGCAGCCAAAACTAATTGTTAATTGAAATAAAGGTACCATAAAATGTACATACAGGGTGAAAAACTTGAGAAATAAGAAATGTGCAGACTTGGCAGTTGAAGTACTAAAATTACTCACACTAAAACTGAAAATATAAAAATAAAAGCTAGTTCAAAGCATTAATAAACAATATAATAGTATATAAATGATACTAAAGTATCACCACAGAATGTGCTCAAATTAAATACATCACTTGAGAAATTATGTGAAATTACAATAAAAAGTCATTTAAGGAGCAAAATATATATGATAAAGTTTCCAATATAACAAAAAAAACAGCAAAAAAAGTATTTATTGCCTATTCATTTTTTCTATTGCCTATGTCATCTTTTATAATTTTGCTTTGGCCATCTTTTAAAGTATTGAGCCACTCAAGGTCGTCTTTTATGAGTGATTTTTTCACATGCTTTGCGTCGTGCTTCACAGCTCTTACCCATGACACCAGGTTTGATACAGCCAGACAGTACAGACTGTGGTGAAAAACCTCCTGTTTTTATTCTCACTTGCTCAGATAGTCAAGAATGTTTGTTATGCATTGAATATACTGCAGCTAGAAGGTTTCTTGTTATCTGAACACAAGGCTGGAGGTGAACACAGGCCTGACTCCAGCAGGCCAAAGAAGTGCATTCTGGGAATTCCTACACATAATGGGAGGATCGTTAAGGACCCTTCAACCACTCAATGGTTTTAGCGTGACCGTGTGTTCCATAGTTTGAGCACAAGACAGCAAGAGGAGTTTGCATGGATTTTCTGTGGTTGTTCTTTAACCAGGGATGAGTGATTTAGTGCTTTGCATGCGCTTTCAGTTGGTATCTTCTTCACTCATTAAATAGGTTGATGTACAATTTTTAACTCTGTCACATAGATCTCCATGGGTTCTTTTTAAATGGCAACTTACAGATAAATGTTTTTGCATTATCGCAGTTATCTCAGCTGGTGGGTCGTGACCCAAAAATGGGTCATAGGTCTGTTATTCTGATACTGTATTTTAACACACATTCATTTCACTCAGCTAATGCTAATACAATATTTGGCCGAGTGTTTGTTCCATGTGTTACACTATAGTAATGAACACCTTTGCTGTTGTTTATGGATTTACAAAGTTGTCATATTGAAGTTTTTCCAAAAATGTGTGTTTTGTGAATTTAGCCCATATGTATTAGCTTTAAGGCGGTTTGTATGCTAGTGCCCTCTTACAACCTGAAAAAAAAAATCTTTGGGAGATATTGATGACATCAGAAATATTTTTGGTACAGTCAAATCCTCTCTCTCTCTCTCTCCACCTGAACAACCTGCAACAGTCTAGCAAGCGAATGTTTCAATGCTGTGTTCCCTATAGAGACACGCGTCGTAATCTAAAAAGCATGCCCACCGGTGGGGGAAAACAATCCAACCCGCTCAATTGACTTTGTATTGAGTGAAGCGGCCTCCTTGTCATTTCTGATTATAACAAAAAAAACAGAACAGTGTATAAAAGCTAATATGTTACAGGGTGTACAGCAAACAAGCTAAAAAAGAAACAAGCCATCTGCCTAAAGAAATGAGCATTTAAGGACACAAAAGTGGATACAGGCAATTGAGACTGAGCGCAACGGGTCATATTACTCGACAACAAAGACAGGATATGCTAAAATATTATATATAAAACTGCCATTTGGATATTTGACTTACCAGTGACAAAATGTTTACTGCACACGTAGGCATACCGAGTGTCAGGATTCCACAATTTACCCATTCTTCCTGCTGATGCTTCTCGTCTTATTGCCTGTATCCACTTTTGTCTCCTTAAAGGCTCGTTTTTTTGGGTCGACAGCTTATGAAAACTTATTTCTGGGTTTTTTACTTTTCTGTACACCCTGTCACATATTAGCTTTTAGACATTGTTCTGTTTTTTGTTGTAAGTCAGAAATGAAAAGTAGGCTGCTTTAACGCAATACAAAGTCAATTGAGAGGGTTTGATTGTGGCCTAAATGCGCTCTGTCTTGTATCAATTTGACAACATGAACTCATTGAAACATGCCTCTACCTACCTAACTCCAAAATCATGCCTATGCATACAATTCACAGCAGCTGAAATAAACTCTAGTAGCTGAAAAACACCAACTTTTTATTTTTCACACATTATGATTTACAGGAGCAGATCGATTAATAAAAACGTATTCGTGCACAATACTATGTTAAGATATTAAAACACTTTTACCCTAGTGCGTGATTTGTAAACTAATACATTCTGATGTTTTTATCACATAACCAGCTCCATTTGGCTTTTCTGATGTAGTAACGTGCTCTGTAGCTCACCTGGTACAGCGCTGAACTTTTAAATAATTCAGGAATGAGTCGCGTAGTTACATTTTATATAGCGCTTTTCTAGGCACTCAAAGCGCTTTACATTGAAAGGGGGAATCTCCTCATCCACCACCAATGTGCAGCATCCACCTGGAAGATGCGACGGCAGCCATATTGCGCCAGAACGCCCACCACACACCAGCTTATTGGTGGACAGGAGACAGAGTGATGAAGCCAATCGTGTGTGTGTATATAATATATATATATATATATATATATATATATATATATATATATATATATATATATATATAATATATATATATATATATATATATATATTAATAGAATATAATATAATATATATTATATATATATGGGCAAATTTGGCCAGGATGCCGGGGTTACACCCCTACTCTTTATCACAGGATATCTTGGGATTTTTAATGACCAAGAGAGTCAAGACCTCGTTTTAACGTCTCATCCGAAGGACGTTGCTTGTTACAGTATAGTGTCCCCATCACTATACTGGGGCGTTAGGACCCACACAGACCACAGGGTGAGCACCCCCTGCTGGCCTCAGTAACACCTCTACCAGCAGCAACCTAGTTTTCCCAATTGGTCTCCCATCCAGGTACTAACCAGGCTCAGCCCTGCTTGGCTTCAGTGGGAAAGTAAACTAAACGCACTAAGGGGCTGTTTACATGACACCATTTTTCAAACGTTTTAAAAAAATTGCGTTTTGGCCGTTCATTTACATGACAACAGCGTTTTGGGTGCCTGAAAACGCAAACTTTTGAAAACGGGTTTCAAAGTGCAAGTTTTTGTAAACTACAAAAATGTAAATCTGTGACAACGTGGCATCATGCACATACGTATTACATGTTCAGTCTATAATGTTTCACCGCCCTCTAATGGCCTTAGCATTTTTAGTTGTTTCCGTGGATCCGTGACCATGGTCGTTTTGACAATGGTGTCTTCTTTACGCGGAAAACTCAAAGGAAAAATTTCTCAGTTTTAAGCATATCATTGTCGTGTAAACATTCCCTTAGTGTCACTCACTGGACATTTCAGTTTTAAAGTGTTGTGAAACAGAATTGTGGAAATGTGGCTTGGGTTGCAGTAGTAATTATGAGGTAAAAAGACTGCAGCTGTGCAGTTCACCGTAATATTAATAAATGTTTGCTTTTTAAGGACATTTTGTACTGTAAACTATTTTATTCTTGTGTTTGGTCACTGCTTGACGTGCAATATCCAAACTTGGTTGTGAGCGATGTGAAGTAAAACAAGCTGGGAACCACTTTGGCGGGCTTGTGTTTAGGAGTATTTGTGGTTGAGGCTGAATTAGGGATCAAAACTAGATTTGTATTGCATATTGAAAGCAAGCCTGTATGCAGCCTGCCCAAAAAACACAGAGAGATTGAGGATGATCCTGCTTTTTTCAGCCCCTTGATGTGATTAAGACAGGGTTCTATTGGGGGGGTGGAACAGTACGCTAGTCATTATACTGATAGTCGCTATCCCCACACATTCCTCTCTGATTGCACACACCATGTGCTCCGTCTGCCGAGAGCCCATGCACAGACCTCTGCCGCATTAGATTAGCACTGCCAGCATGTTGTCAAGCGCAAGGCCAGCTGTTGTTGGGTTCCGAACATTTGTAGCGTCAATCATTTATTAAGCCTCAAAAAAAACAAAAAACAGAATCACATTGCTGCCGTTTAAATGGAAACTTTCTGACTCTTATGCTGGAAAAGTCCTTTTTTTCTTTAATGTACAATTTTATAATAGCACAGATGGAAGGCAAGAAGGATTCCTGTGTGATCAGACCCTCCAGTGAACCCAAACTCATCTTCAATCTATTTCAATAACTTTTTGATACCAATAACTTGTTTTGCTTTAAAAGAATTTGATTTATGTAAGGGATAATGTATGATCAGCTGGTCATAACTGGAAAATACACCCAGACAGTGTGATCAGGGCCTCAAGAAGAGAATAATTCACATCTGCAATAATGTCTTGTCTCTCCTCCCAGCCTGGTTTCCTCTCAAATGCTTCTCGGAGTGTGTTTAAGTTACATTTTCCCTTTGCCTTTTATTGCTAACACTTTATTTCCTTTATTTCTGGCTTGTCAGTGCTAATGTCAGTTATTAAAGTTAACATTGGGTTCTCCACTGCACCATAAATGCTGTGTGGTGTGGGCAATGGTTGCCTCGGGTTGGAAATCAAAAGGTTGTAGGTTTTAACCTGGAAGTCCTATATAATGTGGTTTTGTTGGGAAATAAATGGACGCACTGGGCGCAGCTTTATATCTTTTTTTTCCCCTCAATCCCCATTCATTGAAAATAACAGGAAGCTTTTTTGGCAATAATTCAACAAAATGATGGGCGAAGGGCCCTATGAAATCCGTTAGATTTTTTTCCCAAATTCCGTTTTTTTTCTCCCCCTGTTTTAATTATTCTGGATTCCTTTTTTTCCTTTTAAATTTGTTGGACTCCATTTTAATGGTTAAATAAGATTTTTGTTATCAAAAAGCCTGTCTAAATAATTAAAATCATGAAACTTATAAAAAATTAACAACAATTTATTAAAATTTTAACAAAATGTACATATTTAGGGCCCTATGAAATCCGTTTTTACCAAATTCTGTGTTTTCTGTTTGTTCTTGATTCAATTTTAATGGTTTAATTAAATTTAAATAATCAAAAAACATGTCTAATTAATTGAATTAGTAAAAACAACTATTTTAATCATAATAAAAAATAAATATATTTTAATCATTTATTTCTATGAAAACTTTTTTTGTCCAAAAATTGTGTGCATTTATTTTTTTTTATTTTCAAAGGCATAAAACATGCATTTAAGTTATCTTTTAGTCACATGAAATTGAACACACATTTATGTCAAACAAAGTGCTTACTGTTAAAATTCAAAAACATGGGGAAAAATATTTATAGTTGTTACTATAATTTATAGTATAGTTGTTATATTGAGACGTGGCTAAATTTTACTGTACAACAGTTATATATGTCTGTCACAATTTCTTCAGGTTAAACCAAACAAATGAAGTCCTTTTGAGTTTCTGTGTGTTTATGATATGAAGATAGTTTTTCTCAAATGAAATGGTGAAATGCTCATGAAGTGACTCTGGATATGAAGTTCATGCATTCATGTCCTCATATAGTGAGGCGGCAGAGGCTGAAAACACTGCAAGCATCATTCACACTCAGAACATGCAAGTTTAATATTCACAGACACTAATCTATATCCTAATTTGATTTAAGTGCAGACCTACTGAACTGCTTTTTATTTATTCATCAAAAATGTGACAAATTTCCTGATGAAATTCTGCGCTACACAGAAAATGAAATTTTTATGACTGGCACTGGATTGCGCGATTCAGTCCGTGTTTTCCGCATCGCATAAATCATAGCGGCAAAATTTAATTGACATACCAATTTGCTTCTACCATAATTCTTTAAATGACACATTCACCTCAGAAATATGATGCTCAAAGGCAGCTCAAACAGCCAAGTACTGTAGATATTTTGACTCGATCTAAACCTAAATTGAACAACCCAGGCTTACAGGAAAAACAAGCCTGTGGCGACATTTCTGCTAAATGATGTTACGTTGCATTTTGCACGTTTCGTGAGACTCTCAATGTGAAATGTCCAGTAAGTGGTGCTAAAAACATGTTAAATTTTCCTGAAACGGAGATGAATTTTTGAATAGGTACTTTTGTGGAGTTTTGCAAAAATGTACGATGAGCCACACGTTTCCTTTTGAGCCTGTTTTGCAGATGAATACTAGTAATAATGATTATTTATTTATGTAATGTGCAGCCCTCATTTTTCAAAGAAGTGGTTGCACTGCTAGCTTTGGGGTTGAAATTAAATATCTCAGTTTGTTTACGTGCTTCATTGAACCCATTACCATCTCTTTACACACAGTAAAGCTCAAATCTGACTTTGATTGTCTACTTTTGCTGTTTTATCTGGCCAGATTTATCTGGTATTCTCTGTCACAGTTTTAACTGTCACTTTCTTGCCTTGTCACTAAAGTGAAGGTGTTGCACACGTCCCCCTTACAGAGAGTCAGGAATAACCAAGCTCTCAGACGAAGTGTATGCTGGCCTCATATTCCAATTAGCTCTCGCAATTAGGCTGGCAGATGTAGCACACGAGGCCTGGGATGATAAAATTAGCAACCCTGACAGAATTTGGAAAAGAAACCACCTAAGCCCCGCCCAGTCCCTCTGACTTCACTTGTGATTCACAAGTTCCAGGTGCTAGCATTACGCCAGGCTAATTACGCCGAGCTGAAGTGACACTAGCATTATCAGCAAACCGCCTTATTTTTTTCAGTGCTGAATGTTTTTTTGTGTGACAGTCTCATTTTTGTAGGTACTGGAGTGCTGACGACAGCTCCTACTCCTAGTGAGCTGTCTTGCTGTCTGCTGCTGGCATAGACAGATGTCTTCATAGGCAGCGTTTTAACCGAAAAGCCTTATAAGAAGCTGAAGTGCAATGGGTACATTGACACACAAATTGTGATCAGAAAATCACACAAAAAGCACACTACTGATTTTAAGATAGAATTCAATGTTAACAGTTTGCTAAGCTAATACTCCAATACATATAAAGATACATTATGCACACAAAAACCATTTAAATAAGAAATATATTTTTTTAAATTATACTTTTCGGTTATAATGAAATGTGTTATAAGTACATTTTTAAACTGAGCTCAACACTATTTTTCCCCAATCTGAATGAATCCAATCTAGTTCTGTTTACATGAACCCTAACTGTTGCAATCCAATTCACATATTGGTTTACATCTACATCACATGAGCAGCCGCTGTGTTTAGAACTGGAGAAAGTCATCCATTTGATTGTAAACGGATTATTTTGGTGCATGCAAATGTAGCTACAGTGCATTCTGGGATTGCCTTCTCTGCAAAATATACATGCAGTGCTACCAATTTTGGGCAAAACTAGGTATCTTAGAATCCAGTAGAAGATTGCTGCCTATGTTTTGGTGCAGCCTTGGCATGTGTGTGGTATCTTAAAATGCCGTCTAGGTAGGCAGCTCACTAAGTTTTGGAACAGAGCCTTCTTCATTACTGTTCTATCATTCCCATGTCAGCGTCGCCCAATTTTGCTCTTGATAGCAGGAGTGCCATATGAGCGCAGACCTGGTCTCGCCTATTCGTTATGTAAACCACCCACATCTAGCACCAGACTCTTCACATCTCTACCTCTCTTCGTTGTACCTTATCTCTCTCTTTCTATTTTTCTTGCCCTCGCACGTTATGAGGATGTTGCGGGTCTTTTAATGAGGAATGCTGGCAGGGCGTTATAAAGTAGTCACCAAGGGAATAGGGAAGGTGCGGGAAAAAGTCAGAGGGTAGGTAAAGATAAAAAAAAAAATCCCTTGAAATGGAGAAAGGTCTTTCATCCTTTAGAGAAGGGAACTGTACTCCTCAGTGTTACTGTGTACTCTCCATGTATCATCTTCTTCCAAAACATTTCTTGTCTTGCTGTTGCCAAAACTTGCTAACTGGCATTAAGACGCAAGAAGCCCCCCCAAAAACTCTTGCTAATTAAATTTTTTAAAATTTTTATGAATGAATATGTATTTTTCCTTCACGTGCGTCTCTTTCTCGCTTTCCATCTAATGGAGCTCCTGGGGTGATTTTGCTGAGGCACTGCTGCCTACTCTCCATCTTACTGTCCGTCAGGTGCAGACCCACTTTCAGATCTGCCCAGCGAGTGTGGCAGGAAGGTGACCTGTGACGTCAAGCCACTGAAGCCTGGGGAACAGGACCTCTTGTAGCTTAATTGAATATCCAGCACTCATTTTTCTCCCAGACTTCATTTATTGAAGAAAGCATTGATATTTTTGAAGGTTCAATGTAATATTGACTGAAACATTTGTCAGACTAGTCTTTGATGCCTATTAATACGTGACCTAAATCATCTTGGTATAAGGTCTGTCCAAATATGTCTTCCTTTCCAGGCATCCGAGAGAGTTTTGACCTGGTATTTCTCCGTCTGTTGACATGTTCCTGCCTGGTATGAACCCTTACAGCATTAACAGCATCTACCCTGCCTAAAACTGTCAAAGATGCGCAATCCTGGGTTACACCAACGGTTTTTGAGGTCTTTTCATATTAGGGCAAAGTTAGCTACTACTTATTTTGTAACCACTTGGTTGGTGCCAGTGGGTTCCTAACACTTAATAGGTCACACATGTCAACAATATGGCAGAATAAATACCTTCTAAATAAAAGAGCCAATCAGCAGTTGGTGAAGTCATTGCATCACTGCTGTTACTGTTATGGCTCGTTTCCACTGAGCAGTACAGTGCGATCGGGAACAGTAGACTCTGATCTGGCTTGCGTTTCCACCGCCAACAGTATGCGTGCTGTATGCTGGAAAGTAGCAATCGACATCTTTCTCGCGCGAAGAAGAATGTGTGACAATTCTCTGTCAACCAATCAATGTTCTACAGTCTATCTCTATCCATATCGGTCTGGTGTGCTAGGTACCCCAATGGAAGGGTCCAAAAATTTGGTACGGTTTGGTATTTTAGTACCATTCCATTCACAACTTCTGACAATCGAAACGGAAAAATTGCGCACCGTATTGAACTGTACAGTACCATACCGCTCTGTGGAAATGATCCATAAGATGATCCCATTCCTTTTGAAACCTGAGACTTGTACTGAGGACTGCACATGCACATTGCTGGACCAGCCTGAAATATACATTATTTTGATGCTATTTGAGTGTAAGAAATAACTTTTATGAGATTTGTTGCTGTTTTGAAATATTTGTTTAATGTGAATTTGGCAAGCAGTTTTTGAATTTTGGCATTTCCTCATTCAATCAAAACATCCCTGAAATAGCAGCAACTCAAATAGTGAACTCATTCTCCTTGAAAGGGATTTTTGTGTGAAATTCATAGTATTCAAAAACGGTAGGCGAAAAGTACCCGGGTGACCTACTACTTCTGCCAAGATTGTCAAGTTTGCATCCAATGGACACTTTACTATCCCATGGGGCCACAGGAGAGGATTTGTGAATGGCGGTTAAGTGACACACAGCTGACCCTATATGTCACATGACAATGACCGCATGATGTAGTACGTCTGGATTACATTTCACACATTCTATTACTTCCTTTCTTAACAGTCGCAAAGTATACAAAAACCTACTAGAGAATGAGATTTTCGAACACAGCCAGTGATTCGTTTGGGGCTGACATTTCCCACAACCTCTTGCATTATAGATGAGGCGGAGTTTGTGGCTATTCTATGTTGATTTTTTTTTTCAGTTAAAGAAAATGGTGAGAAATGCATGGCCACAGCCTTTTTCAAAATATAATTAGTAATGGATTTCATGGTCATGGATTTAGCTAGATGCTAATGCTACAAGCAAAATTCTACTCTGCATGTTAAGGGTACGTTTAGTTGTTTTATGACGTGGTTATATGTGCCAGGAAAGGGATTGAGATTGAGGGTCAGATATTGAACAATAGTGATGTTTACTGTGAAATACTGGCTTGCTATGGACTGTTTTTGTGTAGGAATGGTCTTACTGTTCCTGTGAGGTGTTACAGGCTGCTGTATGGGATGTAGTTTTTTGTGGTGAATTTTAGAGGAAGAAAGCAGGGTTTGGTGGTGTTGTGCTGTCAGCTTCAGGACTTTGTTAACCCTAAGGCCCTGGCAGACTGTGGCTGCTCTAATTGGAGGAAGCCCTGAAGGGGAAGTGGATGGTGCTCAGGGTGCTATGACAGATGCCTGCTCGAGTGAGCATCACTGAAGGATTACAGCATGACGAGGCGGTAAAGTGTTTATTTTGGTTGCACTAGGACCGGAGCTTCGAGACAATTTGCCCTGACTGCATATGTGCCCTCTCAGAAACACCACACATCCCGGGCTCTTCCTTAAAACGCACTGTATAAACTTCCTGGCAAAATAGCAAACCCAACTCGCACACTAGCACTTCAAAGCAAAATATGTTCATTAACTCCCAGCATATGCTTTCATTCTATCTCTTTTACTTCCCCGCATCCTCTCAAATAGCCTCAAAGCCCTGTACAAAATGTCAAAGCTCTTTGCTCACCCCCGAATGAGTGTCTGCTTCCCTCCCACAAGAATAATCACACTCTGTTTAACACAACATGGAATGATGGGTGGTGTGTACGAGGGATGATGCTGTGGACAGTTTTTGCATAAGGGAAAAAGGAAGCATCCTTGGTATGTTTGTGTGTGTACGGATGCACAGCCCCTGATTAAAAGATGGGCCAAATTTTGCTATGTTTTTAGCTGGAGTTCTTCAACCAGCTAAACTAGAGGGTACTAATCAGCTTAAACCAGCATGGAAATTCCTGTCTAATCCAGTCTTTTTGGTAGGGGGGTTGAACGGACCTAGTTAATACTACACTTATTGGTTGCTGACAGAATAAGGGGCTTTCACACTGGAGGAACCTTTTCATAGTTCTTAGAACTATTGGCGGAAGAACCTGGATTTTGGTGTGTTCGCACTGCAGGAACTGGGAACTATTTTAGTTTTATGAACTCCTTAGAAGTAGGAGCTAAATTAGTTCCCCCAAGAGTAGAGGGGACTAATTTAGGGTCAAACCCAGCACAATAGGAACTACCAGTGTTGTAAGTGTACTCTGATTGGCCGATTGTACGTGAAACACTAGCACCCGCAATTTTTTTAAAAAGCCGTCTACACACTCAGGTTATAGTCTGTATATTTACTCCAGAACTAACTCTATGAAAACATAAGATGATAGATGGATCTCTCAGCCTTTACGCTAAAGAGAAAATCCAACACAACTTTGAGGGGACCAGGCGAAACATGATTATGTATTTCTGCTCAGCTAATGACATTGGACATCAACCACACGGCAAAAGCTAATACTTTTTCATATAGGCTACTGTCTGTCAACTCTCTTTGTATAACAGTTCCATCTAATAACATATTATAGGTCTGTTAAACAGTTTGTAAAGTAATGAAGACGTTGTGAGAGCTGTGTGCTCAGGCTCTGGTGGTCTCAGCGCTGTCAAAAAAAGGGTGTACTCACACTAGGCACGGTTGCCCTGTATGCCGAACTGCATATGTGCTCTCTCAGAAGTACGAAGTGCTCACACTTGTCAAACAAACCGGGCTTTAGGGGTCAAACGCACTCGGGCACGGTTCAGAGCACCTAGTGTGAGTACACCCTAAAAGTCACAACAAACACGGCTTCCACGTCACTTCCTACTGTTCCAGGAAAATGTTCCTAGAACTACCCGGTGCGAAAGCCCCTATAATCAAATGAGCCAAGTGTTCAGTAAACAAGCTAAGGATGGGACAGGTTGATTAGTTCATGTGTTTATTTATTGTTTTTTGTCAGGACAGATTTGTTCAATAAATGGGTGCAGAAGTGACCTAATGGTTAGAGAGTCGGACTTGTAACCTAAAAGTTGCGGGTTCGTGTCTCAATACTGGCAGGAAATAATTGAGGTGCCATTGAGCAAGGCGCCTAAACCCCAATGCTCCCCTTCACATCACTTCACCAAATTGTTATATATATATTTAGTCCATTTTCTTGTTGGTTATCTGTCTCTTTTGAATTTCTTCATGTTCTTGGATTCAGTCTGTGCTATGTATACAGTGATACTTATAAAAAATATTTAAGGCTTTAAGACTTATCCTGTGTCCTGTGTAAGACTATTTTCCTGTGCCCAGTCGAAGGCTGTGTTCACACTTGGCAGGTTTGGTGTGATTGCTGAGTGCGTTTTCTTTAGCAGGACCCCACTTTTCAGGTCCGCTTCCATGAGCAACATGGACCTTTTAAAAGAACTGAATGCTCAAAAATACCTGGGTTTTTTTCTCGTCATAGAAACTATTGGCCAATAACAGTTCGGTATAGGTGTCGGAAATGCCGCCTCTTTGCAGGAGGTCTTTATTTGTGTGCAACGGAAGAATTCCTGGTGCTGCTTTGACTCCTTTACACATTTTATACAGGGCCGTAACCACCATAGACATTGAGGGGGACAAGTCCCCCCCCCCCCCCCTAGTAACCTACAGTGATGCAAACTACTCAACTTTTTTGAAAATATGCAATCGTTTACATGTACTTGCAAAGTTACTTATAGTCAGTAGAATAAGTAAAGTGTTAGCAGATACAACGAGTCTACTTGTACTCTAAGGGCTGGTAGTTAACGTAGTTGCAAAGTTACTTATAGTTAGTTGAATGTCTAAAGCGGACTCTCAAAATAAAGTGTTATCAAATAGTATGGAAATTTAATATTGGGCTTATTTGCTATAAGGTAATCATCAGTTTTAATCTTTGTAATGTTGATGCATCCTGAACACAAGATTTTGTGCGAGCTAAACGTGTTGCAATTCTGCTCATTAACAAATCTTTCCATCTCTTGCAGAGCATCATGGAACAGTTCAATCCCTGTTTGCGGAATTTCATCGCCATGGGGAAGAACTACGAGAAGGCTCTGTCCAGTAAGTACCCCCACATCACATCTCCAAACGTCCCCCGTTTCATCCACCTTCAGCAGCTGTCCAAACCCTCCACGCCTTCCCATCCGCCTTTAATGCCACTTCATTTGAAGATGATGACAATGTTTGTCATCCTGTCATTCAGATGGCCACACAGCCTTATCAACTCTCACACAGCCCGAGACACCTCCTGAGCTCAGATGGGCCGAACACAAACGCTCAGCTGATGAGGGCATTCAGAGAGGAGATAATGTGTCCTGCCTCACTGATGATTTGATATTTAGCCATTAGACAGAGGAACAATCAGACGACTTTGAAGGCTTTGTGCAGTAGGTGACTGATGAAAGCCAGACAATTGCCCATTGACGTCTGCGTTCACATTGGCAAATGTAATCTTGCTCCGGCAGCCTCGGGTGTACAGTGGCTGTAAAACATTCAGGGTGATGTGCAGGAATACATCTTAAAGGAAAATCCAAGATTTAGCGCAAGCTCAATCGACAGCACTGGCTTTGGAAAAAAACAAAAACAGGTTTGACCTCTCCCATCTTTTCTTTAAAAAAATTTAGAAATCTGGGTTACAGAGAGGCAATTACAATGGAAGTGAATGTAGAATCTGCTTTCGCCGAGTGCAACATGTTCCTTTAGCAACATATTTATTGATCCTGGAAGAACATTCCAATCAACCAATCAGATTTGAGGGACAAGTTTACCGTTTATATCATTTCCTTTTGATTTTATGGATGTTATGGGTAGGGTTATGGGTAGGGTTAGGTTTATGGGTAGGGATAGGGTTAGGACTACATTTTCGGACAAGAATGTTGTTCCAGGATCAACAAAATGTGTTGCCCCAGTCTAACTCTGCAAAATCAGGGTGTGTGGAAGGGAATAGGGCCAATCTATAAACGTTAAAATACTCGCTGTTTGAAAGTATAGCCACAAGATGTAAATGATATGAGTGTTAGCATGGTTTTAACACCTTTTCTGTTTACAGTTCTATCCAATTTTACAACTTTGTTGCCATGACAACACAATGTCATATACCCTAAAATGACTTAAACAGTTTTACAGCTTAAATTATACAAACATTTTTACGAAATTATTAATTTAATTGCTTTTATAAAATTATCAGCTTCATTTTTCTTCAAATTTCACTCCCATTGTAAATGCTTCACTGTAACCTTGATTTTTACTCTTTTTTTTAAAGAAAACAAGGGACGAGTCAGTTATCAAAATTATGCTATACACTAAAAAAAATGAATTTAACTTGAGGAAAACGTTTTTTTAATACAATCAGTTTAGGTCGGTACAATAAGAATGAAGCAAGTTCATTTAAATAAAAAAGAAAATAGTTTTGCTGACCCAACTTAATAAATGTAAGTTCCTGTGTCATACTAGCCTGACATGTCTTCAGCATACTAACATGCACGATTGCTGGTTAGTATGACACAGGAATTTAAATTTAAGCTGGCTGAACTATTTCTGGAGTACAGTTTCAATCCTCATAATATGCAATGTATAGCATGAGAAAATGAGAAGACACTGATATATCAGTACTGATATCAGTATAGTTATAGTGAAGCAACTAAACACACACACCATAACTATATCCTAAAGTGTGAATTGGCCTTTAAAGAGTCACAAAGGAAACATTGGCTAACTATAAATCCCAGTACCCAACCCACTGGGGGGATTTATGTAAAATCTTTGAGACAGACTGCCCTTCAAACTCTAGAGCATTAAAGCAGATTGTCTGGGGTTTGCGACACAATGGTCCATATGCCTCCAGACTGCTATCCACAGGTAGCAAGAAGTTCTAGAGCAAATTATGCAGCAGTTGGGTAGAGAAGAGCGTGGGTTTTTACCATAAATACATGGTTGAAAGGACTTAAAGGGAAGAGACACCGTTGATAAAGATATTTATTTCATAATTGACTACCCCGTACTGAGTAAAACTGGGCTCTGGTGGGAGGTCCTAGGCCCCTAAGCCCACCAGAATAAATCATAATCCTCTTTTGCTCTCAAGCCATGTCTTTACCACTCTACCCCGTGTTTTAGGAAATGAAATCACTCAGACACAAAGTCAGCAAAGCTCTCTACCCCCATTTATTATTTCTGACTGGTATTGTTCTTGCTGATTTGTTTTAGTGCCTCAGGCACAGAAAGAAGAATGAGTGTGGTAGGAGGAGTGTGTTATGACAAGGTTCTCTCTCAAAAGAGAGAATTTCAAAGCGGGAGACTTGCATACGTGGATGGGAATCATAAGGATTCCAATTTCACTTAACAACCCATTAGCAAGTTTTGAGGAAGTATATGCAAACTGTACATACATACATACATCCATTCATCCTCCAAACCGCTTGTCCTGTAGTGTCACAAGGATGCTAGAGCATATCCCAGTCTCTGTGGACGTAGAGTTAGGGCAACACTGTGGACTGAAGGCCAGGGGATCTTCATGATGTAAAATTAGATATTTGGGAAATTGTGTTTATTATTGTTTTGTCAAATTTATTATTTTTATTTGAAATACAATTTTTATGAAGCAATGAACCATAACAGTAATCTGAGAGAGAGAGTGTTGACAGTAGACTGGGAAAAATTGGATAAACATCAGATATTTTCTGTGAGCTTAATGGAATTCATTCAAACAAATTATTTGTTTGTGAATTAGACTACATATACTGCTGTGTGTTTGTGTTCCTTGCAGTTATTGGGGACAAATAAATAATGCAACTGTGCAATTGTCTATTTATTGTCTTTGTATTATATATTATTTCAGTATTTCTTCAGTTTGGTCTGCACACAACCTTAAAAATCATTGGCTGTGGCTCAGTTGCTTCGACATTATTGTAAATACGTTCCACATTGACAGATGAATGTAGACATTCAAGAAAAATTAATGGAATTAAACTTAATGAAAATTATACTGTTGTGTGTTTTTGTTTGTAAATTGTAAATTCAAACACTTGAAGCAACCAACTTTAGGACTTTTGGCATAAACTTATGGGGGAAAATGTTAAATCAACTTCACAATTAAAGTTGGTCTGTACTTTCAAATATTTGTGACCAGAAGTGACCAAAAACACAATTTACTGTGCTATTAAAGTGCATTATCAGTGATCAAACTTGAGCATGATCAGCAGCACCAAACTTGACATTGTAAATTCTAAAAACTTGACTTTAACATTTTTAAATGGATAGTTCACCCTAAAATGAAAATTGTTATCGTTAACTCATCCTCATGTCGTGCCAAACTTGTTTCACTTTCTTTCTTCTATGAAACTAAAAGATATTTTGAGAATGTTGGTAAACAAACACTTAAAATTGCTATTTTTACATCTATTGGACAAAAAGTATAATGGAAGTCAATGGGAACTGAAACTATTTGGTTACCAACATTCTTAAATGTTCTGCAGAAGAAAGAATTGAATATTTGAATAATATAGGTTTGGAATGACGTACGGGTGAATAAATGATTACAAAATGTTCCTTTTTGGGTGAACCCTCCTATTTTAAGTTGACCTAAAACTTATGTAATGTTAACTTTTTTCTGCATTCGATAGATGAATCAACCTGTATATCAGCAAAAATATGAGTTCCTCTCCTGGACTATCCAACCTAGAAGACTTTAAGAATAAAGAAAAAAAAAGAACAGAGACACCGTGAAGAAAATGAAATAGTACAGTGTGAGTGTTCAGAGTGGATGGTCCCATCTGTCAGGCACTTTTCTGCATAATTTCCATGTAAATAAGGCCTGAACAGTAGCCACATAGTAACACACCTAGTGCAACAGTCTGCTTTGCCTTACTTAATCAGAGCCACAGCTGGGCAGCTTGATGAATTGTTTACTCAAACGATTTTTGTGGCCTTTCTGCTCGTGCCAGAAGCTGAGGGTACATAGCTGAGGGATTCAGATGAAGGTCCCAATTGATTTCTGAATGAATTCCATAAAGAATAGCTGACTGGTATCCCTTTTCTGCCCGTTTGTTTTTTACGCTCTCTACAAGGGAGGTAAAGAGCCATGCGTGTCATTCACTAAACCGGCATGCGCACAAATTAGTGCATGAAATATGTGTACAAACATATCTACATTTTTGAACAAAAATTCTTGATAAATTATTTGTAAAATTAGTTGGACACACTTAAGGGAAGCACTGTTGCATGACACTACCTGAACTGCTCTTAGTTGGAGGTTTTTGGGGGGAAGACCATCATCTTGGCTGCCAGATCTTGCAATGTAGTTATAGTTGGTGACTGGCTTTGTAACTTCTCAGTCCTGTAGTTATAGCCCAAGAGTGACGGTCACGAAGTGAGTCTGAGCTGCTGATTCCATGAAACATCTATGAGGCAGATGAGTGGGCCAAACCTTTACCTCTTCACTGCTCTACACAATAAGGAGTCCCGCGACTCCCGTCAATCCTACGGAAAACACCAGAATATGCCGTTTGGCTGTCCCAAATCTCTCAGGCTTTCACTCAGTTCCTACTCCCTCAGTGGGAGTCATGGAGTGCACTATATACGGAATAGGGAATTGTTTTGACACCGCACACATGGCGACAACTGAATTGCTTTATTATGATTGCCGTCGCTGTCTACATTGCGAGCATATATTTCGTTTACCAACTACATTAAGCAGATGCCCTATTTCCTTTTTTGACGTGCTGTACAGCTTTAATTAGTTTAAATTAAATTAAAAAGTGACATGATAAAAAAATATTAAGGTTGTTATTCCAACAATTGTTCATCAAAGAGTCCTGAACTTCCGCACTTTATTAAGCAGCACAACTGTTTTTAACACTGATTATAAGAAGAAATGTTTCTTGAGCATCAAATCAGCATATTAGGCCCTCTTTACACCTGGTATTAAGATGCGTTTTGATCAATCGGATCACAAGTGGACGATGGTAAATACAGGTTTAGACGGGGTCTAAACGTTTTGAGCTTGTCCACTTTTGACCACTTCCTGAGGCAGTCCAAAACGCATTTGACCGGATTGCTTTCGTAGTGTAAACGCTCATGTGTTTGAAGGCGTTAGAACAGACGCAAAATACCCCATACTCTATGCTTACTGAACTCATGCATAAACATTGTGGCAAGTGCGCTAGCCAGACGGTATTTAAACTTTGAGCTTGGTACGTTTTTCAAACCAAATTTGGGTCTTCAGCTGACAATATTCTCTCATCATTCCTGATTTCTAACACACACTCACAGCGTTCGACGTGGTCTTGTGGCTGTCAGAGCAGAAATGAAAGCTGCTGCTCTCCGTATGTTTTTCCGTCGCCTCCAATCGCGTTCATATGTAAATTGCATGAGCTCATTTCGTCCATTAGATCGAAAGATCTGAAAAAGCCCATACATTTACCCGCCCATAGACCCTCCCCTCGAAGAAAGCAGGACAGAAGTGGTCAAAAGTGGACAAAAGAGACGGATATAAATGGGAATGCGTCTCCCTACTTGTGATCCAATCGACCAAAACACATCTTAATAGCAGATGTAAACAGGGCCTTAGACTGATTTCTGGAGGATCATGACTGAAGAATGTAATGATTAATGATGCAGAAAATTCGGCTTTGATTACAGAAATACAGAAATATATTACAATAGAAAATAGTTATTTTAAATTGTAATAATATTTCACTGATACTAGCTTGAAGCAAAAGTGTTTATGAAATCTCAGAAAAGATCATTGTAACATTCAGGTTTTACAAGTGAAGGACCTACCTATGTCATCCCGCCAGTTAGACCAACACCAAACCAGCGTAAACCAGCCTAGGCTAGACCACCATGGAACTTCTTATTATTAGTCTAAGCTGTAAAATCACACACACAACACACATATTCTCTCTCTCTCTCTCTCTCTCTCTCTCTCTCTTCTGCACACATATACACATGTGGGGATCCAGGGAGTGTTGTGGAGATAATGATATTCTGTTTATTCTCTTTCACCGAAGTTGACATTTTAAAACCGTAATGAGGCATGGGATTGGGAAACTGTGTGTGTGTGTGTGTGTGAGGGAGACAGCTGGGCTGGTCTGGAAAAGAAAAAAGGGCTAAATTTCCATAGTCACAGGAGGGCTATCTTTACTCATTCTAAATGTGTTTCCTGTACAACTGATTGTGTTTCCTGTTGTGCGACAGACTCATCCACTCCTATAGCTTTTTTTGCCGCTCATTACCCAGCTGGACTGACACCAACTTGCACAGCTGATAGTCGTCCCATCCTCGTCATGGGCCCTTTGATCACTGAATATGCTGCTGTAATGAGAGATGAGAATGTTTGTGACATATTTTTCCTCTGTTGCAGGTGTGACGTTTGCAGCGAAGGGCTATTTTGATGCTCTGGTGAGAATGGGAGAGCTGGCCAGTGAAAGTCAAGGATCTAAAGACTTGGGTAAGTCTCGGCGTCTTGTTTTGCCTCAAGGGAACAGGCAAACTGTGTGGCTTGATCCAACATGACACCACAAAACACGCACTAATGGAACCACATGCTCAGCAAAGTGCCGATGTTGCTTTCATTAGGCCCAACTGTCAGAACTTGTACATACGAGAAGCTTTTTATACCGTACCTTTTTAAATCTGACGCATTTCAGACGTAGTTTATGTACTGGTGTGAATTATTCCTTGTTTCACTTGCTCAATTTCTCGAGTTAGCGTGGAAAAGGAAGTCAAAGGGCTGACAGCGTTGGATGGGAATTCATCTGCCGTGCTGCAGGGAAACTCTGCAATGCATCATTTATGATCAGTTTAAAAAGCAGATCTAGTTCGAGGGCTATAACGTCTTGAAATAGCATTTCACTTTCTGCTACAGGGAGGCTGTCAGAATTGTTGGTCGGTTCTTTGTTCTGTTGGGGATATGAGAGTGGGTGTATATGTGACCCTCAAGATGCTTGTTGCTGATGAGGATCAGCTAGAGGTATGGCAGCAAAATCTCGTTTGTATTCGTGATACGATCTCCATTGTCTATTGAAGTCCTTTTGGGCATGGACAGAACCTTCTTCTTCCTCACTATCAGGAGCCCTGAGTGAATTTAGGCTCTTGTTGACATTTGTTTTAGATTCTTGGGGTTTTTCAGACAGGCTGTCAGTCATTATTTTGATGGTTGATGGTATTACATCTGCCATGTTAGCATGTCTGTGTCATCCTAACCCCACGCTTACCTGTGGCCTCATGGGATAGTGAAGTGTCCATCAAATGCGCTCTCCAGAATCTTAGTGAGTGTCTTTGTCTTTAGGAGCGAGTCCTTGAATCATTCTCTCGAATTTGATTCATTCAGGAACTTAACAGGTTTTGGGCTACTGTAGAAACATGACTAGGGTTGGGTACCGAACTCTGTACTGAATTACGTCGGTACTACCGAGTACCAATTCACATTAAATCAATCTGTACAAAATTTCGGTACCCGAGAACGCATCTCGTGATCTAGACTAGTGTCTGAGAATATCAAACTGCAAAAAGACTATTTAAATACAAATCCTGCATGTCTCTGTGTGAATGAATGGCGCAGACGCGCGGTTTAATTTACCTCACACACACACTGAATTGCATGTGGCGGTCGCATGTTTCCATCCCTGCCATCTCATATGGGGACATGAATGCACGAACGTCATCTCCAGAGCCGCTCAGAGAGTCACTTCATGTGCATTTTAACGTTTCATTTGAGAAAAACTACCGTCATATCATAAACACACAGAAACTCACAGGTCTTCACGGAAACCTGTCAAAATAAAAGTTTGGTTTAACTTGACAAATAAAGTACTGTTGTACAGAAGAATTTAGATACGTCTCAATGTAATAATAATACTAACACTAATGTAATAATAATAAATTATTACATATTTAGAGGGGTACTTCAGCGCTGGAAAGATGAATGTGTATTTAAACTGGGTCATTTATGTAGTAGAAATGTGAAATTATTTTTTAATTTGGTGCCTTCTAGACTGAGAAAAGACAGAAAATGTATTTTTGTCTCATGTGGATGAAAAACAACAACTCCCAGAATGCACTTGCTTCGCTGCCCAACGAGGCCACTCCCAAGCCATGGCTACCGGTTATCACTTGTTCACCGCGGCACCACCCCACCGTTATTTTGATTTTCATTGTAATAAAATCATTTCGTTCAGTTAGAGAATAGACACTGCAATTAAAAACTGAACGTGTCTTTTCAATAAAGTGTGAGTGAGCCCAACGAAAGTCACGGCACAAACGCAGCAGGAGTCAGATTTCATTCATCACGAGAGCAAAGAGCTGAGCAGAGCTGAGTCAAGCGCGGCAGTCATTCACGACGTGTGACCAGCTAAACTTTCATAGGAATTCATTGAAAAGTTAAAACACTCACTTTTCTCTGCACTGCTCCGTTATGAATGCCCGAGGCTGAGCCGAACGCATTTACATTCTGTGCGTGAGATCTCTCCCCTGTGGGCGGGTTGATAACCATGCGGAACTAGCTCCTACTTCTGGCTGAAGTCTTTAGGCTCTGGCCAAAAAATCCACAGATGACGCAAAATGATGATATTTGCGTCATCGGAGGATTTTTTCCAGAAATAAAGTGCATAATTCTCTGGTCTCAGGGGGATATGAGGGGGGAAAGTAATATAATTCGAATATATTACCGGGTTTCTACTGATACAAAGCTTAATGCTAAATCACTGAAGTTACCCTTTAAGTAATAAATCCAAAAATGTCTTCCATGTTTTAATTTTAATAGTATAAAGCTGAGTTGTGCAGTTTAAGTAAATTAAAAGATAAATTAAATGAATGATTTTTGTCTTTATTTGATTACCAGAAAATACACAACATAGAATTTGTGGGAAATCTTTTCATAGAAATGAAATAAAAAAAAAATATATATATATATATATGTAGTAGAAATGTGAAATTATTTTTTAATTTGGTGCCTTCTAGACTGAGAAAAGACAGAAAATGTATTTTTGTCTCATGTGGATGAAAAACAACAACTCCCAGAATGCACCTGCTTTGCTGCCCTACGAGGCCACTCCCAAGCCATGGCTACCGGTTATCACTTGTTCAACGAGTGAGCCCAACGAAATATATATATATATATATATATATATATATATATATATATATATATATATATATATATATATATATATATATATTTATTACCGGGTTTTATATATATATATATATATATAATAATTTTTTTTTTTTTTTTTTTTTTTTTTTCATTTCTATGAAAAGATTTCCCACAAATTCTATGTTGTGTATTTTCTGGTAATCAAATAAAGACAAAAATCATTCATTTAATTTATCTTTTAATTTAATTAAACTGCACAACTCAGCTTTATATATATATATATAATTTTTTTTTTTTTTTTATAAGGTTTTTATTTATTCAGTTAATTAAGTAGGTAGTAGCCTAATATTTACTGGTGAATATTACAGTAAACAAACATCACAGACAATGGCAGATAGTGACCAAGGCAGCTCTGGCATAATATCATTAACATTTCTATAATGACTGTAAAGTTTCTTTACAGTTATTGATGTAAACATCCCTAAATTACCGAAAAAAAGGTACTGTTGGGTACCAGTACTGGTTAAAATGTGAAAGGTACCCAACCCTAAACATGACGGCGCAAAATGGTGACTTCACTGTAAGGGGACCCATGGTGTATGGAGATAGTAATGGCTCATTCTAAGGTAATAACAGCAAAACGGTTCATTGTGTAAGGTCTACCACTGAAAGCATAGTTATGAATATTATATTGCATTTCTGTCAATAGATCATCATAAATACTACACACTGCTTCAGAACTTCCTTTAAGGGAACATAGTGAGCATCGATGCACCCTGGGTTTTGCAGTTGCATTGTGGGATTTTTTTAGGGAGAGAATGATTCAGTGCACTGGAAGAATTCTGCGATTGAGACAGCCCTTAAAATGGCCGACTCCCTGATCAGTGCCCTGACTACTGAACTAGGGAGCTGATTGAGACGCACCCAATGAGAAGTATCGTGAGTGCTTTGGGTACGTCATAAATAGAATGAGGCATCAGTTTACTGTCGGGCATCATCACTGATTATAATGGGTTATATTGTCTTTTGTCGCATCGCGCCACTCTCGTTCGGTGTAGACACATTGTAGACACAGAGTGAGTGAGAGAGAACAACAGAATGTAAATTTTTGGGTGAACTATCGCTTTGTTTATGCCACATTACAAAATGTATGCATTAACTGTCCTTTTCATGCTTTAAATGCTGTTTGATATGTTAGTGCAGTGGATGAATTTAAAGGGGTTCTTCAGCGCTGGGAATATGATGTGTATTTAAACTGGGTCATTTATGTAGTAGAAATGTGAAATTACTTTTGAATTTGGTGCCTACTTGACCGAGAAAAGACAGAAAATGTATTTTTGTCTCATGTGGATGAAAGACAACAACTCCCAGAATGCACGTGCATTCTGTCTACCAGTAGCCGGGGCTTTGGGAGTGGCCTCTTTGGGCAGCGAAGCCCAAAGAGGCCACTCCCAAATCCACGGCTACTGGTTATCACTTGCCCACCATTACACCGTCCCCACCGTCGTTTTATTTTTCATAATAATAAAATCATTTAGTTCAGTTAGAGAACAGACACTACAATTAAAAACTGAACGTGTCTTTTCAATAACGTTTGAGTGAGCCGAACGAAAGTCACGTCTCAAACGCAGCAGGAGTCAGATTTCATTCATCACGAGAAGAGCTGAGGTAAGCACAGCAGTCATTCACGGCGTGTGTCCAGTCTGGTGTGTTTTCAGATCATGCCCTATGGAAGCTAAACTTTCCTTAATTGAAATTTCAGGAATTCATTAAAAAGTTGAAACACTCACTTTGCTCCGCACCGCTCCGTTATTAATGCCCGATCCGAACGGCCGTGCGCATTTACATTCTGTGCGTGGGATCCCTCTGCTGTGATTGTTGATAACATGCGGAACTAGCTCCTACTACTGGCTGTAGTCTTTAGGCTCTGGCCAAAAAATTCTCCGATGACGCAAAATGACGATATTTGCGTCATCTGAGGAGTTTTTCCAGAAATAAAATGCATAATTATCTCGTCTCAGGGGGATATGAGGGGGGAAAGTACCATAATTTGAATATACTACTGGGTTTCTACTGAGACAAAGCTTAATGGTAAATCACTGAAGTAACCCTTTAATTGGCTCATGTCCATCGTATCGGGTCAGGGGTGTTGCGTATACTGGTACTGTCGCTCAGGACATGAAAGCAGCATCTACATTATTTCCACAGGGAGTTTTCTGGACTGAGGCAGAGTAACCCCCCACCCCCCTCATATATAATGCAATCAACTGTGCAGTTCATCTCGCATTTGAACTTGCAAAAGGTATTGGCACTTGAATCCCACTCTCTGAATCACAGAGAGAGTCCCAACCTCAGTGACAGACCCCCTGGACATACAACACAATGAGGGCCTCTCGAGTTACTCTTCATATACACAACAAATCGTCTGTTATGTGTGAAAGCCTCTCCCGTGCAAAAATGCACTATGGTAACCAAATATTTTCAGCAAAATTCCATATTTATCCCTAGAGCTGTGTTAATACAATATTTCTCCACAAAATTGAATTTATACTTACTGTCATTTAGTTTAAATTGTGTATTTGATGACACTAGTGAATAATACTAAACCTTACAAAATAGTTTACCTGATAACTATAGTTACTGCAAAGATGCGATAAGTAATGAATTACTGTTGTTCCTGTAAAATGATAATGAATTGACATGGTATCTCATTCAAACAGTAAAAGGTACTCTTCAAGATTATCATTTACTTGATGACAGTGGACAGCATCAGGTTACCACAGTTTTATTGTAAATTTTGGAAGGGCAACATTTACTTAAATCCAAACATTAACATGGCCCTATCAAACTATATTAAAGGTTCCTAATTATGTTTTGGAGGTCTGCTACAATAGGTTTACATGCATCCAAGGTCAAAAAACACTTTTGTTTTCTCATAATATACATTGCAGCATCACCTCTTTTCTCACAGTGTCTGAAACAGTGTGATAAATGATCCAGAGAGCCTTCTCTGCTCTGATTGGTCAGATGGCCCAGTCTGTTGTGATTGGTCTACTCTGCTCTGATTGGTCACATGGCCCAGTGTTTTGTGATTGGTCTACTTTGCTCTGATTGGTCAGATGGCCCAGTCTGTTGTGATTGGTCTACTCTCCTCTGATTGGTCAGATGGCCCAGTGTTTTGTGATTGGTCTACTTTGGTCTGATTGGTCAGATAGCCCAGTCTGTTGTGATTGGTCTGCTCTTCTCTGATTGGTCAGATGGCCCAGTCTGTTGTGATTGTTTTTTTCGAGCTGGGTGCGAGGCTCAAACGTACTCTCTGCAACCAGTTACAAAGCATTTGATTTAACACTATTGTTGGTTATTTAAAATAGCCTATCTAATGGATGAACTCGCGCCTTGGTTGGACTCATTTATTTACTAACACACTGTCAATTAATTGTGGTAAAAGTTCACGGTTTTATGGACCCCACAATGTTTGATAATGTCGCTTTAGGTTAGTTAGTTAGTTAGTTAGTTAGTTAGTTAGTTAGTTAGTTAGTTAGTTAGTTAGTTAGTTAGTTAGTT
This sequence comes from Gobio gobio, assembly GCF_949357685.1. Taxonomy (NCBI): domain Eukaryota; kingdom Metazoa; phylum Chordata; class Actinopteri; order Cypriniformes; family Gobionidae; genus Gobio; species Gobio gobio. The sequence continues at coordinate 39,051,165 of NC_137097.1, forward strand.
AGTTAGTTAGTTAGTTAGTTAGTTAGTTAGTTAGTTAGTTAGTTAGTTAGTTAGTTAGTTAGTTAGTTAGGGTGTTTTCACACTTGGTCCTTTTCAGGGGTCTGAGTGCGGTTTGCATGATTTTTGGCCCATATGTGAACACTCCAAACAATCTCAGACCACTTTAAAGCGAACCGAACGAACCAAGACCATCTCGGGAGATGGTCTGGGTACGGTTCAATCTCATCTTATGGTACGGTTCGCTAAAAACACGCAATCTGAACACAAACCACTCTGGGCTTACTTGATTTTTCTTTTCATGAATTCCGATGTAGTTTGGTCATCAAATGCCGTACATATCGGCTGTTCATCATGGTTGCTTCTTCTGGCAAATCTCTACAAATTATTGAGAGACGCGTCTGCACGCCTTGCCAGTTTAAAATGGAGATACGAGCACACACACCTAAAGCACATGCACGGAAGCCAGCTGTCACAGCGCATGTACTAAACGGAGTCTTTAGTGTCTTATTGCATTTATTTTTAAGTTTGACATAAACTGGTGGTTTTGTCTTAAGTGAATGTAAACATCTGTGTTACTAGCCTAATATAAGAATCAGTGGATTACGTCATAGAGTGAAGAATATGCAGTGTGATTTATTCAATTTCTTACTTGAATGCTGTTTAGGCATACCTACTTTACCTGGAAATTTTAAAGCAGTTTATTTAATTTCCAATTTTTTTTATTTATTATTTTTTATATTTTGTATGCTGATGTTATCATTGATTTCTGCAATAAAATAAACATGATTCAAGGAAAACTAATCAAAATAAATGTTATTTACAAAGGTGGATGTGTGATCTAGCTAGTGCAAGAATATGTAGTATTGCAAAAATATATATATATATTTTTGTGTAAGAAGATAACTTAATTCAACAGCATTTGTAACAATGTCATAAAATCTTTACAAACAAATATCTTGGTTACTGAGGCATAAACAATGAAAGTGAATGGGATAAAATGTTGAAGGCCATAGGGTCAGCCATCAAACACTGAACTGGTCTACCCAAAAAGAAACAGGATGAACACAAAGCCCCCCCCCCCCCCCCCCCCCCCCCCCACATTCCTATTGAAGTGGACCATAAAAGGATCTGAGTCCTCTTTCATGGACAGGGACAGTGTGAACATGAAGAGAACTGGGTCCTTTTTAAATTGGTTCACCTCTTGGTCCACTTAAAGGAGTCTGAGTTTGGTTCTTTTAAAGAGGACCCAAGTGTGAAAACACCCTTAGTTAGTTGTGACTTCAGCTGAATGAACATATTCATGCAGCTACTTTAATTTCCTGACTGAACAAAACATTTCAGGATTCACACTAAGCAATTGCTGCTGTAAATCCCCAAAGGTGACTGTGAATGTAGCCATAACACCTTTCCTAATTAGGCCTACATTGCATGAACCTTTTCTTTTGTAAATAGTTTTATTAGGTAAAAGGTACCTATTAGGTAAAAAGTTCATAGATTAATTGGGTTATTAGGTTAGTTAGGTTATTATTATCAATATCAATTTGAGCGTGAGTCCTCATCCTTTGGAAGTGCAGCAGTTGAGCACAGAAAACAACATCTTCTCGACATGTCAACGACACGAACCAAACTCTTCTAGCCAATAAAGACCATACCATTATGCAAATGTGTTACACAACCTATGTAAGTTTGAGTATGAAGTAAGACTGGGATTAATGACAACTTGTTTCAGGCAGTTCAGAATCGGTTCTTTCTTTTAGGAGTCAACAACTCCATTTATCGTGATCTTTGGAACTTTTTTTTACATCCATAAACTGCTATATTACACACTGTGGTAAAATTTGAAAAAGCACAATACGGCGATTTGAATTGTTTAAAAGTAAGAAGTCTTCAAGCTATATGTTACAAAACTAAAAACCTAGTTGACCCGATGGCTGTTTTGCATCGTCATTCTCTAATGCCGTTACATGTACTGTAGATAATGGGCAGGTGTGGTTTGTGTGAAGCTGTGCCGTTGTTCGTCAGCAGTGTCACAATGAGTCATTCTGCTTTAAGTGACGAGTGTGTGTTTGTGTGTGTGGATTCATTACTCAAGAACAAAACACCTGCATTATGCATTAGAGCAGGAGTGCTCAGTCCTGGAGATCTACAGTAGCTGCTCTCTGTCTGCTAACACACCTTACTATAATTTTCAAGTGAACCCAAAGACCTTGATTAGCCGTTTCAGGCGTGTGATTAGAGTAGCAGCTGAACTCTGCAGGAAGGTGTATATCCAGGAGCAATGTTAAGCTACGGACACACTAGGCGTCGTGTGCGAAAATGACTTTAGACCCCTCGAAAAATGGGCAACAGCATGCTTTAGAACTTTTTTTTTTCTTTGTGTTGTTATTGTTAACTAAAACTATTAAAAATACTCTTTGGTCAGATAACCCAGTCTGTTGTTATTGGTCTACTCTGCTCTGATTGGTCAGATGACCCAGTCTGTTGTTATTGGTCTACTCTGCTCTGATTGGTCAGATGACCCAGTCTGTTGTTATTGGTCTACTCTGCTCTGATTGGTCAGATGACCCAGTCTGTTGTGATTGGTCTACTTTGCTCTTATTTGCCAATAACCCAGTCTGTTGTGATTGGTCTATTCTACTCTGATTGGTCTGTTGCCCATTCTGTTGTAATTGGTCTACTTTGCTCTGAGGTTTACCTAATGGAAATGCCATTTACCATATCTGAATTGAATATAATAACATAACACTAGTTTTTAATGAATTATAAATCCCAATTAGTAAAAAAGTTATGTTTAATATACAATCTGTCAATCCGCTGTACCAATGTATTTATTATACAACAGCAAAAATGAATATCCTATTGAAATATATATATATTTCATTGCGTTTCTAAATTAATTGATAAAATCTTAAATTTAAAAAGTTATCACATTAATTTAAGTATTAACATAAAATAATGGCCTTAATTTAGCTTTCAAATATTATAGTACATTTTCTTAAAGTTGTCAAGTAATTATTCAAGTAAACTAAGCAAATGGCAGTATTAAATATTCAAGTAAATAATTGAGAAACAGAAAAATATTACCAAGTAATTAGACGTAATATAAAAGTACTTGATTGGCATGGTCATCACTGCATGATTATTAGATGTAAAACTAATAATATGGTTTTGATGGCATCATAGTTTGACTGAGATGCGGGTCTTTAATTATACTGTAAATTAGTTTATTTTAGTCAAAGTGATCCAGCCTCAAGCAGTGAGTCATTTTCTCTCTTCTTTTTTTTTTCTTATTAATATTTGTTTGTTTTAATAGTAATGACACAATAGACAGCGATTACATAGGCTGCATTTTACACTGCAACACAGATACCCAGCTGAGATGGTACTCTTACTACCGATTCTGCTGAAACACTGCTATTATTCATTTATTTTTGTATACGTTGTATACAAGTACCAGTATTGACACCCCTACTGCAAACTATTGATGTTTATATTCTTTATGTTGAGCCAAGAGATCAATCTGTGACATTTAGTTCCTCTCTTGGTCAAATGTCACAGGTGTGCATTTATTGGCATTGTCGGCGGCTTCAAACGCAGCTCATCCAACTCATTTAGACTGGGAATTATCTTTTTCCCCCACTTTTTTTGGTCCACCCCAAACCTCATTTGAGTTTTCCTGCCATGTCCCTCCCAGAGGGGTCGCTCAAGGTTATGTCCTCTCCCATGTCAACACACCTGCTCGTGAGAACAGGCCCAACTCAAACACGCATAGTTTAGTATCAGACAGAGCATCATGTGGTACTTCTCCCGGCTCGCTATGAAATGATAAACTGGCCATTATGAGCTCAGATACACTCCAGCACCGCTGCGACCGCCGACCCGCGGAGATAATGACGAGGTTTCTTTTACTCTCAGCTGAAATGGAAGACCTGTCGATCAGTGACGAACCGCTCCATCTCTGTTCTGTTTAGGAGATGTCCTGCACCGTGAGGTGGAACACTAAATTCTTGTGGGCAATTTGCAGTTCTGTGTGTCTGTCTTTCTTCATGATGAGAGAGCCATGGGGGTTCGCGTTGAGACAGACTGTAAATGGTTTCCGCCTACACGCGCTCCTGCTTTTCTCTCTCTCGCTTCATTCCTTGCTGTTTTTCTTATATTTCTGGCATTAAACGCCACAGATTCTCTCACCACACACACTTGCTTTAACATAGTCACGCACTCATAGTTGAGCCTGGGCAGATATCGTGCCTTCATATATGGTGTCCTTGGATGCACAAAGCGCTTGCAGTAGAGAGCGTTCATTCTCATCTGAAAGTGAGGCATGAGGGAGAGCACACGCACACACACACACACACACACACACACACACACACACACACACACACACACACACAGACACTATTCCTCCCCCTCTCCAATACACTCCCACGCTCACTGGTTTGTTTAGGATAATGATGCCCCTGTCACTACCTCCCACTCATATCCTCCCACCACATCTCTTTCTCTGTGTTTTACTGCCTTCATTACATCACTGTGTTATACTCTCAGCCTTACACAAGCAGACAGTGGTTGGACTGCTCGTAGACGACACGTCACAACACGGCACGCTCACCAAGGTTACGTCGTATTTTCTCACCACTGTTTTGGTTTCTCGTCACGTTTAAGGGAATGTTCTGGGTTCGAGTTAGGATCTGTCAACAGCATTCATTGCCAATAGTGTAATGATGTACGAAGCAGCACCAAAAACTGTAGATATAGAAAGACGGTTCACTCCTATTAGTTATGAATGGAAGAAACTGCAACATGCAATATGGCCGAATACTTCCCTGCCTTCTAGGTAAAAGTCACTAATTGATAAAGTCATTACGTCACTGCAGCTGCCGTTAGAAATTCCGGTTCCCATAGAAACATGAGACTCGCGCTTAGGACTGCATATGCGCACTGGCTCGTCTAGCCTGAAAAAAGTTTTTTTTAACGCTATTTGAGCATAAGAAACAACATTTATGGGACAGATGATTTTAAATATATTATTTAATTGTGAGTTCGCCAAGCAGTTTTTGAGATCTCAGGATTTCCCTGTTCATATAGATAGGATTTGGTCTTGGATGCCTGAAATAACTGCCCAGGGGCGTTGCAAAAATGGCCACCGAGTGAACAGACTTTCCTTGAAAGGGACTTACACCGAAGTATCTTTCAAACCAGCAGCTTCCTGTTGGTCAACGAAGCGAAAATGCTTGTACAGTAGTTTTGTAGTTGCATCTTTAAATCGTTTTCCTGTTATCACTGTAAAGGGGCTTTGTATTGTATAATCAAACAATCTGTATTGTATAAAGCGCTGGATAAATAAAGGTGACTTGACTAGTTTTGTTAAAGCATTTACATGAATTATTCAATTAAACAGTGTTTATTATCTTAAGTCTTGAAGTTGAGGTCTAAATCATCGTTTTCGAGGTGGAACTACATTTCTGGTCTTCTATTTTAATATATTTTATAATGTCATTTGTTGAATCGGTTGAATTTTCAACTGGCACTTTTTTGAATGCCTTTTAATGTCACTTTTGATTACTTTAAGGCGTCCTTGCTGAACAACTTAATTAAAATATACATTTCTATTAAAATTCCATTATTTATAATCTTATTTTATTATTTTTCTTGCAGTAAAAAGTGAGTTAAAATTATTTTCTTTGGCGATCTGACACATTGTTGTTGACAGCTTATTAAGCCCAGAACATTCATAGAAATGAGTTTAATGTGACTAATTGGGTTTTATTATTGATGTTTGCCATGGACTGTCATGTTGTCTATTGAATACGTCTAGCAAAGAGGGGAAAAGTATCTAAAATCAAGCCGCATCCTTCACTGCTTTAGTAAAGTTGCTTGTGAAACCGTTACCATGAGAACAAAGCTTGGTGAAATTCGCCTCTCTCTCGCTCTCGCTCTCTCTCTCTCTCTCTCTCTCTTTTATTCAGATTTTAATGTTGTTTTGATGTTAGGCTTCCGTATGATGTGATAAATTAAATAATTATCATTCTTGTCTATTTTTTTTTTTAAGTATTCCGTTTCCGGATAAATTATAACTGACTGATTTAATCAGATATGTATTACGTTCTGTCTTACGCCGTGTATACACAAGAGCCTGATGATGCGTCACGTCACAGTACGCCACAACAGCTTGAGGTCATTCATACTGGAAGCTTCACAGCTATTCATCTTCGTATTTTTACGAAACCAACCAACTGTACACCTGGGGACAAACTATGGCTCCTACTGAAATCCATTGGTGTAAAAAGAATATTTGCATAGACCGTTGTCATCATTTCACATATAATCTTAGTGTTTTCTATTTGTGTATCATTTAGAAACAAAAGATGATTTAAATTAGTAGGCCAGAGACCAAATACATCCCAAGCTGGCTTTGAAGTCACGCATATAAGGTTGACTTTGAAGTGCCCCTATTATGCTTTTTCAGATATTACCTTTCATGTTGTGTAATATAGCTGTTTGTGGATGTAAAAGGTCTGCAAAGATCAAAGTGCATGGAAAAATAAAGTTTATTTTTAAAGTTAAAAATAAGTTTCTGTCTTCCAGTCTCACATCCTACATGCATAACAATGTAACACATTTGCGTAATGCCAGCCTATGGTCTAACAATAACCGCAGACTGGTCATCTGACCAATCAGAGAAGAGCAGACCAATCACAACAGACTAGGCCATCTGACCAAGATCAGAGCAGAGTAGGCTCTTGAAAAGGAGAGGTTTAGAGAGACCGAATCCTTTACCGAACCGTTTCAGACACTGTGAGAAAAGAGGTGATGCTGCCATGTATATTATAAGCAAAGATAAAATAATTTTTTGAACTTTGAATGTATGTAAACCTTTTTGAAGGATACCTCCAAAACAAAATTAGAAACCTTAAAATAGCATAATTGTGGCACATTAAGATAAACCAGAGGCCTTTACCAACCTGTTGCTTCAACAATGGACTGAACAAACACAAAGAGTACACTTTTGTCCTTTGACCATGTAGCACTTTTTTACCCATGGCTGCCTTTTAGCCAATCAGAACTTTAATTGCAGGAATTAATATTCATGAGCTAAGACCCACCTGACTCGTGTGCCATGCCTGACAGTAAGAAACTTCCTGAGAAGAGAATACATGACTAAGAGAAGTAGTCTTTAACAATGCTGTTCAAACTTTTTAAAAGCGCAACTTTTAAGTAGAGTGACTGACATTTGTGTAAAGTTTCATTTGAAGCTTTGAATGGTTTTTCATATGAGTGTTTCTATGGCAACTCGTTTTTAAAACAGTGTAGTATCAGAGACAGAATGAAAGTCCCACCTTGTATAAAAAAGAGCCCTATTCATATTTGGCACTGCCTCATCTTATTGCTGTCAAAGGTTTTAGCCATAATTTCAGTTAAAGAAGCTAAATGTATTATACCATTTCATCAGTTTTTTATTGATGATTTGAAGTGCGATATTGCTTAGATGGAAAATAACTCCCAGGGGCTTCACGGTGCCAAGATGGCTGGCCAAGTGAACTGACTTACTTTAAAGGGACTGTGATCGTCGTAATTGTGAAAAGAGACTATTGAGATGAATTTTTCCGATCGTTTCCACAGCCATGTCTATAATGGGGGGGGGGGGGGGGGGGGGGCTCTTACATAATTTGGACTCATCAGCATTTACGCCCCTCTGAGCGGCAAATGATGTGATGATATGCCGTTTTAATTTCCTGTCCTGTAATTTCCTGAAGCACTTCCCCCAGTGGTTTAGGTTGAATGGCCAGTGAATTAGTTCAATGAAATTGATGCAGAAAGAACTCAATGACACATTTTGTTCCCCAGAGATCCACAAAGGTGGCCTGTGATTACCTCAGTATGAGAAAAAAGAGAACACATTTATTAGTGTTTGTTTTGAGTAATGCAAGCTCCTATCTAATTGAATCAGGGAAATATCAAAATAACACTATTTTCCAGACTATTTAACGACAAGATATAACAGGCAAAACCGCTGTTTTTCATGCACTGGTCAATTTTGAGATTTTGGACTATTTTGCCTCTGAAACTAGCCTGACAAGCCAGACCCACATTAAGATGTTGGGTGTGGGAACTCACCATTGGCAGGGCTCAATCCGAGGGGTGGGATAAACAATTGTCTTTCAAATTCCCTCTGCACGCAATAGGATAGCACTACAACCAACCAGAGAAACGAAGAAGGTGAAGCGGAGCTAGTCGATAGATTAAACTTTCGCCGTATCCGGATGGCAAAACTCTGAACACATCTTCCTTTCTTAAGAATGACTTCAGTGCCGTTCTTTGTTCTTTTCTCAAAGAAAAGCTTAACTCCAAGTCTTCCAGAGTCGTGGCCAAAGCCGTTTCGAAAGACTGCTGTTCGTCAGCTTCTTTGTTTACAAGTAGCATACGGAACCGCCGCAACTCTGCCGCCATTATGTTAAGCCCGCCCACTGACTCAATACACGATGTGTTTAGCCTGACTAGAGTTTCGTTTTTCCAGCTCGCAAGCCAACGGAGAGTTGCTAGACTACCCTGGCTGCAAATTACATTTGCTGCCGCTAGGGTGCGTCTAGATTTCTAGGCTACTCTGAAACATGTCTTATTTTAGACTAGTGGAAAGAAGACATCCAAAGTAAACACTTAATCCATTTGCATCTGTAGATTTCAATTACAATGCATATCTTTAAATGCCTTTTTCTCACAGTGAGTTTTTTTTTCTCCTGCACTGAGCCAGAAATCTCTACTTCAGTAAGACTTACATGCACCACATTTTTCTTCATATCTATTTTATAAAGGGTTTTACATAGGGATTGCTCAGCTTCATATAGATCTGACATGAATGATATCATAAACTTGTTTCTTGAAACGAGCACAAGAGTCGGATGGGTCTTAGCTCCCAAGTGGGTCTTAATTCCAGAACTTGAAGTTCTTATTGGCTAAATGGTAGCCAAGGGCAACATAGCCAAATGTCTAAACTGTACCATTTGTGTTTGTTCAGTCCCAGTCTGTTGTGATTGGTCTACTCTGCTCTGATTGGTCAGATCTGTTGCCCAGTCTGTTGTGATTTGTATACTCCGCTCTAATTGGTCAGATGGCCCATTCTGTTGTGATTGGTCTAATCTCCTCTGATTGGTCAGATGGCCCAGTCTGTTGTGATTGGTCTGCTCTTCTCTGATTGGTAAAATCGCCCAGTCTGCTGTGATTGGTCTACCGCTTACAGCATGTGTCGGAAACAAATATCTGAATGCCGGCTCCGAAGGCAGAAAGATGCCATCGGTTTTACTGTATCAATTGCAGCACCAGTTTTCATTCTTTTGAAGTGCATACATTGTGGATTTGCAGTGCAAAAAACAGCAGCATCTCAATGTGTCTACAATGAAACAAATCCTTCCAGGCCTCAGCTACAACTACAGTGTTGGAGGACGGGTCAAAGTAGATGTTGTTTGTGGGCAGCCAATGAAGACCATAGGCTGGCATTATGCAAATCTGAGCCAGAAATCTCCACTTCAGTAGCACTTACATACACTGGGATTTCTGTTCAGATTCACATGGATCTGGCATGAATGTTATCATAAACGTTGTTTCCTATCAGTCAAATAATGCAAAAAAAGCTGGAGAAAAAACAATTTCAGGTTGGTCCAGCCAACTACTTGGCAATGACTTTGTTAATAGACCCTTTTTACAGACTTTATAAAGCCGACATAAGCCGTGGTCACACTAGGCTTTGAGCATGCAAAATTTAGTTGGACATGGCAACTATGTGATGTCACTCTCTGAAGCGTTTTTTTTTATAAACATCAATTCAACAATGTAAAAAATAAGCAATCTACTCAACTTTACTGCAAAAATATAATTATTTTAATTCAGCCAAGAGGTCACGTGACATATCGATCTTCTACTGGTCACATGTCGCCACGTGATGCGAATTCGCAGCTCAGAGTTCACCAAACTTGAACTTTAGAACGCAGCGAAATGCGAAACTTTTCGCACAAGCTTGCGTTTCCGGCCTGGCGCATTTGCATGAATGGAAGTCAATGGAACGAAAAGTGCAGTGTGACCGCCCTTATATTTGTAATAACAAATGTCTCCCATTCATTGTAATGCCAGTGGTTCATTGCATCGAAAAAGCGATTAAGTTTGTAATTCATCTTTTTAATGCTCATATGTCATATATCAGAGAGGAAACAGGCTAATGGCGCTAGTAAATGCTAGTAAACCTAGGAGGTGTCATATTTGTTTAGGAAGGAAAGTGTTTCGCTCAGTCACTCCTTTTAATGGAATATAGACAGAGCCCTATGATAACTTCTGACTCCCTCCCTCTCTCTCTCTCTCTCTCTCTCTCTCTCTCTCCCCCCCTCTCTCTCTCTCTCTCTCTCTCTCTCTCTCTCTCATTCACCTGGGCCTGTCGGAATGAGAGCAGTGGAGCTCTTTTATTAGCCCTGTGCCTCGGTCCCAGGAGCCCTACTTTCTCCTGCTCTATTTCTGAGAGCTGCACTGCATGCTGGGAGATCGAAGGCCCACACACACTCCCTCACCTTGCCCTTGATTTGCTGTCTTGGCATATATGTGCCGAGTGTCTTGATCCATGAAAGCCTTGTATATGTATGTTGCGTCTGGCATGGCTTTCATAGAGCTCAGAGCTGGAATACTAGTTAATAAGCTTCTGCAACCCCATGAAATTAGAGGCTTTCTGCTTTTCATCCTGTAGTGCTTTATTACAGAGATGGCTTCCTCTCAATTGCTGTTATTATAATATAACCTTTCTTTTTCTTGCTTGCTTTCTTTTGCTTCTTTTTTTAACTATCATGATCTTTCTGTCTTCACACCCTTACTTCTCTTAGAGGTCATGTCATGAAAAACAGGGTTTATTTTCTCGGTTGCTTTTTAGAAATAAGAGTTCAGTGTACACATCAGTAGTGACTGAACTCAAAAGTTTTAATTATATATACAAAATAAGCCTGGGGATTTTTTTTTTCCCCCAATGATTTTCTGTAAGATTGGGTAGATAAGGGCGACATAGCCAAAGCTCTGAACTGTACCATTTGTGTTTGTTCATTCCCAGTCTGTTGTGATTGGTCTGCTCTCTTCTGATTGGTCAGATGGCCCAGTCTGTTGTGATTGGTCTGCTCTGCTCTGATTAGTCAGATCTGTTGCCCAGTCTGTTGCAATTGTGACAGACTTTTTTACCGATTACAGTTGAATCCACGTTGTGTAACATGAAAGATTGCGTTCTAAAATGCCATCAGGCACTGAATCCACCATGCCATCATTGATTTACAGCCAAAACTTTAACCTAAAATCTCCTGAATTGCAGCGTTTTAAAGTTTTACGATATATGTATGTAAATTAATTGTAACTTCAGACGTTATTTTTTAATATTTATGGTCTTTTAGGAGAGGATAAGTAATATATTAAAATCATTAATGTGGGTGTGTCTACTGCCGACACAGGTAACCGACCTAACACACAAATATATTTTCTTTATGTATATAATTTTGGAGGAAATATTAAACATGAACATACACTCACCTAAAGGATTATTAGGAACACCTGTTCAAGTTCTCATTAATGCAATTATCTAATCAACCAATCACATGGCAGTTGCTTCAATGCATTTAGGGGTGTGGTCCTGGTCAAGACAATCTCCTGAACTCCAAACTGAATGTCAGAATGGGAAAGAAAGGTGATTTTAAGCTATTTTGAGCATGGCATGGTTGTTGGTGCCAAACGGGCCAGTCTGAGTATTTCACAATCTGCTCAGTTACTGGGATTTTCACTCACAACCATTTCTAGGGTTTACAAAGAATGGTGTGAAAAGGGAAAAACATCTAGTATGCGGCAGTCCTGTGGGCGAAAATGCCTTGTTGATGCTAGAGGCCAGAGGAGAATGGGCAGACTGATTCAAGCTGATAGAAGAGCAACTTTGACTGAAATAACCACTCGTTACAACCGAGGTATGCAGCAAAGCATTTGTGAAGCCACAACACGCACAACCTTGAGGCGGAGGGGCTACAACAGCAGAAGACCCCACCGGGTACCACTCATCTCCACTACAAATAGGAAAAAGAGGCTACAATTTGCACAAGCTCACCAAAATTGGACAGTTGAAGACTGGAAAAATGTTGCCTGGTCTGATGAGTCTCGATTTCTGTTGAGACATTCAGATGGTAGAGTCAGAATTTGGCGTAAACAGAATGAGAACATGGATCCATCATACCTTGTTACCACTGTGCAGGCTGGTGGTGGTGGTGTAATGGTGTGGGGGATGTTTTCTTGGCACACTTTAGGCCCCTTAGTGCCAATTGGGCATCGTTTAAATGCCACGGCCTACCTGAGCATTGTTTCTGACCATGTCCATCCCTTTATGACCACCATGTACCCATCCTCTGATGGCTACTTCCAGCAGGATAATGCGCCATGTCACAAAGCTCGAATCATTTCATATTGGTTTCTTTAACATGACAATGAGTTCACTGTACTAAAATGGCCCCCACAGTCACCAGATCTCAACCCAATAGAGCATCTTTGGGATGTGGTTGAACGGGAGCTTCGTGCCCTGGATGTGCATCCCACAAATCTCCATCAACTGCAAGATGCTATCCTATCAATATGGGCCAACATTTCTAAAGAATGCTTTCAGCACCTTGTTGAATCAATGCCATGTAGAATTAAGGCAGTTCTGAAGGTGAAAGGTGGTCAAATACAGTATTAGTATGGCGCTCCTAATAATCCTTTAGGTGAGTGTATATCTGTGTTTAGTTGCAGAAATTTATTCGAATAGCATATACAATAAATATTAATACAAACCTCTGTTACTATATTGCGCTATATTGTATTAAAATTCAAAGCTTGCCAAGCATCATCTCGGAAATAAAGCTGTCAGTGTTATCTGTCTGAATAAGTTATGATGCGTGTATTTTATTTCCTGATTGAGCGACATCTATTTCAGACTCTTAAAGACAGCGCAAATTAAATGGCGTTTTACTGGAATTACAGTTTCCTATGAGTAAAGTGTTGTGTATTATTGAATTCATTTAACCATGGTTTAAATCATTAACTGCTTCAAAATGTTAATGCAATCATTGTTTAAACATTTGCAGTTAGGCTACTGTATTCATAAAAACAACTCTACAACACAATTCATAAATACATAAACACAATAGTGCAAGGAGATTTCAGGTTACAAGGCATTACTCTTTATTCCGATTTCAGAATGCGCATTTTGACATTTGTAACACATACACTGAAGTGTCTCGTCCGCCCGCCGAGCTGAATATTTACGTAACTTTTTAATGAGCAGGGGTCATTTCCGACTTTAAACAAATAACCATTATGCTGCTTAGGACGTTTGCGTTGTAAGAATGTACAAGGAGACTTCAGATATAAAAACGCTGTCTTGTTAGACAAGTTGTTAGACTTGTTGTTTTCTCAGTAAAACCATTTAATTTCCTATTAATTCAATAGATCGCGTGAGCTTACTAGGGAATACCAATATGGGAGTGAGATTGACATCATGAGCAATCCAGTTCTCTATAGATCAGTGGTAACAACATAAAGATGACAAGGCATTAATAAACGTCTCCTCGAATATATAAAACACAGTGTAACAATGGAATGCTGCAGCACTGTAGCAATGGCCTTTAAATGTGATTTGTGGCTGTGTTCCTGTCAAGACACTTCTGAGGTCATGTGAATCAATGTGCTCTACACTGAACATGTCACAACAAGGCAAGAAAAGGTTTCTACTAAGAACGGATTGATTTGCAGAATGAGTGTATGGTTAGATAAAGTCACTGGACTGCTTTGCCGTAGTTCAGGAATGTCCACTCATTTCCAGCAGGTGTATATGTTTTTCTGCCTTATGGCACATTAGCCCTATCATAATGGTTCCACCTCCCGTCAGCTGAGGAGCACAGGCTGTGCTGAGAGGATCCCTCACATTTGCCCTTCACTGCCAAATCTGCCAAAAACTGTAGTTTGGATTGTAAGCAGCGTCCCTGTCAGCTCTATGGCTACGTTCACACACTGTGTTGTCTGTCAGGATTACAGACTCTCGGATCTCCACCTCTTTCTTTTCCCTCTTTTTCCCCATCCTCAAATTCTGCAGCTTCTTATGGCGAGCAAAGCCGAAAACACACACAGATGATCACCACAAGAATTTGATGTGTAGTTATTTATGTATTTACTTTGGTATCATATTGCATGAACGATTATTGTATTCCATGGCATTGCTAACATGGCACTCCATAGTAAAAAGATTTGGGTGGCACTTTGTTTTACAGCCCTGTTCCCCATGTACTTATAGTAGTTACAATAACCAGGTAATAACTAGGTGCTAACAGTGAACCTACCCCTAAACCTAACCTTAACCCATGTAGTTACCTTATATTACCCAGTACTTTCTTGGGTAAGAACACCAAGATTTGGTTCTACTTTATATAGTTTGTCTTTAACTACTATGTAATAACATTTAAATTAATAATTTTATACAAAAAAACATTTGTAATACAACATGAACTCAATTGCGTCTAAAGATGATTCTTTTTTTATGAAACTACTTAATGCAGGTTTCTAAATATATGCAGGAGGCCGTTTTTCTCCCTTCAGATTTTGGCTTTTACTCTCCTCTATACATGCATTAATGATTCAGTACATGCTAGTTTGCTGGCTTCAGCTGAACTGTCATTGGAGACTTCAGTGATCTGTGCCTCTGAACAGCACTGAAACTGTCCTACATGCTGAGGTGAAGAAGTCACGGCAGTGGAGATATTTTACTGGGTCAATAGGACAGGATCTCTGGCCTGACATGGCCTGTCTCCAGCTTAATATGATTAAACTGCTCTTCTCTTTGAACAGTAGGGTTTTGCTTGGGATTATGCGGGCACACACACACACACACATCAGCATGTCTCCATTTTTAAAATTCTGAAAAAGGACCATTCTTTTGGAAACTATTTAGGTCCAAGACAGGAGAAATAAGGCCAATAATACAGAGATGTCTACATTGGTCTTGTATCATGTCTTCTTTTAAAGTGTGCATAAAACGGAAGTTGCCAGTCTTTTTTTGCCTATTGTGACGAGTGAACCGGCTCCCCGGACAAGAACAAATGTGGGGCGGGATTTTTTCCATGGGGAGTTGATTGGATATTTACACAGTTGTGGTTTGCTATTGGTGGATCTCTTCAAGTGACAGTTTGCCCTGCCCTCGCGCCAGTAAACGCGTCATCAGATAAGAGAAGAGAATGAGGGAGGGGAAGTGATTTTGACTGTTTTAACACAAAAATACCATTGTATAACCATGTTTTTGAACATGATACCATTCTAAATACCATTCTTGTACCATTGTGCCAGCACAGTACTTTTATGTACAGTACATGCTGTGTTTCCATGCCAAGCTACAATATCCTCTTAAGCTAAAAAGTCCCCATGAAATTAAAACTGTTTGAATAGGTTAGCCTTAAGGTTATCTATAAGCTAGTGTGCTCCAAAACAAGGACACCATTTGCATTTAGAAGATATAAGCATTCATCACTCAGACACTTCAGCTTCTCATCAGATTTTCTGTACAATCAAATGCTGTAGAATCTGAAGCGTCCCGCCCCCTACACTATAAATAGATGCTGAATCTGCGGCGAAAACCAATCACTTGTTCACACATTTACTATTTACATGGAGAATGGCACATACTGCATAATATAGGGTCTAGGGAACGATTCAGGCAGTGTACATTTGCTTTCCATTGGGGCGAATGAAGTCTGGTTTCACTTTAGTGTCACACATACCGCCGCAGCACACACGCAGTCTGCTCCGGTTCAGAGACCTAGCACAGTGCGGATCATTTGAGCAAATCGGCGCAGACCAGAAACGTATCGGACCGATTTGAATTTTACACAGAATGCTATATTAAAGCGATATGGAGCAGATTAGGAGGAGAAAGGACTTTTCAAACTATACATCCTCAGCATGATTAAGTTCACTGTTTTGCTTTAGTAACAGTTTCATATTAAATCTAAAAGGGAAAATCTATTGAGTGGTGCAGGCATGACATCACTTTGTAGGCCAACCGGCAGTTAGCATCGCACTGGTTCCCTCTGGAAAAACCCAATATAATTTTCCCATAGGCTTTTGGATTATAGCTAAAAAACAAGCTCTGTGATCAACTAAAGTTTTTGATACTTGCACGTTTTGTCCATCAAGATAATTTTCACAGATGAACACAACTTTTATCAATTTTGAAGCCTAAATGCAGTCGCCAGAAGTAAAAAGCTAAAGGTAGCCCATAAACAAACTACACACGGTAATACTGATGTATTTTATCTCGTAGAATAAAACGTGAAAGTATCTTGAGCTTGTGTTCACCACAGACCTTATTTCAGCCATCTAACCAAAACCCCATTCAAAAAACCCATTGACTTCGGGACGAGGGAACCGGAAGTGCTAAAATGCTACATCGCTTCTTCGTTTTTGGACTACAAAATTATGTCATACCTGCACCACTCTATTAGACTGTGTCTGTCATACACTGTCAAATGCAGCTTTACCGAGCTGTGATATAAATGAAACGCTTTTGGCTATGTTAAAAAGAGTAGCTGTTCGATATGTCCTGCCCTTTCTTCCTGTCTCAGTGGAAATTACAGTGAATAAACACTACGTGTTTCAAGGCACTTCAGTGGGTCTTTAAACTAGTCAAACTACCCTTCTGGGTAAAAGAATAGCTGTTTTATTACTAACAAGTAGCTAAGTACATATGAAACTAGACAAGCAATACAATTATTAATCTATCAAATCACATGATTTTTACAAGAAAGCAATGGTATTTAGTAAATAATATTTATCTGGCAAAAAACATTTGGTTTTAAATTAGCCACTGCATCAAACTTGAATACAAACATAAACAAAAAACAAAACAAATGAATAGCTCCCTGACTTGTGTTAGCAGCAGGTAATAAACAGCATTATTTAAATAAATTTATATTTGTCGCTACAGTAAGTCTTCTGGTAACACTAGTAATGATAACTGTGATTCAGTGAGTCAGTTTTTTAAAATTAGTTAATTGAAATGAGTCACCCGAACAAACAGTTTAGTTCAAATGAATCAGACTTCCACACACTACAAAAGAGAAAGGGTATTCTTGGAAAGCTTGTTTGACTGTTGCTCCTACAGGCAGAGGTAGACAGTAACTAAGTACATTTACTTGAGTACTGTACTTAAGTACACTTTTTGAGTATCTGTACTTTACTGGAGTATTATTTTTTAGGGATACTTTTACTTTAAGTTCACTACATTAAAAGACAAATATCGTACTTTTTACTCCACTACATTTCTATCAAGGTCCTCGAAGTCGAAAGTCGTTTCTGTAGCAGCTTTAAAAGTCAGTGGATGAATTTTTTCTTCTTTAAAAGGAATGTTTTTTTTTTGTTTGTTTTTTTGCAGACAGCCTATCAGTAATCACTCTTGTATAGGGTCATGTGAAGTTTCCCAACATTTTTTAACACTGATCAGTTTACAGCAAAATGGAAGAAGACGGTTCCTCGGCACAGTGTGTGCACCCATGGCTATACTCAAAAAGTATGTTTCAGTTTTCTCAAAAGATTAAAGATTAATTTAGTTGGCATACACTTTGATGCATGTCTCATAAAATGTTAAAAAATGTAAATGTCTTGGAGACAGAGTAAGTTGGGGGAATATCGGATGTGTATCAGTGTATAGGGTCCATGCATTCAGCCTTAAAGTGACAGCAGCTTTGTAAAGAGCTTTGTAACTTTTATACAAGAAATTTTAAATTTCAATACTTGTATAAAAGTTACAACGCTCTATACAAATGTAAAGAAATGAGTTTAAGGTAGTCGTATGCTAGCATGTCGGATGGAGCATCACTGACTGGCTTAAACCACCTTGGTGGCATAATGTACATTTATACAACAATGCAACAATAATAAAATAATGCATTGACATAAAAAAAAAGGAAATTTACTTTTGATACTTAAGTACTTTTAAAAACAAATACTTCTGTACTTTTACTTAAGTAAAAATCTGTTTTTAGAACTTTCACTTGTAACGGAGTAATATTTGACCAGTAGTACTTTTACTTTTACTCAAGTAATAGAGTTGTGTACTTTGTCCACCTCTGCCTACAGGTCCACCTTGCTGCAGAGTTTAGCTCTGACACACCTGCTCCGAAGTTTCTAGTGATCCTGAAGACCTTGATGTGCGGGTTCAGGTGTGTTTAATTAGGACTGGAGCTAAACTCCTGATGTGAGCTTAGCAGCAGCATAACCGCAACGACAGGCTCGTGCTGCATGAAAGAACTGCAGCTGTGTGCAGAAAATGATGTGATGTTTGTGTTTGGCTTCAAAAAATTCTGCGTTGCAAAAGATCGTGCTGATGAGTAGATTTACAGTGCGTTTTCACTATATTTTGTTCTTGCTTGTCAGTTTAGTGTGCAAATTGCAGCAATATGGGCTCAGCAATGATTATGCATCATTACTGCATATGCAAGATGCAGGGCATTCACGAATGCTGTGGTTTGCAGAAACAAAGCATTTGCAATTGTTCAATAAAAAATGGTTGAGAAATGGTCTCCTACAATAGGTTTGTTCCATTATGTATCCAAAGTAAAAAAATAAAAAAATATAAACATTTTAATTTTCTTTTACATTGCAGCATCATCTCTTTTCTCACAGTATCTGAAACGGTTTGATGAAGGATTCGGTATCTCTAAACCCCGCCTGCTCTTCTCTGCTCTGATTGGTCAGATAACCCAGTATGTTGTGATTGGTCTACTCTGCTCTGATTGGACCAAACTCTTCCATGCCTCAGCAACAACTAATTTTTTTTTATTTTGGGAAACTCCATCTATCGAGCACTTTGATCTTTGAAACTTTGCAGACATTTTACATTGACAAACAGCTATATTACACAGGTTATATCCGAAAAAGCAAAATAGGGGCACTTAAAGGGTTAGTTCACCCAAAAATGAAAATTCTGTCATTAATTACTTACCCTCATGTCGTTCGACACCCGTAAGACCTCCGTTCATCTTCGGAACAGAAATGAAGATATTTTAGTTGAAATCTGATGGCTCTGAAAGGCCTCCATTGGCACAATGCACGGTACAATCTCAAGACCCTTAAAAGGTACTAAAGACGTTGTTACAAAGTCCATCTCACTACAGTGATTCTAAAATAACTTTATAAATCGGCGAGAATAGTTTTTGTGTGCAAAAAAACCCTAAATAACGACTTACATAGTGATTAAGATTTCAAAACAAGGCATCATGAAGCTTCGAAGCGTTATGAATCAGCGAGTCGATTCAGTGGTTTGAATCGCCAAATTTCAGCAGTTTGGCGGTTTGACACGCGATCCGAATCATGATTCGGCTCATTGATTCATAACGCTTCGAAGCTTCATGATGCCGTGTTTTGAAATCGTCATCACTATGTAAGTCGTTATTTAGGGTTTTTTGCGCACAAAAACTATTCTCGCCGATTTATAAAGTTATTTTAGAACCACTGTAGTGAGATGGACTTTGTAACGACGTCTTAAGTACCAAGTGAACTGTGCATTGTGCCAATGGAGGCCTTTCAGAGCCATCAGATTTCAACTAAAATATCTTCATTTCTGTTCCGAAGATGAACGGAGGTCTTACGGGTGTCGAACGACATGAGGGTAAGTAATTAATGACAGAATTTTCATTTTTGGGTGAACTAACCCTTTAACTTAAACAAATCAGCAGCAAAACAATATGGCAACTACCAATAGGAATGAAAGGGGCAGTGTGTGAATTTTAGCGGCATCTCATCCCTCCCTTTAGAAGCACATAGAGAAGCTACGGTGGCCAACACAAAACAAAAATGTCATCGTCTGAGACAGCAGAGAGTGACTAGCGCTCTGTAGAGCAGTTTGTCCGTTTAGGGCTACTGTAGAAACATGGAGGCGCAAAATGGTGACTTCACTATAAGGGGACCCGTGGTGTATGGAGATAGAAATGACTCAGTCTAAGGTAATAAAAGCATAACGGTTCATTATGTAAGGTCTTTATACTCCACTGAAAAAATAGTTATGTATATTATATAGCATTTATGTCAATAGATCCTCATAAATACTACACACTGCACCTTTAATCACACATGATCCATCAGATACTGTATTGGAGGGAAGAAAAACTGGAGGAGTCAGTGTTACCGTGACAGTATCAAATGTTCATAACACAATAATTGCTGAAACTTTATCATGGTATTGAATTACATTACAAACACAAGCTAAAAAGATGATCAAACTTCAGTGCTGTCCATTTAATAATGAGTTTAATAACTTTTTACAAATAGCATTGAACATTTAAAGGAACTGTATGTAAGAAATGTATTTCAATTAATCATAAAATGGCCCTGATATGTCACTAGACATTAAGAAATTATGTTAATTTCAAATACTTATATCACTGACAACGGTTGTCTGGCCAAGATATTGTCATTTTAAAAGTGAAGTTGCAGCCCTCAACTGATGTTGATGTTGACATGTTGTGTTTTGGCCTGAAGCGCCACCCTCCACCTATCTACCAATCACGAAGTCAGTAGTGTTTCTGCATTCGGGTTGCCAGCTCTGCTCTAGTTACCACAGCTGCAGCTACAAACTTTTTGGATAAACAATGTCTAACTTTACGAAACCTAAACGACCTCGTTATGAATCAGAAAAACGTTGTGACAGTGTCCGAAATAAAACAAGGATTTGTATAAGAGATGCCTTTGAAAGAGAGAGACGGCTGAAAACAGAGAATAATTTGAAGACTGATGCCAACGTTGCTAATTTTCTCCTGGACAGGTAAGGTTCATCTATGTTTGGCTAACTTGTACTTAATGTAAATAGACATTTCAAATATTCATGACAGTCGAACAAAGTTATGCATGTTCGTGCAAAGTAACGTTAGGTTAGCGCAGATGGAGGAGGTGGGTCATTGAATTGAAAAGGTAACGTTAAGGAATTGTTTGGTAAATAAAAACGGCGAGTCGTCATTGCTAACATTAGTAATGCATTATCAGAGCCCGTTTCTCTGTCATTATGCTGGGACGCTGAGGAAAACAACATTAGCACGCCTATTATGGCAATGTGAAAATGTATTTGAGATAGCCTAACGTTACCTCTGTAAAAATTATTCCTCATTCGTTCTTCGCATATATAGTGGACAAAACATGCTGCAAGTTGACCTGTATAACCATTGCTAATGTTATTTAGCTTTGCTGTAATTTTACTATAGTATTTTTTCATGTGGGAATGTACTGTCACATACGAGCGTTCATATTTACGATTATATTTGGCTAATCGCCATTAGCAAGTTTTTGCGATTCATAATTACTTCACAAAACATCGCTCTTGAAGCATAAACATAATTAACAGAAAGAAAAAAAACTTACTGTGTACAACTCGTCACTTGCCAGTGAAAGCTCCTTGTAGCAGCCACGTTCCTGCTGGATCCTGCAGCCTATCTGGCAACCTCGAGTCAGGGGGAGGGGGAGAGGGGATACACCGCTCAACAGTAATTTGAAAGTGATTGCAGTACCAGTTTTGGCCACAGTCCTACATACAGCTCCTTTAAATACAATAAAACAATATGCAGTTAAAATGTATGATGCAAACAAATGATTAAAAGTGCAAAAGTGCACAACTATGAAGAACAATAATAATTTTCAACCAACATTTAGATATCTTTTCTGGAATGGCATGTTTTACTTCCGATTCATATGTCAAAATCAAGCGGCAACCTCCCGCAGTTTCTCTTGAAGCCAATACGGAAGTGACTTAGACTGCAATTCATCGACTGACCGCTAGGGACAGGATCCAGAAGGGAGCAGAATCTCATTGAGCCCCATGTTAAAATGGCTAACTTTACAGCGGATTAAAACATGTTTACTGCCTGGTACAAATTGTGGTTTTGGTCTATACGGCTAATTTTGCCTTTCATGAAAACTGTGAGGGAGGTGAATTTTTTTATAACGCATTCGTTTACATTATATAAAGCATTAAAGTTCTGCATAATTAAGGGCGTGGCCACTTCGAGTGACAGGTGGATAGCCATTTATCTGCTGTCTGTTAGTCATCGCATCACTTCAACTCCGCCCACGACCCGCCTTTTTGCCCATTTTCTGTTATCTGGGAGTGACGCGCTGCCAAGATCGCAATGGCCAGC
Organism: Gobio gobio; assembly: GCF_949357685.1. Lineage (NCBI taxonomy): Eukaryota > Metazoa > Chordata > Actinopteri > Cypriniformes > Gobionidae > Gobio > Gobio gobio. The sequence goes on from NC_137097.1 coordinate 39,073,367, forward strand.
TCGTTCATACTTTGCGCTTCAGAGCGGCTCATCTGAATCCTATGGGTGACGTCACGGACACTACGTCCATATTTTGGTCAAAATGTATAAGTGTAAACGAATGTTCGAAAAGCAAAATGCCAGTGTTTAAGTTGTTTAAAGGAACACTCCAATTTTTTGGAAAATAGGCTCATTTTACAAGTCCCCTAGAGTTAAATAGTTGAGTTTTACCGTTTTTGAATCCATTCAGCTGATCTTTGTATCTGGCGGTAGCACTTTTAGCATAGCTTAGCATACATCATTTGATTCTGATCAGTCCATTAGCATCTCATTCAAAAAATGACCAAAGACACTTTCAATATTTTTCCTATTTAAAACTTGACTCTTCTACAGTTACATCGTGTGCTAAGACCAACTGAAAATGAAAAGTTGCAATTTTCTACACCTATATGGCTAGGAACTACTTTCTCATTCCTGCATAATAGTCGCAGATCTTCGCGGCCGTACCATGGCTGCAACGGCGCAATGATTCGTTGGTATTCTGTGAAGCATGGTGGTAGTTACACCTTCGACTTACTATCACAGCCCTTTACAACACACAGAACGTCTAAGGTTACGTATGTAACCTCTGTTCCCTGAGAACAGGGAACGAGCGCTGCGTCTAGCTGACGCTATGGGGAACGCCCTCGGCATGACTGGTGTCTGAAGCTACTATCGAATCACGGCAAAGTCTTTGACCGACGTCAGCCCATGACGTCATCATCGTGCGACCCGGAAGTATAAAAGGGCGCCGTGCCAACACATACACATCTTCTCGTCTGAAGGGACTGTATGGCAGATAGGCCCTGAAGCATGGCAACGCGACGCAGCGCTCGTTCCCTGTTCTCAGGGAACAGAGGTTAAATACGTAACCTTAGACGTTCCCTTTCGAAAGGGAACTCTCGCTGCGTCTAGCTGACGCTATGGGGAACGATATACCAACGCCGCCATGCTGAGGGGAGTGTCTGCCCATTGGCAGTGACAACTGTCAACACAAGTAATTCATAGAAAAACCTGAGCGATTCCCCCTCAGGTCACTGGGCTGACAGTGACAGCACTCCCTACGGTCATAGCCCAAGCTATGCAACTAAACGGAACCCTAATGCGCTGCGTGGGGTTCCATCCAGACAGCTCGAAGGCCCGGGACCACTACTTCCACCGAAGGGGTCCCTTTAAGGGAATGTGGCTAGGGGACCCGAAGGAAGCCAGTCACTACTCGGGAAACCAGTTCTCCCGAGTGCCACCAGAGAGGCCTGACCTGGTGCCCTAAGTGTTATGGACACTTCAGTTTAGCCAACCCTGTCTGTTCAAAACAGAGCCTCTGGATGGTGCCCAGGGGGCATCCAAGCTAAGGGACTGAAACACTGGCAGTCCTACTTAGCCCGGAACTCAGAGACGGGTTATCCAAGAGAGCAATACTCAGCGTAGTGCTTTTCAAGCCTTGCTATCGAGGGGAGTCTGCCTGCTCAAATCAAGGATCTACCAGGTGCTTGTGTTTCAAAGCAGTAGGGAGGCCGAAAGGGCCTAATGACTGATCTAACAGGGAGGCCTCATGAGATGCCTACGACCGTCTGACCAGGCTCAGGCGGCTGAGCACTCATAGACGACCCTCATTGAGGGGAGCAGCTGAGCCTGCCTGGCGAGTAACCTCCAGCTGAAGGCCCAACTACCACAAGTTCTCACAGAGAACTGGTAATCAAAGTACCTAGCTCAGGAACTTCACCTTCAAGGAGGCCCTGTGGGCCTACTACTTGATAGCGGGTATTCCAGGGAGGCCTATAGAGGCCTACTACCTAACCGCAAGCCATGCTGGAAACCCAAGCATCCTGGCTCGGGACTCCGTCCTCAGGGAGGCCTAGTGAGGCCTACTACCTGACAGCAATCCCGCCAATTTTCAGAGCGTTCAAGCTCACTTCCACGGAGGCCTAGGGAGGCCTACCACCTGCCAGCGAAGCATGGTCCTGCTGAGGTTACCCTTGTTTTCTCAAGGAGGCCTAATGGAGGCCTACTACTTGACAGTCAAGCTATGCAGGCTAGTCAAGCATCCTGTTTAAGGAACCCGTCCTTAAGGGAGGCCTATTAAGGCCTACTACCTGATAACCAGCCTTTAGGGAGGCCTGGAGAGGCCTACTACCTGTTTGCAATACGTGCTAACTGTTTCAAATGACTTCGGTCCAAGGAACGCCTTAAGGAGGCCTGATGGGGCCTACTACCTCGTTCGAGTGACCACAATCTGGGAGCTCACCCTCCGGGAGGTGTATTGAGGCCTACTACTCGACAGTCAAGCTACGCAGGCTTTTCGAGCATCCTGATTAAGGAACTCGCCCTCAAGGGAGGCCTATTAAGGCCTACTACCTGATAACCAGCCTTTAGGGAGGCCTGGAGAGGCCTGCTACCTGTTTGCGATTTGTGCTAACTGTTTCAAATGACTGGGTCCCAGGAACGACTTAGGGAGGCCTGATGGAGCCTACTACCTTGTTCGAGTGACCACAATCTGGGAGCTCACCCTCCGGGAGGAATAATGAGGCCTACTACTCGACAGTCAAGCTACGCAGGCTATTCGAGCATCCTGATTTAAGGAACTCGCCCTCAAGGGAGGCCTATTGAGGCCTACTACCTGATAACCAGCCTTTAGGGAGGCCTGGAGAGGCCTGCTACCTGTTTGCAATGCGTGCTAACTGTTTCAGATGACTGGATCCCAGGAACACCTTAGGGAGGCCTGATGGGGCCTACTACCTTGTTCGAGTCAGGGAGGCCTATTAAGGCCTAGAATTAACAGCAGGCCTTCAGGGAAGTGATCACAACCTGAGAGCTCACCCTCAGGGAGGCCTAGTAAGGCCTTACAACTAACAGCAGGCCTTCGGGGAGGCCTGATGAGGCCTACAACCTGATAGCCTCCAGGCTAGCTGTCCTGATGCGCACATCGGTACATACCTCCAGTGAGGCCTGGTTGAGGCCTTCCAACTGAAAAGCGCCTTGTTCAAGAGGCCTACTGAGGCCTACAATTGACAGCCGACCTTCAGCAGAGCGTATTTACCCCTTTTTAACCTGATAGCCAGCTAGGCTAGTAGTACCTTGATGCTTAAGCATTGGCACCTGCCTTACTAGAGGCCTGATAAGGCCTACCACTGTCACCGTTCTCTTGAAAATGGTGCAATCCTTCCTGCTAACTGGGACAGACATATTTGCAAAATGTGGGTTGTAGTAATATTAGACCCTACGGCTCGTCTTCATGGAGGCCTGCTGAGGCCTAACACATGATAGCTACCCATTACTATGGGGACCCGTTCCAGGGAGGCTTGTAAACGCCTACAAGCTGTACGAGTTTCGCAAAAACGAGAAATAACTGCCAGACAAACAAACTGACTGCTACTTAAACCAACGACTCTCAACGAGAGGAGGCCTCCGATCTTAGTGGTGCACAACCAAAGGTGACGGTGCCTCAGCAACGCGCCTCCTTCATCCACATACCAACTGACGCCTCAGCGCTCAGTCGTAACAGAGACAAACTAATCCAACCTGCAGTGGCTTAGGGAACAGAAGACACATAGTAACCCTAAGCGGTAGACAAACACTACATTCTATCAGAAAAGTGTGCCTAGTAATCCGCAAACATTTCAAAGAAAAGAGTGGCGGCCTAAACACTACTCTCAAAATGAGAGGAGGCCCATCTTCTGATAACCATACGCGGTGGCCTATCTGGCCTCTCGATCTCTGTAAGAAGATCAAGAAGGAATGGAAGGCTCATCTGAGCTGATGGTTTATGGCCAAGGAGAAATCGATCGTGCAATCTATCACGAGCGATCTCTCCTCTAACGCGCCAACATGGCAGCCGCAGCCTGCCTGCAGTACGTTCCATAACATTCATCAGCTCAGCACACACGGTCAAGGTGGCTGAGAGGATTCATACCACTCTCACCAGCCATCCCTAAGAGCACTTGCTGTTTAGTCTCGTTAGCCGCCAGATCGTCGCGACGATCGGCAAGCTGCATCTGAGAACCCATGATGTATGCCAACGCTCAGCCTCAGCTTGAGCGGGACAGCATCATCCAGTCCCAGATGCCAAACTCTCTTCCCTCAGGAAAAAAGCCAGACTAGAGTGGAGCGATCTCAGATTGAAAACCGCTCACACTCACACACAAACAACTTCAAATGAACTTGACTGTGCATGCTCTTGATCCCAGGCAGTAAATACACACTCGTGTGTATTTAATAATTTAATTTGTTTTACCTTAACTCGTATAGCAGTTCAAACAGACAGTCCCTGAAGACGAGAAAGATGTGTATGTGTTGGCACAGCGCCCTTTTATACTTCCGGGTCGCACGATGATGACGTCATGGGCTGACGTCGGTCAAAGACTTTGCCGTGATTCGATTGTAGCTTCAGACACCAGTCACGCCGAGGGCGTTCCCCATAGCGTCAGCTAGACGCAGCGAGAGTTCCCTTTCGAAAGGGAACCATGGCTAATCACACAGGTAAATCCACAACACAATTTGTCGGCTGCAAGCCTGAAAATTTCTCTGCAACGACACGAACTTAGTGCCGGTCACATTGAAAATTACCTAGCTGGGGGCTACTTTCAGGCGCTGTAATATCATTGTGCTGCTGCAGCCATGGTACTGCTGCGAAGATCCGCGACTATTATGCAGGAATGAGAAAGTAGTTCCTAGCCATATAGGTGTAGAAAATCGCAACTTTTCATTTTCAGTTGGTCTTAGCACACGATGTAACTGTAGAAGAGTCAAGTTTTAAATAGGAAAAGTGTCTTTTTTGTCATTTTTTGAATGAGATGCTAATGGACTGATCAGAATCAATTATGTATGCTAAGCTATGCTAAAAGTGCCACCGCCAGATACAAAGATCGGCTGAATGGATTCAAAAACGGTAAAACTCAACTATGTAACTCTATGGGACTTGTAAAATGAGCCTATTTTCAAAAAAAGTGGAGTGTTCCTTTAATACACCCCATAGCTAATACAAAAATCTGATTGGCTGTTGAACATTTTAAATAATGTTTGACTTCCTTTCTTCTCCATAACAAGCAGGTGTCAGAAACAGAAAGTTGCGTAGCGCTGTTTTATGTTCAGGATTAACCGCTGTATTTCTCCATTCCCAACCAGTTGACGGAAAAGAAGCTAATGCACGTCCGGACCAGTGCATAATATAAAATATCTAGAATTATTCACAGTGTTTTGAAGTTTCCACGATAACGACTGTATATCGAGCATGTTCATTTACGCAGTATATCGTATTACAGAATACAGGCAATGTGATTTTTACTGTCCTATAACATTTGCCTCTGCTGACAATGAGAGATGAATATGAAAAAGGAAATAATAAAAATGTGTGGAAAACCATGAATTATCACCATTCTGATCGTTCATCTCGTTAATGCTGTATAATGCATAATGTATGCATAAATGTTAGCAGCAAGAAAACTTTATTTTAATAGACAATACATCTCCTTTGTCTTCAGATTTTCCACTGTAGTGCAGCCCACCAATAGCATTAGAGTCATCATTAGTGTGAGCGGCCATTACGACGACAACAATACAGCTACTTGACGGCCTCCAGTGATTTAAGTCACTGCATGTGTGAATGAGCACTGCATGCACAATACTTTATGACACAACTAAGTACTATTTGATGTACTAGATGCACCAGTGCACCATGTGATGCATTTGTTTTGTCAGAAGCTGCACTGTGGGGAGTGATGTAATCTGCTTTCTATATAAAATGACAAAGGAGGCTACGCATCTCTATGTCAAGCTGATACACAAATTCCTCCATTTTGTTCTTCAGTATCTCGGTTTGGCTGGAAGCCTCAATGTTTCGACTGTTTCCATGACACCCTGCAGCGATCCACACTTGACCATTGTCAGTGATTCACTCTGCTCTCCTACTCGTTCTCTCCTTCCCAGACTGGTCCGGCCTGTCGGGTTTGCCCGCGGCTGCCGCGTCTCTCCGCAACCTGCGTTCGTTTCATAAACGATGATGACACTCCTGCACTTCAGATGTTCTCATATAAATGTTTGCATAGAGCTGGTGAGGTGAGGCGGGGACAGGAAGTATGGGGTGACTTATTTGACTAGATGGACTCAATCCAAATGTTGTTTTTTTCTCTCGCACACACATTTTTCTGTCCAAGTAGAGACATGCAAGACTACAGGCGCAGATTTTCCCAAGACAACCTGCTCTACTGACTGACAGGTATCTGTTGTTCGCCACTGGTTGCAGGTTGTGACAGAGAAGGAGAGTTTTACATTTCTTATCTTAGCTGTCTTTATAAAATAGTATTATTATTATTAATTCATAATAATTATTATTATTATTATTATTATTAAAAACTTTTTTATGTTTTAAACCTGCTTCACTGTTTTATTTCACTTCTTGTTTTATTATTAAAATAATAATAATAATAATAATAATTAAAAAAATAATAAAACAATTAAAAAATGTTTAAACCTGCTTCACTGTCTTATTTCTATTCACTGTTTTTTTATTTTTTTATTTATTATTATTATTATAACAAAGAAATTTTATTTCACAGCTTATTTTTTATTTGAGGGGAAATATTATTATTATAATATAATAATATTATTATTATTATCATCATAGAATTTTATTTTTTTCTTAATAATATTCATACTAATGATTAATTATAATAAAAATGATCATCATCATAAATATTGTATTTATTATTATTATTTATTAAAAAAAAATGTTTTAACAAACTTCACTGCTTTATTTCACAACTTTTTTCATTTGAGAAGAAAATCTGTAATTTGGAATAATAATGTTAATACTTTTATTATTATTATTATTATTATTATTATAAATATATTGATATTATTATTATTTTTGTAATATTGAGTCTAATGATAATTATAATACAAATCATGATCATCATAATTATCATAAATATTATATTTATGTATTATTATTAGCATTATTATTATTTATAAAAAAAAATCATGTTTCATGTTTTAACAAACCTGCTTCACTGTTTTATTTCACAACCCATTTCATTTGAGAAGAAAATCAGTAATTTGGAATAATAATGTTAATACTTTAATTATTATTATTATTATTTTTTATTTATTTAAAGGTGCACTATGTAAAAAAAATTCAGTAAAATATCCAAAAACCACTAGGCCAGTGTTATATATTTTGTTCAGTTGAGTACTTACAATATCCCAAATGTTTCCAACTATTTGTAAATCTATTTTGAAAAGCGGAAGTGGCACCGGCGACTGTGTCATAATAAAAGTCCCGCTGCTCGCGAGGCGTGTGTTGCGTGCATCTTATTAACAATCGCTCCAGCTGCCTTGCTCAGCTCCCACAACAGTCGGCCCTGCTCTGCTTCATTCTACAGTAACGTTAATAATCGCACCCATGAACATGATTTCTACCCGAGTTTTATCCCGATTCTTTTCCACCGGCTGTGAGGTGAAGACCACAAGTCCCCGGATTCTGCGCTCAAACGTGGCGTCATAAAACTATGCCTTAGTTTTGAATAGGCGACCTCTAGTGGATGGAAAAGTTACATAGTGCACCTTTTAATAATAGTTTTCTTCTGCAAATCAAAGTCATGCAATGCAACCAACATATTTTGCGAAGAGAACCTGCTGGTTGCGGGTTGTGAGGAAGAAGGAGAAACGGCCGTGACAGGACCCGAGAGGGTGTGTGTGTGTGTGTGTGTGTGTGTGTGTGTTGTGGTTTTGTGGAGCGCTCTGCAGTGACCGTGACCGCTTGCTGCCCCGTTGCCGTCTCTCAGTCATGCAGCTGTGCACAAGCAGAAGGAATGTGGAAGTCACAAGTCCGTTTTTAAAGAGCTTAAAGTACCTGCATGCAAAAAAGCTCCTGTCAGACACATCAAAGCAGAGTCAAGTTTTCTGAAAGGCTTTTAGTGTGTGTCTTTGCTGTAAAAACTTGATGCACATCTTCAACAACGTACCAGAACAATGGTCTAATAACAATATCAAGATTTTTTTTTTTAAATAGACCACATTCTGCTGACTCGTATAAATTTGGTTACTGCTTCCTTTGATTCCTTTGGCTCGAGCCAAAAATCAGACGTTCCGACTGCTTGCAAAGTGAATAAATGATCTAAAGGTGGATTGAGGTAGAAGGTTTTCCAGTAACGTAGTGCGAAGGAAGGTCTGGGTGTGTCTGTTTCTTTGTGGCCTCATGCACACTGTTGAGTTTTGGGAGTCACATTTAAATGCAGGAGTTAATCCTCTGAATTACTGTTGAGCGAGTATGAAGGACTTGAGTCACTCCCGAACATAGCATGGTTTATGTGGTGGTAACCATAGCAACATTTTGTAGTCTCGGTCAGTAGTGTACTGCTTTTTTTTCATTGTTTTTCATTTTTGAGATTATGTAAAAGAACAATAACAATACTTTTAATTCACCAAAATCCGCATTCAAGTGATTGTGCAGTATGAATTAACTGCTTTTAAAAAATATTTTTGAATAAATTACCTGTTAATTTATTCAAAAATATTTTTTAAAAGCAGTTCATTCATACTGCGCAATCACTTGAATGCGGATTTTGGTGAATTAAAAGTATTGTTATTGTTCTTTTACATAATCTCAAAAATGTAATGGGTTGATAAAGATGTCCTAAAAAATTTAATAAATGTCAAACCTGCTTCAATGCTTGAACATTTGTTTAATTTTTGAAATATTCTATTTTTCTGAATGTAACTTAATATAGTAATAATAATAGTAATCCATCCATCTATCCATCTGTCTATGATCTTACATATCCAATCCAATCCATCCATCCATTCATCCATTCAATCCAATCCAATCCAATCCCATCCATCTATCCATCTGTCTATGATCTTACATATCCAATCCAATCCATCCATCCATCCATTCATCCATTCATCCATCATTCAGTCCAATCCAATCCCATCCATCCATCCATCCAGTATGTTTATAATTTTCTTTATTTTGTGTGTGTCAGGGTTAGCTTTCTTATTTATAATAAAATATATAAATAATAACAAAGTTTGTCTGCAAATTTAAAGTAATGTAACCAACAGAAAAAAAAACTGCATACCCTCATGACTGTGTCAAGGTGCCAGGTTGTAAAATATCATGTGATACGATTCAGTAAATCAATACGTAATAATTGTGAATACATGTTATTTTTATTACATCACGGTTAGTCCATTTTTTCCCCATGAAAATAGTAACGCATAGTTGTTGTTTTCTTTAAACCCTTATGTGTTTTAAACTAGATTTATAAAGGATTCAGAATCTTTTATAATATTTGAATGCCAGCATATACAGTATATTGGTCAGATTTTTTAGCTGTTAATTTAGCTGTAACTTTCATAAATGACTGAACTCTGTGTGTACAGAATGAGATTAAGGACAAGAAGAAGAGTGACAACTGTACTTATCTGTCGTGTGTGTACGTGTGTATCTGTGTGTTCATGGCAGGCCGTAGTGCTACAATTGACCCCAGCACTAAGACCAGTCAAAATACCTCTTTAGTTTGTAAGCCTTGAGGCTGGTGAGCATGGCTGATTCTCTTTAATCGGTTTAGTCTGCAGACTAATGAGGGAGACCACGGTTTTATTTATTTTTAAGTCTGTCTGATGGTTTGTTCAGGGGGTGATTGCACCATATACCTGTTTTAAATCAAACCTCAGAGTTATGTTGGTTTGATTAATTGCAATCAAACCACTAAAGCAATTTTGATTAAGTCTGGATGGACATTTATGTTTGGTGACTTTTTACCCCATGTGTACACGTTTGTTAACACAGTAGTTAACACAACTAAGAATTAACAATAATTTCACAACATTTATTAATGTTATAATTTCTACATATAGTAACATTTTAATATTAATAGAGCTGTAAAATTGTTAGTTATAGATGCCTAATGTTAATGAAAGAATTTTGTAAATGTAAAATGTTACCCACCATTTAATTAACAGCATTTATGCCCAGGACCGATTAAAAACCGTTGCACATCAACCGCCCACATAGTTAACAGTTCATTATTGTGATTTGATATTTCTCTCATTTGTTATCACTATTGTGATAATGTTTTCAATAAGCTTCATATGATGAGAAAGGGAGTCGGTGTGTGAATTACATCGCATTTTCTTTCATTTGAGAAATAGAATGAAAATGAACAAATGAAGGAATGAACAAAATGTGCGGTTTCTGTGTTATTAAAGTAGTACCTTCTGTTCTGAGTGTTTTTGTTCTTGTTTTGTATAGCTTTCTCACACTGTTCGTTTGGCTGAATGATTTTGGACTGCAATGCTCATTTAAATGCATCTGTGTTTGTTTGTTTTTTTGTCTGGCAGTTTACTAAACATGCTTATAGAGATCATAATTAAGATTATTGGGTAAACTCAGACTAGTGACTTGTATGAACCTTAGAGGGAAAGTTCACCCATTTACTAGTGTTTTCCATGGAGCACGAAGGGAGAAATTTTGAAGAATATTCACACTGCTCTTTTTCCATACGGCAAAAGTCTTTTTGACTTTTTGAAATCTCTTTCACATGTTCACATATTCAAAGTAAACAATGGTCAATAGCTTGATTAGTGACTACAAACACAGATCATGGCTGGCCAAGAATTTATGGAAGCGCAAATTAATTTTAGAACCAATTTTAATTTCTCTCAACTGAAATGGAGAGCAACATTTGGGTCTGTTTCTCTTACAAAGCTGTCATGTGCCTTTTGAAGACTGGGAATATGGGACTTTTATGTTACTTCCTGCCGAAACTGATTTCACCGAGTGCAACATGTTCCTGGATCAAAATCTGTGTTGATCCTGGAAAGAACATTCCAGTCAACCAATCAGATTCGAGGGACAAGTTTAAAGTTTATGTCAAGTTTAGGTTTACAACCAGGGTTAGGTGCTTCTACATCAGTGTAATTCACCTATCACTTCACTTAGATTTTAGGGATAACTTATGGGTAGGGTTTAGGTTTAGGGGAAGGGATCATAGACTGTAAAAAAAGATGGACGACACACCTTCACTCTATTCCATTGTAGTAAGTGAAGCCGCCCGTGTCCTAATATGGCACTGACGTCTTGAGTCTCGAGTCTGCGCAGTAGTGAGTGCGAAGTGGAGCCGCGATATCAAGGTCCTGCCCACACTCAGAACAACTCCTTATGTTAGTGTGAAATAAACAGTTATGGAAATGTAGAATTTAAAGTTGAAGCTCCAATCTCCTTGCAAAGATCCTGAAAAAAGTCAGTTGCTTCCCTCAGAGAAGCTGTCAATCATGACCTCACAGCATCAAATAACTAACTAAACCAAATGTATTTAAAGAGCGAACACTTGAACTAACACCTGCGTGATTTAAAAACTGCCTGTCTTTGGAAAAAATATATATTTTAAGAGTAATTTGATTGTTTACTGTCTCACATCCCATTACATTTCATGGAGAGGGTGGGGTTTATGACATATACTGCATCCAGCCACCTAGGGGCGATCAAGACGCTTTAGCTTCGCTTTTAAGGACTCGTGTTGCACGCTTTGTAGGGATAGGGTTAGGACTACATTTTTGGAACAGGAATGTTCCAGGGTCAACAAAATGTGTATGTAAATATACATTGCGGTTGCACTTTATTTTACAGTAAGTGCACTTACATGTACTTACAGTCCACTTACCTAAGAATGTACTGGTAATGTACAGTAAGGTAACTACATGGGTTAATGTTAGGCTTAGGGGTTGGTTCAGCGTTAGTACTGTACCTAGTTATTACCTAGTTATGGTAATTACTATAATAAGTACATAGTATGTACATGGAGAACAGGGCTGTAAATTAAAGTGCTACTTTATTTCATTGGTATTGGCATCAGCCATCAAAACAATCTATATTGACAGCCCGACCACATTCTGCTTTTGTATGGAAAAGAGCAGCATGAACATTCTGCTAAACATCTCCTTTTGTTACCATAGAAGGAAATGTGTTTGATACACGATGAGGGTGAATGAATGATGACCTACTTTAATTTTTGGGCGAACTAGTCATCATTAATCTCCCCAGGAGCCTCTCTCAGAGTAATCAACAGGCTGTGTTTCTGAGTACAATGCTTGGTCTCTTCAGCGAGAGCTCTTCAATCATGTGTCTGTGGCGTAAACAACCGTGCGGGGATCCGATGTGTGTTGTTACACTGGACTGACTGTCAAGTATGAAGCGTTCAAGCACGCGCAAAACACTAGATCCAACTTTAGGCTAGCGTGCAGAGATGGGCGGAGGTCAGGGCTGCTGGCTGTTGTCTTCCATTGCTGTGTGTTCTTTTCAAAGTGTCTTACTGGGTCTCCTCTGTGCTCTGCTCACTGTCTGTTCCTTTCTTCACAATGCATTGCATATTCAGAAGCAGCAGCATGTAGGTATATTAAAACAACTTCCACCAGCTGCATGGCCTCTCTTTGTTTCTTTATTCTTCCTGTTTACTTTACTCTTCTGCAATAAGTTTCACAACATTCTGACAGTCATCCTGGAGGAGAAGAACTTAAAAAAAAAGACAAATGAAACACATTTCTAATTTACAGTCAAGAGTTCTTTGGTTTTGTTTAAAGGAACACTTCAATCAAATGTAAATCCTGTCAATATTTACTGACATTCTTGTCAAACCTAACCCATATGCTGTTATGTTTCTCTGCACACACACACACACACAGACATTTTTTAATAGTCTTTTCCATAAAACAGCAGTTCAAAGTGACCATGCCAATCAAACTTCCCCCCCAAAACCACCATTAAGCGCGCTATAGACTTCTGAAGTCATATGATAGCTTTCCACAGAAAAATAACAGCATATGGCGAGTAAAGAATGTCAGAATTTTCATTTTGCAGTGAAATATTCCTTTAATACAATGAAATGCTTTGTATTTTTGCTCATCCAAGTTTCTCTGTTTGTTCTCCACCCTTTCACCCTGTCATTAATTTCTCTGTCTCAGTGTTCAATGTCTTTTGACAGTGTCATTGTCTCCATGTTTGCCCGTCTGTGGTGTGTGTTCAGTGCGATGGCATGGTTATAATGCACGTTGGGACTTCTCTCCCTCTTTCTATCTTTCTTACGTTCTTTCTTGCCTACTCCACCCTAACTCGATCGGTCTCTTTAACCTCACTACATTTTTCTCACTTGAATCACATGATTATGAGTCCATTTCCTGTTGTCCTCTCTCTTAACGGACGTCTGTCCCTCTTCTCTGCAGGGGACGTGCTTTTCCAGATGGCAGAGGTCCACCGGCAGATTCAAGTGCAGTTAGAGGAAATGGTGTGTACCTTATTCAACCATCATCCATTTCTCCTCTTTTTTTTTCCCTTTTTAAAGGATCTACTTAGCATAGATTGGAACAGTTGTTGACATGTTCACAGGTTCAATACAAGTTAAAACCTAAATTTTGCTGTAAAGCAAACTCCACCCATAGAAATTGCAAAAGGAGGATTTACAAGTTTCGGGTTGAAAAAAAAAAAAGATGGTTTTACTGAATAATTAATGTAACTGCTAAATCTAAATAAAAACTCAATGTTTCTATGCTTTTGAAAGCCCAGTTTACTTCAGTTGCAATTGTTCTTGTAACCATGGCAGGTAACACTTCATTTTAAAGTGTCTTGTTACATGTGTTACATGTAATTACTGTAGTAATAACAGTAAATAATTCATAATTACATGGAACTAACCCTTTTCTTAATTCTAAGGGTACCTTTACATGACAATATTGTACTAAAAATGGAAACATTTTTCCTTTTGCGTTTTTCGTGTACAGATGACAATGTTGTCAAAATGATCCCCGCTCACATGGATCTTTGAAAACGACTAAAAGCGCTGTATTATTCATACCAGGCCAGTAGGTGGCGATGTTACTGTAAGAAACACTACACACCTATTGACTGAACACGTAATATGCATGCGCATGACATCACCGTTTTCACAAATTGACTTTTTTTGTTTACACGTAAAGTAGTGATGCGCGGATCATGGTTATATCCGCAGGCGCTGCGATAATCCACGGTATTACCACGGGTCGCGCTGGTCAAGTAATAAAAAATAACATTCCAAAAATTGCGGGTGGGTCGCGGGTAGATGAGAGACGAATCATGAATGTGTTTATTTTTAAAAAGAAAACTCTTTTCACGGTAAAACGCAATGAACGTACGTCACTCTTTTACTTTCATTTTCAGCTAATTTCAAGATCAAAGAATGGGAGAGAGAGCGGCATTAGCACTGGTGTGTTGAGCTTCAGGATGCAACGCTGAATATATTACAAATTAACAACTTTCATTTGCAGCAGTTTGCGCCTCAGCTTGCTACAGCTAACGTTACTCATGAATCAAACAGCATGAACGCACATGCATTACCGTCATTGTGATGTGTAGAATGTTTAATGGAACTTTATATAAGCCGAAATGTATAGCTACCATTAACTTTTTTTTTTTTTCTCTCAAAGCTAAGCATAACAAGCTGTAAGCTGTCAGTGAGTAATAATTACGCACACACACAAGTGTGCATGAATTTGAAAGCTCTTGCTTTCAGAGCTGTGCTCTTTCATCGTCTTGTTTTCATTGATGTGCCTTCATTGTATCTCACACAATCATATTTATAGCTCCTAACTTAGTAAAAACAAGATGTGTTGCTGTAATAATTAGGCCTACCTCAAAGTGTAGATCTGTATGTGCGATGTACTTTATCTGAGTTAAATACAAGCACATCTCTCGCTTTTGCTCACGTCCTAGCAATTAGCCTACTCCTCCGTGGGCCAGGATAGGTTGCCGACACTTGGTTTAAAATTAATTTCGCCAAAGAAGAACTTTTTTAAAACAGACTATTTCGTGTTAGGATATCATCGCCCTTACGAGAATTTGAATAATTGTAATGTGACGATCAGGTGCGGATATATAAATCGCTCTTTTTAATTATTTCCTTTTTTCGTATAACATATTTTAGTAATCATCATAAATTAGGTGTCATTCGAAAGCTTACAAAATCAAAATTCATCACCATTTTGAAATTGGCCGTTGCATTACTATGGAAACGGCACTTTAAATTCTTTTAGAAAGCTCATTCCCTATTGGGCAGTGTCAGGTATCATAATACAAAATTTATTTTAACTACTTAATAAACTTGCAAGAACATATATAATCGGAAAGGTTCCGTATTTGGTGACTCTTGTATGATAGAAGTGATGTTTGGATAGAAATGTATTAATTTGTTTCAGGATATTGCATCAAAAAAATTTAATGGAACGTGGTTAACGCCCGGTGGCTATTTTTGGTACAGCGCCTAAACAGAATCCCATAGGGACATTTTACATTTTACGATGTCAACTTCAAATTTGGAACACAACTTGGTTAGACATATGGCTTTGATTTTATAGGATTTTTTTTATATGTATTGTATATGTATATCTTAAAACTAAAAAGTTTAGTACAGTACATTTGATTTACAGTAAATTTAAACTTCCAAAACTTTTTTCATACTTTCATTTTTTTGAAGTGCTGCTGAGTGTCTTCTTTAAAACAAGACCAAACTTGGATCTGTATTCCAAAGCATTATTGGATTAAAAACAACATTTTCAGTTATGTCATTTACTCACCCTCAAGTTGTTCCAAACCTGAAAAAAGAAGTTATTTTGAAGATTATGGTTAACCACACAGTTGATGGACACCGTTGACTTCCATAGTAAGAAAAAAAAAATACTATGGAAGTCAATGGGGACCATCAACTGGTTACTGACATTCTTTAAAATATCTCCTTTTGTGTTCAGCAGAAGAAAGAAATTCATACAGGTTTGAAACAACTTGAGGGTCAGTAATTGATGACAGAATTTTCATTTTTGGGTGAACTACCTTTTTAAGTTTGGATAATGCATTTTCACATGTATTTTAAAAAAGGGGGTGACAGTTAAGGGGTTAAAATAAAGTATAACCAACCCCCCTGCACTAATCTTCTTTCAAGTTAATAAAAAGGCAAATTAACGAGCTTCACTCAATTTTTCTGCTTTTTTGCAGTTGAAATGCTTCCACAACGAGCTGCTGTCAGAGCTGGAGAAGAAGGTGGAGTTGGACGCTAGATACCTGACTGTGAGTCCGCACCTCATCCCACTCCTTACAGACTGACAAGACGCACATTGAGCACACTAACACTCTGAACAGAAGCGCTTCTCCTCTACTTTAGTTATACACATTCCTTGACTGTGCACTGATTGGCACAACCAACAAACACACTCGGCACACACACACTTTTCACAATCCATTTAGTTTCACTCAAAATGGATCGGGAATGGTGTTTTAGGTTGATTTAAAAAAATATGAAAACCAGTGGGATGTTTAAAACATTGTGCTATATTAGTATCACTTGACTTCACTCCATGTTTGCCACACATGGCATGGCATCAAGTTACCATTTTAATCATATGCTACCGTTCAGTGTTTAGGTTGGTGAGATTTTAAAAAAAATTGAGAGAAGTCTCTAATGCTTATCATTTATGCAACAAAAAAACTGTAATATTATGAAAAAAGTTGATACTGTATATATATATTTATATAACTAATATATAAATATTTCATATATAAATATAACAAATATTTCCTAAATATATACATGCTTGTGTGTGTATTTATATTATTTTTTATTATTTTTTATTATTTTTTATTTATATTATTATATATTTTTTAAAATAGAAATGTTTTGTAACAATATAAAAGTATTTACTGTTATATTTGCTCAAAAGTATTACTTAAAAAAAATCTTACTGATGCCAAACTTTTGAACGGTAGTGTAAATATTTATTTAGCATTTTTGAGTCAAATTTTGCATTGCCTCTTGGCAGTCTGTTAAAACATTTGGATATCTTTGCTGCCACTGTTTTTGCTTATTTGCTTGTACACTCCACATTTTGGCAAAGTAGAAGATAATTTGCAAACAATTTATGTTTATGCTTTTGGCAGATTCTTTTATCCAAAGCAACTTATCAGTACATGTGTTTCCTTTGATTCAAACACACAACCTTGGTGTTGCAAGCGCTATACACTCTTAATAATAACGTTTCTTAATGGTTCCATGAAGAACGTTCAGCATCCCTGCAATCTTTCCATTCCACAAAAAGGTTCTTTATACTATGATATAAATGATTTTGTGGTGAAGTAAATACTACATGAAAAAGTTAGTTCAGGCAAGTAAATTCTATATTAGTATTCAATTCAACCTTGTAGAAATGAAAGCATAAATGTCAACATTATAAATACTGGTTTTCCACCATGCACTGGGGATACTTGAATAATTAATAAGGTAGGCCTATATTTTTCACCATTTTCCAGCTGTACCACACTTTTACAGTGTTTTATCATTGCTTTTGTTGTTCAGTTTAGTAACTTGCCATTTTGTGACATTTGCTTTTCTATTCAAAAACGATCCATCGAATGTTACCGCCATTTGCGTATTGTGTACCAAGTTTGGAGGTCTTTGTGTCCGGGTGCCATGGTACTTCTATTATGTGTATATGGTGTCTACATGTAGACACCATGTCCATATCTATTGTATTATTTATTTTTTATGTTATTTTATGTTTATTTATTATTATTATTTATTTATTTATTATGTTATTTTATGTTTCGTGTTCATAAACACGACATCCTCAATAAACCCGTCTCCGGCGTGATGACTCCGATCTTTCGAATATTCCTATCTAATAATTGCCTCATCGACACTACATCCTCAATAAACCCATCTCCGGTGTGATGACCCTGATCTTTCAAATATTCTGATCTAATATGACTTCTGACCTGTAATGTTGCCAGAATAATAATCATACACTGTTTGTTCGTTGGCCAGAGAAGAACTGGCACCCCAACTGAGCCTGGTTTCTCCCAAGGTTTATTTTTCTCCATTATGCCACCTGATGGAGTTTTGGTTCTTGCCACTGTCGCCTTTGGCTTGGCTTGCTCAGTTGGGGACACTAAATTTTCAACTAAATATTCAAATAAATGTTAAACTTAATTACTGATCTGCCCGCATTGTCACTATATGATAGTTGAAATGAGCTGGATAACATAACCATTTTCTCCAGAGCGGCTGTACAGCCAAATCAAATTCTGTTGCATTATTTTCCTGTCTAACACTGTAAAGCTGCTTTGAAACAACCAGACATTGTAAAAAGCGCTATATACTGTAAATAAAGGTGACATGTTTCTAAGTAAAGCATACACTATAAAAGTGTGGTTCAATTCAGTGTTATATTGTTTGAGTAAAAAGTATTTCAAAGGAAACTTCAACTAAGTATAAATTACTCAACCTTTTACTGGCCATGTTTTAAGTACTTATTTTCTTTGTTAATTTAACTCAACGTAGTTAAGTAGAGTTTACTTAATTCCATATGTGAAATGTACTTAAAAAATATGCATGCAAAAACGTGCAAAAGAAAAATTAAGTAAAATGTGCTTATCTTTTTTGTTCAGTGTAGTGGGAAAAGGTTCTTTTAGGTTATTAAAATGTTCTTCACACTAAGAAAACAATGGTTCTTTTAAGAACTGTTCACTGAAAGGTTCTTTGGGGAACCCTTCTTCTATGGTTCCTCACTGGGAAAACCCATTTTAGAACTTTTTTATTTTTTAAGAGTGTACAAAAAAATTTATGTACACTCTACAGCATATGTACTGCTAACTACTTTTTTAGTATGTACAGTAGAATGCCATTCCAAACATACCCATAGATCTTGTAGATCTACATCTTCAGACGTTGGTCTTGCTTTCTTATATAGCAACGGCCCTGTTTTCCCATCATTCCTGTTTCCACTATTTTCAACAAATGAAAGTACACAATTTTGTGGGAGATTAAAGTATGTTTGGAGCAGTGCTGGGAGAGATATCTTTAGACCGTGAGTGGGTTGGAGAGGAGCTGTGTAGAGCCGTTCATAAGGGGGGTTTGGACTGGGATTGGGCGTCGCTTGTCATCACATTGTATTCAGATAAAATTAATGCCTTGCCGTCTTGCCTTATTCAGCTCTGGAGAGAGCGGTCTGCAGTCGCTCCCCTTGGAAACCAAACACTTTTTTTTTTCTCCCTCAGTCTGCACATTCCGTGCAAACATGTTAAGTTTCTGCTCTATTTAGGTCTGGAAGATTATTATGATATCCATTTTGTGTTGCTGCTGCTATAAGAACACCGTTTTATAAAGATTTACTGTGTAAAACTCCATCCATTAGCCCAAAAACCGAAAACTAATGACGTGGTCAAAAGGAATTCTGCGTGTAAGCCTTTTCAGCCTTTCGGTGAAGTTCTTTTAATTTATTGATATCTCATTTTAAATCTGACTCCATTAATAATTTTATCTGACTCCAATTCTAAGTGACTCCATAAAGTGTGCTACATTTAGAGTTTATCAGCTGATTTTATGATTAGTTGCGATTTAATTTAGATCGTTGATTTTCTTTATATCTTCCTAGTTTTTATATTCGTTCATCGAGAGACCCTAAATCGCTTAGAGACATGACGCGTCCGGATATCGCGCGCTCACGGGCACAAAACGGTTACTTCTGTGATTAGTCAGAGGATGTAGGGTGAATATTTTACCTTTAAGTGGTTGCACATGCTCACTCAACAAAAAGTGTAATTTTAGTAATATCTACGGACTACAACTTGCTAACCCAGCGATAGTCAGAAATCGGAATATCGCGCACGCTGCGCTCCATGCTTCAGTCGTGGCGTCATCGGTGTGATCTATCATAACCCTAGATTTTGCGGTAATAAAGGACTCTACATCGATCCATACTAGAATAACGATTTCGGAACCATACAAGAGAAATCAAGGTTAACATTTATTTTGGCCAGACAGGAAAAGTAAATATCGTAAACAAGAATCCATGGTACGCAACTGATCAGCGTAAAAACATAAAACACAATTGCAAAGCAATATGAAAATAATTTAAAAGAGTCATCATGTCTGGCACATCTACATGCAGTTTGCACGGGGGGTCTGATTACAGAATATTCCCCCAGAGAGTTAGAACATCCAGCCTTAAATACTCCAACTAGAACAAAAGGTTTGTAAATATTTGCATCACCCCCACCTGGTTTTGGGGGAGTGGATCAGATATCTTTGAAGAGACTACTCAAAGGAGAACTGAATTCTCATTAGTTTTCCAATCTTTCTAATACTACCAGTGACTGCAGTGAAACTGAGACCATTTTACCATTCGCACTGAGACCTTTAAAAAGACATCAAACATGAAAAGGATAAAACAATACATTTACAAATAACATCATCACTGATATATCTGCATTTGGTGACTTGAAACCAGGACAAGGAGAGGGGAAAATGGGGAGGGGGGAGGAATGTTTGTCAGGGTGTTGTCACAGTTTCTGTGAGATCTTTTCCTCAAGATTAGTGACTTTTATTGTTCAATTACTGAGGTGTGTAGCTCAGCTTTTGTCTTAGCACCAAAACCGACTCTTACAGACGGCCCCTGGCCAATTGGGACAAATTCAGATTAGTTCCCAAGGGGACATACTTGGACATTCCTTGTTTCCATATTTTGGATGTAATTTCCGAAGTTTTCATGGTGCTGATCCTGGAGTTAACAGCACAAATCAATGGGTGCCGGATTCAAGCAGTCACCTGAAATAACAACATTAAGACAGGCTGAACATGAAGATGAAAACACTGCTGAAATACACCTCAGCGGCACAGTTCCTTTAGGTGTAGGCGTACTGTGCTGATTGGATGCTGAAGCACTTAGGCAGGATATCTGTTATCCCGTTGGTCAGGTTTGTTTCCACCTGCCGATGATTGTGAGGGTTTTCAGTCTGTAGAATGACTTGTTGTCCCAAGTCAGTTGCGTTAGTAAGCATGAGCAGAAAGTGTCAGTGGAAAGTGTCTTTACACTTTGATGAAACATCTGTGTCCTCCCCAGGATTCTTATCAATAGCTGACCCTTAGAGAAATCCTCGGTCACCTTCAAGCAGAAGGTTTGGTATGCCGGGCAGGTCAGATCTCCATGGGTGAAGGAATCATTTCACTGATGATGCTCCATTGTGTGCGAGACACCTGAACAAATTCTGAATAACCATGCAATAATTGAACACTGATGACTTTGTGGTTATTGTGAGATGGAAAAAGAGAGTTGTTGGATAATCACAAGAACATCAAAATAACACATGATAAACTCCTGTCAGAAGTGCGAGTGGTAAAAACGGTCTCATTTCTCAGTGTCATATATTTAGTGAGCAAGTCTCATTTGATCGCCAGATTCTTCAATACCACTAGTGATATTGAAGTGGAATTTAAACATGGTCTGGATGAATTGAAGGAAGGGTATCAAAACCGTCAATATAACAGTAGGTTTACCAGCAGTATGCATAATTAAAATATATCACATAATGAAACATGGAAATACACAATTGAATAATTGCCATTATAAAATTGTTTGTATCAGTTGTTTTGAATGCAAATCATTATTGAATTCTTATGTTTCAATCAGATTACTTAGAGAATGAGATTTACAGAAAAAGAGATTTAAAATCTTTAGTTAAACTTTGGCACTCATCTTCTGCGCATTTGATGTACAGGCGGAGTCACACTCAATGATGCAGGTCTGACTGAGAATTGTTTACTTAATTTATAGAAATGCCTGCATCCCAGATCTAAGTCTTTAGATATATTTTATTGTCATTAGTCATATGTTGGAAACTAGGGGCCCTTCCAGTTTTCAACAATGCTAAGGACTGGACATATTAAGCAATTTGTCCATCAGTTTACTGATCAATTAATTGTCCATTAATTAATTTGTGACAAAGCCATGCACATGTTTTATGCATCTTGCAGTGTTTACATACAGGAAGTTGACATGGCTGTAAGCCGTAAAATTATTCAAACCAAATAAAAGGTAATTATGAAAATAAAATTGTTCAAACCAAATAAAAAGGGAATTATGAAAAATAATTCATTTTGTCCTGTATGTATGAAGATTAATAGTGTATGATAAATTTGCATTATGTGTATGATTTTGGCCTGGATAGTCCCATGATCTATGCCAGGAAAAATGTGTTGTGCGGTGATAGAATTAAGGATGTGTGTTGTGTATGGATGTGTATAGGAGATGGGTGGTGTCTATCCTACCATAATCTGTGTTGTATAATTTTATTCCAGTTTTTATACTGGGAAGCCATTTAACTATGTGTGCTGTGAGGTGTGAATGGCTTCATGAAGTCTCTTCCCTCCCATCTCCTAGATGTTAAGTTGTGTGTGTGTGTCTTGACTTCAGACCCAGTGGAATCTGGATCTGAAGGGTGGCAGCCATTCACCTGAAAGGAAAACAAGCACAGAGCGAAATACAGTTTATCTTGAACCTTTACACAAATTTAATTAAGGTAGATGAGGCTATCTTATTTTTTCTTTACTGGTCTTAGCCAGATAGATTGTTGTAGATGGCTTTAACCTGTTACGGTTTTATGCCATTATGAGAAAATTTGTTGTAGTTTACAAATACATGTATCATAATCATGATCATGTTTCTGTGAAGAAAAGGTTAGATAAACTGATTTATAATGGTCAGATCTGACTATGTGTAAATGCAGTCAGACCAGTTGCACCTTAAGTTGCTGTTGCAGTTGTGTTTACACAATCTGCTGTATTGTGATTTTATCACACCCAGGTCCCCTGGGGCAATCTCATTAAATGATGCTGTTTATACAAGTCAGATCTGTGTTTAGAGCATCCGGTCACCAGGTGTTTATGGTGTCATTTGAACTCTTGACCCTTTGGATCTCTGTGTGTCCCCTGTAGAGTGAATGCCTTAAGTTAACATAACACACAACTCTCATTACATTCCCAGTAAAATGACTTCCCCAATCAGGTCCCCTGTAATCTGACGCACCCAGAGAGGAATTTGCTAACACTTGCGAGTTTCTTTGCAATGGAAAACTTGTACCTCCCCTTTCTCATTGGGCTGCAGATCATTGAAATGTAAATTATTAGGCCTTGCCTGAATTCAACTTATTCAAGTTACAACCATCAGGTTACTCATTTAACTGGGCATTGTAATTTTTCTCATTTAAATTATTGCACAAATAGAAGATACAGAAGTTCTTTCTCTTTAGGTTTTTTCCTCTTCAGTTTCTTCCTTCACAGTTCTGTCCTTAACCATTTATATTCTCCTTCCCATAATTTCAACACTAATAATGCTCTTGCCTCCCTACTTGCACATCCCATCTTTCTACATTCTAATCCTTCTCATACTTTCCCAACCTTCTTTCCTCTTCTAAATAATGCTGAATTATCCTGAGATTAAAACCATTTCTGGCATTTATAATATAATTTACATTATAATCATAATATAAATCATATTATATTAAAATAGTATGAATTAAATAATCATTTTATTTGCTGGTCTCAAGAGGAGTCATTTGTCCATAATAATTTGTTATCATCTCACTGATCTTTAGATTGGTCCTGCAGCTGCTGCTGTGCTGGCCTGATCATTGGGTGCACAGCAATAAGACCAAACTGGAAGCCAGTTATAAACTTAGTTGCTGTGAACGTCCAATAAACTGCAAACACTGAGAGCACAGATCAAATTATTGCTCAATTCAAAGATTTTTGTGACTACACAATATAGAATTGGGCACAATTTTCTTGTTTCAGGCTGAGAAGTTATCAATTGCATTCTTTGGGGAATCTATTTGCATATGAAAAGGAAGGTTTGACAAACACAGGTCTGATGGAGAAAGCCAAAGATTATCTTTGGTCTGTTAATTTTCTCAGTCTCTTCTGTGACATTAATAAACACACAAAAGTGCAGTGATTGCAAAGTCTGAAGTAAGACCCTAGTAAAACGCTATATTTTATAAGACATTTATAATTGTGACATCAGACCTGAACCAGTTTTGTCCACCTTCACATTTTACACACAAAGGATTCCAGTGAGATCGTTTCAATGTTATTTTAGCTCATCTACTCACAAGATTTCATTCACAAGTTAACGTGACCATTTGTTCTTTTTCTTTGTCGCGTTGTTGGCAGCAAAGCAAATTAACAAATGTAACTGGACATTTTCCTCAGAATTCAAGGTTTTAATTTACAGAGCTCTCTTGAGTACAGA
Organism: Gobio gobio; assembly: GCF_949357685.1. NCBI lineage: Eukaryota > Metazoa > Chordata > Actinopteri > Cypriniformes > Gobionidae > Gobio > Gobio gobio. Next base: position 39,097,481 of record NC_137097.1, read on the forward strand.
AATAAAATTTCCTCTCCTGCTGCGTGTGCAAACAAGGAGAATTTTAAAGCAAGGGATATCATTTCTACTCTACGCTGTTGCTTTCATGTCCCTGATAAGCAATATGGTTGTCTTCTTTTCACGCCCCATCAGATTTATACAGTATTCAGTACTATACACTCCCAACATTTATAAAAGGCAAATAAGAATGGACTTACCATAACAGCTGAAGAAAGAGAAGAAGATCAAACCTCTCGCTTGTGGCATCCCAATATTTAGCTGAAAAGACACTCGCCGCCACCGGGAGATCACGTCGGGGTCACCAACTGTAAAACTCCATCCATTAGCCCAAAAACCGAAAACTAATGACGTGGTCAAAAGGAATTCTGCGTGTAAGCCTTTTCAGCCTTTCGGTGAAGTTCTTTTAATTTATTGATATCTCATTTTAAATCTGACTCCATTAATAATTTTATCTGACTCCAATTCTAAGTGACTCCATAAAGTGTGCTACATTTAGAGTTTATCAGCTGATTTTATGATTAGTTGCGATTTAATTTAGATCGTTGATTTTCTTTATATCTTCCTAGTTTTTATATTCGTTCATCGAGAGACCCTAAATCGCTTAGAGACATGACGCGTCCGGATATCGCGCGCTCACGGGCACAAAACGGTTACTTCTGTGATTAGTCAGAGGATGTAGGGTGAATATTTTACCTTTAAGTGGTTGCACATGCTCACTCAACAAAAAGTGTAATTTTAGTAATATCTACGGACTACAACTTGCTAACCCAGCGATAGTCAGAAATCGGAATATCGCGCACGCTGCGCTCCATGCTTCAGTCGTGGCGTCATCGGTGTGATCTATCATAACCCTAGATTTTGCGGTAATAAAGGACTCTACATCGATCCATACTAGAATAACGATTTCGGAACCATACAAGAGAAATCAAGGTTAACATTTATTTTGGCCAGACAGGAAAAGTAAATATCGTAAACAAGAATCCATGGTACGCAACTGATCAGCGTAAAAACATAAAACACAATTGCAAAGCAATATGAAAATAATTTAAAAGAGTCATCATGTCTGGCACATCTACATGCAGTTTGCACGGGGGGTCTGATTACAGAATATTCCCCCAGAGAGTTAGAACATCCAGCCTTAAATACTCCAACTAGAACAAAAGGTTTGTAAATATTTGCATCACCCCCACCTGGTTTTGGGGGAGTGGATCAGATATCTTTGAAGAGACTACTCAAAGGAGAACTGAATTCTCATTAGTTTTCCAATCTTTCTAATACTACCAGTGACTGCAGTGAAACTGAGACCATTTTACCATTCGCACTGAGACCTTTAAAAAGACATCAAACATGAAAAGGATAAAACAATACATTTACAAATAACATCATCACTGATATATCTGCATTTGGTGACTTGAAACCAGGACAAGGAGAGGGGAAAATGGGGAGGGGGGAGGAATGTTTGTCAGGGTGTTGTCACAGTTTCTGTGAGATCTTTTCCTCAAGATTAGTGACTTTTATTGTTCAATTACTGAGGTGTGTAGCTCAGCTTTTGTCTTAGCACCAAAACCGACTCTTACAACTGTGACATAACAAGTGTAAATATGTTTCAAAGGTTCCAAATTTATGTTCTTTCCTGCCCACAACAAATCACGGATGTGCGCTAAAAAGTGGCCCGGGACTTTCTGGCACAGAGCGGCCCACGGTACCCTCAATTTTTAAACCCACTCCCTAATTAAATGAAATCAGACAAAATCCATCTTTGCACTGCAGAAGTGGCACAGAAGCTCCAGCTGAAGTGGCCTTTAGATGTATTTCAACAGACGGTTTACAAATAAATATTGAAATTTCGGGGGGAAAACATTTAATTTATACATTCAATATTAAACTAAAACCGCCAGTAGGTGGAAACAAGTCACTATCTTAATAAGTGACTCATTGATTAATTCATTATTTTTAATGATTGGTTCAAAACTGATAATTCATTCAGGAACTGAGCAAGTGACTATCTTTATGAATGGGTCATTGAATCATAGACTCAGCCGATTTGTTAAAAAAATGCTGAATCATTTAGGAACGAAACACCACTGTGTTGATCCAAGACGCAAACATTCTGCTGTGACTCTGGAACTATTTTGGAGCAAAACGCTCAAAATTGACAATATTGTGTCTTAAATGTCGGCTTCTGTTAGTGCTATTATAACAAATGTGGAAGCAATTGGGAACAACAGCAACTCAGCCACGAAGTGGTAGGCCAGGTAAAATCACAGAGCGGGGTCAGCGCATGCTGAGGTGCACAGTGCGCAGAAGTCGTCAACTTTCTGCAAAGTCAATAGCTACAGACCTCCAAACTTCATGTGGCCTTCAGATTAGCTCAAGAACAGTGCATAGAGAGCTTCGTAGAAGGGGTTTCCACGGCCGAGCAGCTGCATGCACTGGACTCTAGAGCAGAGGAGACGTGTTCTCTTACGAAAGTCAACAATTTCATGCTCCCAACTTTGTTGAAACAGTTTAGGGATGGCCCCTTCCTGTTCCATCATGACTGCACACCAGTGCTCAAGGCAAGGTCCATAAAGACATGGATGAGCGAATTTGGTGTGGAGGAACTTGACTGGCCTGCACAGAGCCCTGACCTCAAGCCGATAGAACACCTTTGGGATGTTGCAGATGTCCAGGTCACAGCGTGCACATGACGATGGGTTAGGGATTTCAATCAAGTCATTCAACTGTTCTCTCAGAGTTAGTTATATTTATAAAGAATCTTCGAATCACAGGTGCAATCCATGTTTTGAGAGTTGGGTCACTCTCTCACTCTTTACTGTAGATACATCTTACTGTACATTTATGCCATTTTGGCACAGCGATCACTTGAATATACAGCTACAAATTATCACCCTAAAAACTCATCAGTTATGAATGAGCATGTCTGCCTGCTGATTGGTTAAAGTGCATGCTCGTCTGCGACGTCAACACCAAAGCCAGCTGACTCAGCCTGGGCCTCTTTAGTAACGTCATGATGATTGATTTTATGGAGTACATGCAGACTTGAGTTTTGTTTATTAAATTAGACTATAAAATATAGATGTTTGAAAACCACCGAACTGACCCCAAACTAATTCTGTTCACTCTGCGGCCATATTTGCAACGCCTCTGGGCAGCTATTTCAGGCATTCCAAGACCAAGTCCTTTCTTATTGAATGGGGGAATCCTGGAATCTCAAAAACTGCTTTACGAACTCACAGTTAAATAACATTTCAAATCAGCAACAAAATCTGACATGAGCTGTCTCCTAAATGTTGTTTTTTTATGCTCAAATAGCTTTGAAAAAGCTTATTTTTCAGGCTAAACGAGGTCAGGTTTCTATGGGATCCAGAGCTTCTAACTGCAGCTGCAGTGGCTTTACCAATCAGCGATTGGCTCTTTTACTTTAGAAGGCAGGACTGTTTGATTGGCCATCTCGAACGTCTTGACATTGATGAGCGGCGAGCGCTGTAGACTGCTGCAATGAGCCAGAGCACACTAAATAGATGAATCATTTTGAGTCATGTTGGCCGTGCAGGCATTCGCCGGGGCCGGCGTAATACGTAAATGTACTATCTTTTCATTATTATACATCTGCAATGGGCCGGCCCAAATTGTCCATCGGATCACCTGGAAAATGCCCGGTGCTCCAGATGGCCAGGCTATTAGCTGAAGTTAACCAGCGACATGCTCCATCTCTTGATTTCCAAGAGATATCATGATCCATAAAACATTAGACTTGATTTATATTTATTGCTGTTGTGCATTTTGAATCATTCATGTGGTGAGAAAAGTGGATCTTGGCTGGCAAAGCAGAATCTTCCTTTCTCTCTCCATCACTCACATGTAACTCTCTTTGTAGACACATTCCTGCTGTGCAAGAATCTGGTTGAGCTGCCAAACTATTTATAGACGTGTAGTCTAGAGATCATTCTCTCAACGTACCTTGTGTAGGATGTGCGAAGATTCGTATATCTAGAAATGTTCCCAGCCAAGTGTATCAGCCTCCAGAATTTTGGCTGTGAGCCATGGTGTGTGTTTTGGAGTGGAGACCTTCACTTCTTTCTTCTGCAGACATCAGAGCGCACTGCCCTGAAACCCCAGACCTTCAGCTCAGTTCCCGACCTCAGTGAGTTGTCTGGCTTTTGAAGGCATCTTAGGATCCTGACTTGAAGGCTGTTCCTAACAGTTGCTGGCAGAACTTTTTCTGCATGCCCAGAAGTTTTGACAGTCTCACATGTAGCATCGCATGTGTCCATCGTTGAGAAGACAATCCTAGAATTAGGACTGTACACATTGGTCGTTTTAACTGATGATTACTCAACAGATCAATCAGATGTGTACTCATATGGTTCAATGGAGCAGCTTCTGTTTCTAGTCTTTCATTTGTTCTTCAGTGTACTGTATATATGGACATTGTTTTGCTGTCACATCTTACTTTTTTCAGCATCTCAAACCATGGGCATAAGTCTCAAATAAAAAAAAGTGTAATGATGATGATGATGATGATTATTATTATTATTAGAATTAATAATTATAATATCACAATTACTTGTGGTATAATAATTATATTTATCTAATAATAATTATATGAATAATCTAACATCATACCTTTTATATTTTAATAATAATAACATAATAATGATGATGATAACATTTATATAAAATACTACTACTGCTCCTCCTAATAATAATAATAATAATAATAATAGTAGTAGTAGTAGTAGTAGTAGTAGTAGTAGTAGTAATGTTAGTAGTAGTGGTGGTATGATGATGATGATGAATATTATGAATATTATCACAATTAATAATTATAAAATCACAATTAATTGTTATTTTTAATAATAATCATAACTTTTATATAATATAAATTATTATTATTATTATTTTAATCACAATTATTATAATATGACATTATGATATAATTATAATATGACAATTAACTGTGAACTAATAATATGTATCTAATAATAATTATAGTAATAATCTTAACATAACTAACTATTATTATTAATAATATAATAATAATGATAGTAAAAATCTAAGATCAAAACTTTTATATAATAATAATAATGATAGTAATAATCTAACATCATAACATTTATGTAATCAGAATAATAATGATTATTAGTATTATTAATAGTAGTAGTAGTATGAATATGATCACAATTAATAATTATAATATCACAATTAATTGTGATCTAATAATAATATATTTATGATGATGATGATGATTATAATGATTATAATAATAATCTAACATCATAACTTTTATATAATACTAATAACAATAATAATAATAATAATAATAAAATGATTATAATTGTAATTAGAATAATTATTTTATTAAAATATGACAATTATTTTAGTGGCACAGTCCTACAGACTTGTTCACTCCTACTGAATCTGACAATTATATAATTATTGTTGTTGTTATTATTATTATTATTTTTTTTATTTAATAATGATAGTTGGCACAAACCTATCGCGTGTTCTTGTCAGGAGTGCTCTCTATCTGTGTACCACTGAGTGACCAATCAGTGCACAGCGGCTCATGTAGACTGCAGGCATGCAGCGTGTGTTTTGGAAAATGACTTTTGACTAGTGGGTTTTGACTCCCATGTCTTTCTCAATTCAGTAGCTACAGTTTGATTTCTGCATTCACCAACAATGTTCTTGTGTTTTTCCTCCTGAAGGCGGCTCTTAAGAAGTACCAGATGGAGCACAAAAGCAAAGGAGAGAGTCTGGAGAAATGCCAGGGTGAGCTGAAGAAACTGCGGAGGAAGAGCCAGGGCAGCAAAAACCCCTCCAAGTATGGCGAGAAGGAGTTGCAGGTGAGCCCCCACACTGCTGCGGGTCGTGAACAGAGCTAGCGTGTCGCTGTGGGCTCCGTCCAAGTCCTTTGAAAGGGACGGAGGTGGATGGATAGGCTCTGGTTCAGCAAGACCACCTACATCATGCTAATGCTGAGATGATTTTAACAGCGTCTGAATGTAAGAAATGCTGTGAGTCTCTTGAGGCAGTGAGAAACACAATGGGTGGGCGAAAGCCGTAGGTGTGTGTACAAACAGTGCTGCGGCGTATCAGCTAAGAGGTTGTGCCAAACACGCACACACACACGCAAACATCACGGCTGTTTTTTACTAACTTTTAAGGCCCCAACCTACCGGAATAATTGAGGTGTGTGAATGCTAGCCTGCTGAGAGGAGACTTACACTACGACAGCGGGGCTGTGGAGACCCGGCACAGATCAATAAGTAAAGTGCATGTGCTCTCAGAAGCTTACACGGTCTGACGGGTGTGAAAGAACGACCCTCCTAACTGACACCATAAGGAGTCATGATATCCCTGAACAGCTCACACTTCCTCAAAATGTAGCTGTGCTGGTCTGTTTCCACCCTTTTAGAAGTTTTTATTTTCAGTTTGTAATAATAATAATAATAATAATAATAATAATAATAATAATTATTATTATTATTATTATTATTATTATTATTATTATTATTATTATTATTATTATATTTAGATTATTGTTATTTACTAATAACAGTAATAATACTTATTATTAGTAGTAGTAGTAGTAGTATATTTAGATTATTATATGATAACAATAATAAATATAACACTTTATTATTATAATTGGTAGTAGTAGTAGTATTAGTTAGTATTATTATTATTATTATATTTAGATTGCTTAGATTATTATTAGTGCTGGGAATCGACTAAAAAAAATCATTTTCTGTAATTAATCGCAAGTTTTTTTTATATTTTTTGAGTTTTTAATATTTTGATATTGTATTAATTTCAGTTACTCTCCAAATTAATGCAGAAACTATTTAAAGACAGCATATTTTTAATATGTGTTGTAATGGCATCTTTTTATGTCTGAAGGCCAGTATCACTGATACTAATGTCTCTATGAAACATCAATTACATTACAGTATAACTGGAAACAACCAATTTCAACATTTATTAGGCTTTAAAAAAAACAACTTTTAATTTAAGTGAACTTAAAACAATCTTTATATAAACCCATTATAATAAATGTTATATTTACCCATGGCCTTCCCTGTTAGACATATACAGAAATGTACGCCGGATCTGCGTAATATTCTCGCGCATGCGTCGTGGTGCTTCGTGAGTTCACGTCCAAGGCCTACACGGAAGACAAGAACTTGTGGAATAAAGTCGTTATTTAGATTTTTTTTGCGCACAAACTATTTTCGTCGCTTCATAAAATTATTGTAGAGCCACTGTGGTGAGATGGACTTTGTAACGACGTTTTAAGTGCCTTTTATGGGTCTTGGGAGTATAAGTGTACTGAATGCCAATGGAGGCCTATCTGAAGCCTTTCTCAGCCATCAGCTTTCAACAAAAATATCTTCATTTGTGTTCCGAATATGAACGGAGGTCTTATGGGTGTCGAACGACATGAGGGTGAGTAATTAATGACAGAATTTTCATTTTTGGGTGAACTAACCCTTTAATCTTCGGTGCTCCTGTCACTTTAAGAACGGCCATTTAGATTATTATGATAACAATAATAATTATATTATTTGTTGTAGTGCTAGTAGTAGTATATTTATATTAATAATAATAAGTGTTGTTATTATATAAATGTTATTATTATTTTTAAAGCAAAAAAGATAACCGAATTACAAAAAGATGGATAAATATAAAAAATATTGATGATTTACATGCAATGTATTTTTTGTTTATTGCAAAATACGAGAAGCAAAGCTTATTTTTATAGCACATTCCATGCACAGTGGTAAGTCAAAGTGCTTTATATAAACATAAATACAAAATAATCATAATCATGACAGATGCTTAAGGCACTGAAATGAAATATTATTTTATAGAATAAAAATGCATAAATGAGATGAGTGCAATCAGGAAGTTCAGTTCCCATCCAGTAAAAGCACAGCTAACAGATGTATTTAGCTGCTCAAATATACAGGGAGTGCAGAATTATTAGGCACGTTGATTTTCTGATCATATTTTTTTTCCAGGCACATTTTACCAATTCCAAACCACAGTAATCCTAATAACTACTATTAATTTAGTATTTAATAATTTATAAGTGATATATAATTGTTCATGAAGGCTGGAAATGAAAATCACCTTATATTCAGGTGTGCAGAATTATTAGGCATGTTTTCTTTTACAGATAAATTGAGCCAAAAAAGAGATTTAACTCAGACTGAAAAGTCAAAAAGTATTAAATGCCCATGAGAAGGATGCAATACTAATGCAATACTAGACATTGCAGTTAAGGCGTGACCATTGGACAGTGAAATGCTCGTTGGGTCAGCAGGGTCAGACAAAAACAGGTGGTGAAGAAAAGACACCTGTTAACTGCAAAAGAATTAAGAATTAAGGTGAAGAATTAAGGGTGAAACCATCAGGAACCCTTTAGTCTCCAGCGCCACCATTTTCCAGAGCTGCAACCTACCTGGAGTCTCCAGAAGTGCAAGGTGTCAGGATCTCAGAGACTTCAGTTAGGTAAAGAATCCTAAAAAATGACCCCCACTAGATAAGAATCACAAGCTGAAGTGTTGTAAAATACATGAAGAAGGTTTTTTTATAGGCTTTATGGACAGGTTGAGAGTGACTCTTGAAGGACCAGCACCACATCCTCTAGTACCACTGTTTGAAGAATTCATCTTCCAGAATCTGGCAGTACGTTTTGGGAGTTCATTTTAGTCCATCCTGAAGTCCGTTTTGCAGAGATGGACTAAAAATGAAAATGAAGGTTTGGAATTGGTCAAATGTGCCTGGAAAAAAAATATGATCAGAAAATCAACGTGCCTAATAATTCTGCACTCCCTGTACAAATAACAGAAGTTTGAGAGAGCAGGGAGAGTCTCTCCCACAACATAATTTCCAGGCCTCCTTCAGTTATTCGCAGTGTTTCATGGGAGACGGCACACGATACGGTGTTCTTTTGACGTGATTTGCTGGTTGTGATTCTCTTAATAATGGATGTTTCTTTACATAGCTATGGGTAATGTAGCTTCTCAACAGAAAATCCATTCACTGTTGAACATGATTATTTATTTATTTTTTAAATTAAATAATAATGCTTGTGATACCTTTATAAGTAAAATGCAGGAAGTTCACGTGTCAATCAGATGGTCTGTTATTGCCTTATTTCCCTGATTTCTTTTACACAATGCACATTTTAATTAAACCATCCAATACTGATCGAAAAACTAAATCATTTTGTTCTTTTTCAAGCTCACATTTTTATATTCATAAAAACAAATCACCTTTGTTATGGGTAGTCTTTTTTTAAAACTGTATATAAAAGTCTCCATAATAGATTGTGTTAGCAGAAGTTAATATTGCTTGAGTGTAAGTGCGGTCAGATGTAGGGCTGAATTCGCCCTCAGGCCGTGAGCTTGTTGGAGCAGGTATCTGTCAGTGACTGCTGGGAGTTTATACGTTAAATGTGTCCGTCTGCTGCTAGATGCCCTGTAGATTGTGAGCTCAAGCTGGGTGGAGCTTCACTCGCCTCAGAGAGACGCAAATACTTTGAGTTTTGTGATTTTGTAAATTGTGATAATATTGCGATATGGTAAAACACGATTTGTTTTAACTGCAAAGGCTGCGATTACAGTGTGGTCATGTGAAACGCGAGAGTAAAGCAGTCTGCAGAAGAAGCAGGCCTGTTGGCACGTTACGCCTGAAGGAAAGAACTGTTTGTGTTTAATCGACCAAATATTGTGTTGGTCATACTATACAATAGAGGTGGGAGAAAAGATTCTCTCCCCAATGATTTTGGATCGATTCTGAGCTTAGATTTCAACTGCAGGTGCGCGATGGTGCTGCTTGTGTTTCAGAAACACCCGTGTTCTGCTTGCTTCCATTTCCTCTCTCTCTCTCACACACACACACACACACACACACACCACTCAAACCATAAAATAATATTTCATAAAGTTCGGAAAGGTTGAAACGAATTACATCAATTAAACCACATCTTATAATTCAAAAGAGATCTGTGCATTAGTGTGAGTGCAGATCTCCCGCTGTCTATGATGTCATCATTAATAATCAAGCAACAGTAGCCTAAAGCTGAGAAAGGGACAAATCACACACAGCTCTTGAATGGAACACGTTCATATACTCTTAAATACTGAAAGCACTCTTTGTTCAGTGCTTGTAAGGTGTTTTTTGTTCCTCTTTATTATTTACTAGCTTTTGTGTTTTGCGGCTATTTGTAAACTAAAGCTACAAGAGGTCAGTATCTGGCAGCAATTCTTATACTTGCTAAACACAATGTTTTTTTGTTTTTTTTAATTAATTAATACTTATTCAGCAATGATGCATTTAATTGATTGAATGTGACAGTAAAGACATTTTTTAATCAGGCCTTGACATTAACACCTGCCAAATGTGGGTAGATTTCAGCAGTGGCGTGTAACACAATTCAAATGTGTATTTTATACATTAATGTATAAATTTAAGTGTAGTGTTTTAAAAAGGCATCATAAACGATAAACTATGTGCAATGTAGTGTTGTCAGAAATATAGATTTTTTTTTCAATACATACAGTGAGGAAAATAAGTATTTGAACACCCTGCTATTTTGCAAGTTCTCCCACTTAGAAATCATGGAGGGGTCTGAAATTGTCATTGTAGGTGCATGTCCACTGTGAGAGACATAATCTAAAAAAAAAAATCCAGAAATCACAATGTATGATTTTTTAACTATTTATTTGTATGATACAGCTGCAAATAAGTATTTGAACACCTGTCTATCAGCTAGAATTCTGACCCTCAAAGACCTGTTAGTCTGCCTTTAAAATGTCCACCTCCACTCCATTTATTATCCAAAATTAGATGCACCTGTTTGAGGTCGTTAGCTGCATAAAGACACCTGTCCACCCCATACAATCAGTAAGAATCCAACTACTAACATGGCCAAGACCAAAGAGCTGTCCAAAGACACTAGAGACAAAATTGTACACCTCCACAAGGCTGGAAAGGGCTACGGGGAAATTGCCAAGCAGCTTGGTGAAAAAAGGTCCACTGTTGGAGCAATCATTAGAAAATGGAAGAAGCTAAACATGACTGTCAATCTCCCTCGGACTGGGGCTCCATGCAAGATCTCACCTCGTGGGGTCTCAGTGATCCTAAGAAAGGTGAGAAATCAGCCCAGAACTACATGGGAGGAGCTGGTCAATGACCTGAAAAGAGCTGGGACCACCGTTTCCAAGGTTACTGTTGGTAATACACTAAGACGTCATGGTTTGAAATCATGCATGGCACGGAAGGTTCCCCTGCTTAAACCAGCACATGTCCAGGCCCGTCTTAAGTTTGCCAATGACCATTTGGATGATCCAGAGGAGTCATGGGAGAAAGTCGTGTGGTCAGATGAGACCAAAATAGAACTTTTTGGTCATAATTCCACTAAACATGTTTGGAGGAAGAAGAATGATGAGTACCATCCCAAGAACACCATCCCTACTGTGAAGCATGGGGGTGGTAGCATCATGCTTTGGGGGTGTTTTTCTGCACATGGGACAGGGCGATTGCACTGTATTAAGGAGAGGATGACCGGGGCCATGTATTGCGAGATTTTGGGGAGCAACCTTCCCTCAGTTAGACCCATGACCCGAAGCACACAGCCAGGATAACCAAGGAGTGGCTCTGTAAGAAGCATATCAAGGTTTTGGCGTGGCCTAGCCAGTCTCCAGACCTAAACCCAATAGAGAATCTTTGGAGGGAGCTCAAACTCCGTGTTTCTCAGCGGCAGGCCAGAAACCTGACTGATCTAGAGAAGATCTGTGTGGAGGAGTGGGCCAAAATCCCTCCTGCAGTGCAAACCTGGTGAAGAACTACAGGAAACGTTTGACCTCTGTAATTGCAAACAAAGGCTACTGTACCAAATATTAACATTGATTTTCTCAGGTGTTCAAATATTTATTTGCAGCTGTATCATACAAATAAATAGTTAAAAAAATCATACAGATTAGATTATGTCTCTCACAGTGGACATGCACCTACGATGACAATTTCAGACCCTTCCAAGATTTCTAAGTGGGAGAACACAAGTGGGAAATACTTATTTTCCTCACTGTATGTATATGAAGACTTCAGATGCAAAAGCCTCTAAATCCGTCTGACGTTTTTCTTTCAAATAAGCATTTTTGTCAGGCTTCTATGGATAGGTTTCTACCTAAGTACTGGTACTTCTGAATGGGCTGAGGCTGGGATTTAGTGGGTTTGAAGTGAAAGTATTTGATGAACGTAGACTATATGCGGAGAGCAGTATCGTTATCTAATTTTTGACGAAGTGGCTTTTAGAGGCTTTTGCATCTGAACTCCTCATATATCGATACTGAAATATCTGAAAATCTTCCAATACTCATTTTCCCCAGAATAGACGCACGATACCAGCCGACAGCCAGTTGACACACAAACCTGCCTCTCCTCACTCACTCATTTAATTTGCTGCGGATGAATATTGTTGGCGTTACAGGGCTTGAATTTCGCTGTGGGAGTGTGCGTATTGCGCTTAATTTGACTCATTCACGCAGATGTCCTGCTCACGCCTTCTTTTTCGCTGCTTAAACGGTGAAATACACACAAATTAATGGCAAAATGGCATTCTTGGTGAGTTTTAGGGCTGGGTATCGCTAAAAAAATGCATACTTATACCTTCACTTCGATACCGGTTCCTGAACTATACTTTTTTCGATACCAAATTATTTTTTCTGTTTTAACAGGATTACATTACTCAAAAAAAACCTTTTTGTTTAATTTTTTTTTACAGACTCAAAGACTTATATATAGAGTAGTACTGGGGGGGCGGAATATATGCTACGTGCTCAAGCGCACACATAAAGCTTGCCACAAAACACTGGCAAAAGTAGCCTAATTGTTATAAATGTAAAAATAGCAAGGAGACATTAATTTTAATTATTTATCTATAAACTAGTGTTTTCTGAGTCCGTGTTGGGCTGCAAAGATCAAGTTGACGATGCTGACTCACCATCTCCGCAGTAGTGAACGCACGCGCGCCTATAGAGGGAAAAGCACCTTTCATTTGGATTACATAATCAAAGTATTTGTTTTCGATTTGAATTGGTTTGTTTAAACATAGGTATTTCAAGCTTTCTCTAGGCCTATTTCTCATGTCTGTGAGGAAAGTGCATGCTGAGTTTCGGTTCATTTATGTGATGCGCTGCGGTTCTTCTTGCAGTCGAATACAGAGAAATGTTCTGCTCTTTAGTTTCCGTGCACTGTCAAGTGCTTCAGATTTGTCGTATTGTCGATCTTAGTAGCAATTATCTTGTCGTGAATATTGTATTGCGTGCTGTTGGCATCGAGCCTGGTGAAATGAAGCCACACTTTTGATCTTTTCCACATCATTTAAATCTATGTGGGTTGGGACGCTTACCCCCTATTCATCATGGCTCCGATAAGGTTTTGCTCCGTCCTTATGCCAAAGCGCAGCCGGTATATACAGAAGGATTGACCAGAGTGGACACGATCAGCTCCGGTGCCCATGTCAGAGCCGTAATGTGCCGCAGACGGGGTTACACACTACAGCCTCATGTGCGGGCCGCGTCCCTGAGCGTAAGCGCCATAAACTAATGTTTTTTCCACCACAGCCAATCATGCTGCATGCTTATTGGCTCACTGACGTTGATGAGATTAACCCCTTAGACAAGACGTTTTTTGATACGCGATAGTATCGAGGCAATTCAGTCGCACCTAAAAAGTATCGAACTTGATACCCAGCCCTAGTGAGTATTCACATAAACACTGTCAGTTCTGTTTTAAGTGAATGTAAACAGTTGAGAAAGAAAACACATGTGTAACAGTATAATGTATCAGGTCTTGCGTCAGGTCTTAAAGTGACAGCAGCTTAATAAACCTGCTGCCAAATTATTAGATAATATTAAAAATATCTATATGGCAGTTTTTTCCCCCCATGATATCGATGTTAAAATTGTGGACAGTGAAAATACTCAGTGGCTAGTAACTTTGGTAAGCCACTAGCCACAGTGGCTGGTGAGCAAAAAAAGTTAATGTCAAGCCCTGTTATAATGTTACTAAAGTTTTCTTTTTATATATATATATATTCATCAAATAATCTAGGAAAAATGGTTTCCACAAAATATCATGGAGCACAACTGATTTTAACATTGGTAATAAGAAATGTTTATTGAGCATCAAAGCAGCATATTAGAATGATTTCTGAAAGGATCAGTGTTGCCAAGTGCACGGTTTTGGGCTACTTTTAAATTGTTGCCACAGGGTTTTTTTTTTTTTTTCTGTGGGTAGGTCGGCGCTCTGACCCCCCCACTTGATGTTTCGACAATAGAGAAAATAGCATTGTGTTAGTTTTTGTTTGGCCACTTTTGTTGCACAGACCTGGCAACCCTGGGTGTGACACTGAATAATGATGCTGAAAATTGAGCTTTGCCATCACAGGAATAAACGACATTTTAACATATAGTCAAATAGAAAACAGTTATTTTAGATTGTAATAATTTTTCACTATATTATTCTTTGTCTGTATTTTTGATCAAATAAATCCAGCCTCGGTAGTAATAGTAGTCTGATATATTAATAGTTTGTGCAGGGTTCCAGGCATTACAGTTGCCAAGCAACACAGTCACATGCCGCATTAATATATAATGTTTGGTCACAAGTATGTGTTTGCATTTTACAACGACAATGCACGTTGCTAATCAGATCAAAAGTTGTAATTACGCATTTAGATTATAAACAATGAGCTATTATATCTTTCTGAGCTTCTAAAAGATCGATTCTCAAAACCTGCTTCAGTCCAAAGAACAGAGCGCCTTTAATTTTCTACCTCAGACTCTTTTTCATGTAAATGTGGCCTTGAGCAAGAGCAGGAAAAGTCAACTGATTTAGTCGAGAGCCCCAGGGGCGCATAAAGCAAAGTCTGAGCGCACACGCATAAATGCAGATACTCCATCCATATTACCGTAAATCACAGCACTATCTCTTGGAGTGATGGCGGTTTGGAGGTTCACGGATTGTGATTCATTGGAAAAGCTCCATGAACAAGCATGAATTGACTGCTCTGTCTGAGCATGTTCAAACGACTGTTTATGCACTCGCTTTCGACTGTTCTACCTCTATTCTCTCTTCTTTTTTTTTTCCTCTTCCTGTTGCTGCTGAAATAATTAGTCGCTGAAGTCCCTCTGAAGATGCTAATTAGCTAATTATTCAGTTCAGTAGAGTGGTCTGAGGTACAGCGGGAGGGATATGAGATTCGGTGGAGCTCTATGGAGCTCGCGCTTGCTGTAATATCACACGTTAACAGACATGTCATGCTTCTGAATGGTGTGGACTCCTCAGCGAGTTCAGGGAAAGCAATTAGAGTATCTACAGAAGAACACTTGCACGCACTGTTTGCACACATGACTCTGTGAGAGCCATCCAGGGATTGTTGCTTTACTGGGCTGGGGAGGAAGCTGCTGTGCCACTGGATGAAGGACTGCTGATGTCAGAGGAACGAGTGGAGCTGCGGCTATATCAGGCTAACGCAGCGGGACACGCAGCAGGAAGCGTTTAAGTTAGAGAGGGCTTTATACTTTACAACACGCGAGTGTTGCTCTGGACATAGAGGGATTCCACCTCCCATCTAGCACACAGCCAGGGTCCAAAGAACACTTTTCTAAAGCTGCAAATGCTGGGTAATTTATGAATATGTACTGCTTATAAAAAAAGACAATCCCATAAGAATAAATCATTTAGCTGAATATTTGCAGCAAACACTGCAGGTCCTTTTAATAATGTGCGCCACCTCTCACAAAATCTACAAACAAAAATGTAAAATCCTAATATTTAAATTTTAATTAATGGTGTAATGCACATGAAATGCTTACATGAAATTGCTCCATTATGATTTTGGCTTCCTTTGTCCAAATCCCAAGACAACATTCGAAGGTCCCCAAATCTAAGCTGTACCTCTGGTATGTTTTTTAGCATTATAATTAAGGTTATGTTTATATAACTAAATTCCAATTATTTTAAAGCATACACTATAGAGTGGTGCAGGTATTACGCCACTTTGTAGGCCAACCGGCAGTTAGCATCGCACTGGTTCCCTTGACAAAAAAACAATAGGATTTTTCCATAGGCTTCACCACAGACCTTATTTCAGCCATCTAACCAAAAACTCCAAAAAAAAAATCCATTGACTTTGGGACGATGGAACTGGAAGTGCTAAAATGCTAACTCGTTGTTGTTTAAATGGCCAAAAATTTAAATACAATACTAATAGCATGTAATATAAATCAGTGAGACCATTATAACAAATAGACTAATTACATAAATATCAGTTGTCACTCTACATCTCTGTAATCTTGTAGCTTAATCCAAAGATGATGTGTGATGCAGGCGAATGTTGACAATAAAAACAAAACTGAACAGAACAAGAAATTAAGCCAGAGGGGTGGAGGATCGAAGTCCGAAGCGGAACCAAAGTGATGATTGACCAGGGTGGAGCCAGAGGAACGATGGAGCCTGGTAGAGCCACATTGGCGCCAATGGGTCGAAGGGCCGTGGTGGAGTCCAGGGCTCGGGGGCTTGAGGCGGAGCTGAGGGATCCACAGATGCTGATGTCGGCTCACACACCTGGACAGAATCCGTGTTGGTCTCAGGCTCTGGGATGAAAGTAGCCTCTGCCGATCACTCTGGCTCTTGCTTCGTGGTGGGATCAGGCTCCAAGTCTGTGGTGGGCTCTGGCTCTTTCACTGTGGGCATGGCTGAATGCTGACTGGATTCTGGGTCTGGGGTGGGGCTGGTGTTCTCAACACTGGCAGATTTTAAAGGGGGACTCGCATCTTACCAAGACCCACTCCACATATTTGTGAATCTCTCTCAAGAGACATACAAAGACAGGCAAGCCTTCGAACGCTCGTTGAGGCTGGTGTTGAAGAACACACAAAGCGACTGGATGGGGTGGTGGGTAAGGCATGGCAGATCTAGGAAGTCCCTTGTGTGATGCTCGAAGGAGCAATCCCCCTGCTCCAGCAGTAGGAGATGAAAAGTGGGGTTCCATAATTCCATAATTTAAAAGTCATTTTACTGTTATAAACTTATCTTGGTCTCACATTCTGTAACGGTGAGTTGTAGCTTAATCAAAAGACGATGCATGATACAGAATGAACGGTCAAGGATTATAAACACAGACAAGAACACAACTACCGAAACTTTAACATGAGAATTAGAACTCAGGCGAATGTTGACAATCAAAACAAAACTAAACAACAGAACAAGACATGATCGTAATATGACATTTTTAATAAAATCATATTTTAATGCTTAGTTTTATGATCAAAGTTGACAGAACATAATGCTATGCAATACAAAAATTGAGAGATGTACAAATATGTACAATATTTTGCTAAACAACTTTTGCTAAAAATGTATAAATTGATCAGATGACAGAAGGCATGTAGATGAAAGATGACAGATTTTGTATAACAGGTTTTTCAGCCAAGTTGATCATTTAGAGGCCTTAGAATTGTGCGCATCAATTATGATACAGTAGGAAAACATCACCTGTTTGTTACTCAAGATAACATGCATTTTAGCTGGGCTCTGGAAAATACTGGGATTTATAGCGTGATTTTGAGCAACAACAAAAAAAATACATTATGCATTTCAGAATTTCCAAAAATTAGGTGTGCAAGGTAATGCCATAATATCACAGTATATTTAATGCCACTGTGTGCAAGCTGTGCAGGGGTTTTTTTTTCTTTTGAAATGTCATCTTGACAAACACTTTTTGAGGTTTCAGTCGTTTCCTGTTCAATTAGATATTGCAGGATCTTGGATCTAAAATACCAAGTTTTCAAAAACAGTAACTGCAACTATGGTATTTGGGTGGAAACT
The DNA here is from genome assembly GCF_949357685.1 of Gobio gobio. Lineage (NCBI taxonomy): Eukaryota > Metazoa > Chordata > Actinopteri > Cypriniformes > Gobionidae > Gobio > Gobio gobio. The sequence continues at coordinate 39,115,394 of NC_137097.1, forward strand.
CTGCCCTTTCAAAAACATTCTGTAAAAATACCATGGTACTTTGATACACATCATGACACTGAATAATGAATCCATTTACATGAAAGTACTGATTTAGTGTGGTTTTGTAAGGGTATTCGTTTTAGATGAGCAGTTCATTGGAATAGCCATTTCTTTTGTGTAGAGGAATTCATGATAGTGTTGACAGTAACATAAGCATAACCATAACTGTGTCTGGAATTTCCCTGCGGTACATGTGTCTTTGGTTTCACTTGTTAGAGAAATGTACTTTGTGTCATAATAAGGTTGAGCTGGACTGGTTCAGCATGACCCAGAGTACAACACGGCTGTTCTTCTTGTTCTCTAAATTAAAGTAACATTTTGTTGGAACTGTAGCCTCCCTTTGGCGAGAGAGATGAGGCTGCTTCAAAATTGGTCTTCATCATATTCTGATTGGGGTCGGGAATATTTTTTGAATGTTTTTTAAATATTTACACTGTGTAAAAAGCATATTTTCTTAGCGATAATTGCCATTTACAATAAGTGAAAATAGCGATAGATGCTTTTTACCCCAAGTGTAAATAGCAACTAGAATTGTAACTAGAAACATATTTTCTTAGTGATAGATGATATTTACACTAAATTCAAATAGCTGTAGGTGCTATTTTTACTTTATTTTGACAGATGCATACTATTTGCACCTCAGTATTGTACATTAACAGCATTCAATAATAACAATTATTATATTTATTAAAATGATTAAATGGATGCCGCCTTAATGGGACAATAAAAGCCCTCCCTACACCTACCTCTAACCCTACCCAATAAATGCTTTTATTATTATTAAACATTTCTTTAGGCACTTTATTTCCATTTTTAGAATATTTTCTTAATTTTTATTGAAAGTAAATGCCTTTCCAATGTAACATCGAGCTCGGCAAAAGGCGGATTCAAACCCGTGTCAGTCACGTCAAAACCTAGATCCTTAAGCCTTACGCTTTACTGACTACACCACTGAAGACATTTTGAAATATGTGCGTCTTTTTTTAATCCCAACCAGGAATTGTTAGGCGGAGTTAGTGTGAATAGCACTTGCCAACAAGGCACGCTATTTGTACTTGGTGTAAATAGACACTCCGAATAAGGAATCAAGGCATGGGCGCTGAAATCTTACCGTGACACCAGTATAGGTACCATGCAGCACTTCTCTCCACTGTCTCCATCAATAGCTAGAGCATATGTGCTAAATCCACATGACCTATGTAACATCTTTCATAGCGGCTGATTGAGTAGGTCTGACAGCTTCCATATATGAAACAAAGGGTCCTGCCTTCTCCATCCATCACGCCATCAGCACGCCTGTCACCCGCGTCATGCCTGTCCACACTGCCATCTTCTGTCATGACCTGTAATGCATCTTTTCATCAAACATCATTCCCCATGTTCTATATTTGCGTTGTGCTTTTCCTCATTTCACCTGCTATGCTGTCGTACCTCACCGTGTCTCTTTCACACTGCAGTACTCTATGACTCATAGTAGAGTTGTATCTGTATTTTTATTCTGGAGGGGAAATGAAAACATTCTGCTTTATCTTGGCTGTAAAACAAGTTCGCTTCTCTGATTGATGTATTATTCTGCAAGGCAGGAATCTTCCAAAAGTCCAAAAATGTACCCTTTCTTAATGCAGTCTTTTTTGTCAGCAAATAATGTTTTGCTTGAAAATATGTAATATTAGGGAAGTATAAAGAGGTTTTGAACAAGGGGTTCATGTTTTTAATCCATTCATCAGTAATTCAGACCTCTATTTTTCAAACCTAGAGACTATGGGTCTTCAACAGGGGTTCCGCAGCAACCTCCTGCTGGGGTTCTGCCAATTATTTGATCTCAAGCTAATTTTTTAAGTTTTAGGTCAGCTAAATCTTTCATTGTCCCTCCCACATTAAGGCTATATGTTCACACTGTCAGTTGGGATTGACAACCACATTTATTTACATGTGCAAGTCTTGAAGGCTACGTTCAAATGTTCAGCTTTTGGAATTGACAACCGCATTTACTTACAGGTGTGTGCCGTTCAAACAGGAACTTGCAGTAGCGTCTTGAATATTGTCTGTACGAATATGCAACGGGACTCAACCCCATATACTCTTACCAGTAACCATAGCAACAGTGACCAAAGTAATATAAAAAATGGTGGCATCCATAAAACTGAAAAGTCTTATAACTTTTGATACGACAAGAGTCTAATTGAGCAATAAGTTTATCCATCAAATCTCCGTTATCCAACAGCAGCTTTCATATCTGGGTGGAGAGCGGAACATTTAAGTTGCGTGTAGAACACAAAACTGACAGGAACGGCTCCAGTTGAGAACAGTGACTGGATCTAAAACCTTCAGATGACACACAGCTCATATCTCCGACACTGTAAACCACACACGGTAGACACATTCACATATAAACATTAACCAGCGAACATAAAAAGATCAACTGTACTTGCTTGATGCGCAAGAACAGACCATATTGTTTGCAGTGTAACACACAAGAATGAACCTCATTGGTTCTCGCACGTAAAGCGATAATGCTTGAGCTTCCATTTACCACAACTGATGTGTGCATTAATAAATGCATTAATATGTGAATAAAAGCCTAAATTAAATCTGTTCATCATATAAAGCGATCGAGTCTCTTTAGGGAATTTTGACTAAACCGCTCATATGGATTAGTTTTACGATCAGTAAAGTGTCAAATTGGTAGTTATGTAGTAGAGTCTCTCAGATTTCATTTCAATTATCTTCAGTTGTGTTTCGAAGATGAACAAAGTCTTCCAGGTTTGGAACGACATGAGGGTGAGTAAATAATGACAGAATTAACATTTTTATTTAAATACTTCCCATTTTCTGGAAAAGAAAGACAGTACTTTTTAAATACAAACATCTAGGGGTTTTCCTGCTTAGAGAATTATAAGGTGGTCACCTCTGTCAAATTGTGTGCAAAGTCAACAAAACGGTCATGTGCAAGATTCTCTGAATAATATTGATATCTTAACTTCATATTTCTTTTAGACAGAATCATAATTTCTGATGAGCATATGTTGTCCGATGTTCAACAGGTTAGCTTTTTGTAGAATAATGCTTTAACTTGATAATTGTCATTTTCTTAAACCATCTAATTATTAGAACCCCTAAAAGACATTGCTTGTCAAAAGCAGCTGTTTAACAGCTAAAAGGAGCCCTTTTGCAGTGTAGTTGAACATAAACATAGCATAAGGTCGTTATACATTGCATTTAAGCCATTGTTTTCATCTACATAGTGCACGACCAGAGGCAAAACATCTCAGCCTCCTGTTTTTCATTTTTCAAGTGTTTGCTTTAGCCAGTTGAAGGCACAGCACAAGTGCATGTGTGTGCACATGATCAGGATGGTACCACATCCACCTCATTTTGAGCCAGCTCTAATAAGAGTAACTTTTGTCAACTTTTTGGATTACATTAGAATTTAAATGACAGAAATGGACTAAAAGCCACAAAACTTGCATTTATTTGGTCTTTAATGCCATCTTCTGTTGCTCTTCAACACATGTAAGCCAGTTCCCATCAGTGTAAAACTAGCGCCAACCTGTGGTAATAACTTCAAACTGCATGTACTCAATTCAGTCAGGACCTTGCATTTTGTGGCAGTGTCGTGAACAAAGGTTGTGTTTTATCTTGCGGATACTCAATCTAGTAAATACTCTCTTCAACAAGCTCTTCTTTCAGAGAATTCAGTCCACGGGATCCAAAGTAGATGGAAGTCCATCAAATCTCTCTATAAAACTCTCTCCTGCTGGTTTTACAACCCATTAATTTTACATCCCAATCTTCATCTGAACGCAGTCAAGCTTTCGCCGTGTGACTAGGAGATTTTCTGCTCCATTAGATTTCTGAATCTGACTTATTCATCTGCGTTCACTCCCTCTACAAGTCTGTTTTTTTTTTTTTATTTGAAGTAGTTCCCATCATTGATTCTTGGTGGTGTCTGAAGTACTTTTCTCACTATACTGCTTTTCTCATCACTCGTCTCATGCAGGCCAATATAACTGAAATGCATGATAATACCAGTGGGTGATGGGGCGTCCCCCTCGTCCTGTTGTGGGTAAATTGGAATAGGGCACTAAAACACCTGGATGTGTTGAGATAATGAGTTCTGTAATGGTTCTGACATTTCTGGCAGCTGAGAGTTCCCACTGGGCATGTGAGAGAGGGAGATGGCAAGGTGATTATGGACCAATCAGCAGAGAGCGGGTAGAGAAAAGATCCTTTTAGTATTCATAAGAAAAACTATGGCACAGACATCTAAAACACATTCATATATTCACAGCTCTCCTACTCATGTTTTAATCTAGAGCAGAGTCACTGACAAAACGGCACTAAAAAGCACCAATTTAGTAGTGCCATAATGTATGAATATGATAATCATTCAGTACCATGGTACAGTCGAAATAGTTTTTGTAAGACATAATCGAGACCCTGCACACTACCACAACCAATTATTTGTCTCTACATTCACATAAAGTTTTTAATCAGTACCAAAAAAAGTTCCACAGCCTGTGAGAACATTTTTAAAGGGATAGTTTGTCCAAAAATGAACATTCTGTCATCATCTACTCACCCTTTTTATTATTTTTTTTTTTATCTTATTATACAAAAGGTGAAATTTTGATGAAAAGCCTGGCTGCTAAAGCAAATGTTCTTGAGCATCAAATCCTCATATTTGGAATGATTTCTGAAGGGTCGTGTACGGTGGCCGAGAAGTGCAAAACGAATCACAATTCTGAAAACAAAAAAACAAATTCAAAAACAAAACAACAAATTATAAATGCAATGGCAAGTCTAAAAACAAATTAACAAGCTAAAAAAACACACAGACAATTCCGAAAACAAAATAAGTCAGAAAACAGAACGACAAGTTGGACAAAACAGAGAAAGTCGATTCACGTGTGCATGTGTAAATATTAGAGCCGTCTATTTTACTGGGTAATTTAGTGCAATTGTGGAGAAAGAAAAACGTTTCACTTTTTAAATCTGCCTACCACTATCTGGTTGGGTCAGTAATTGTTGTTGTTGTGGTTTCCGACTTGCTATTTTGTTTTCGGAATTGTCGTTGTGTTTTTTTTTTACTTGTTAATTTGTTTTTAGACTTGCCATTACGTTTATAATTTGTTGTTTTGTTTTTGAATTTGTGATTTGTTTTGCACTTCTCGGCCACCGTAGTCATGTGACAAATACAGAGTTTCGTAACGATATGTTCATGCGTTCATAAATACAGCATTTTACTACACAATTAGAAATGGCCGACGCCCAAAATACCCCAACAATTGGATATCATTGGACTCTGAATGTTTCCCCGAATTTAATGAGACCCCTGTTAACGAAAACGGTTCAGACGTTAAAAGCAAAAATAGCCATTATTTCATATCTCTGGACCACTAGGTGGCGCTGCTCCAAAACTGTGCAGGTACCCTTAGAGATTCTAAATTTGCTGTGGTGAATTTTTGGACTGTCCTCTATCAGTCTGCCAAATTTCACAACTTTTTACCATACAGTTCTATGGGCTGCCATAGACTCAAGTGGAAGAAGTCATGTAGAAAGCAGGGTAATACTTTTTATTAAGGGTTTAATTCTCGCAATTAACTAGTTGCTTATTAGCATGCATATTACTAGCATATTGGCTGTTTATTAGTTCTTATAAAGTATATATTAATGCCTTATTCTGCATGACCTTATTCTACATCCCTTAATCCTACCCAATACCTAAACTTAACATCTACCTTACTAACTGGTAATATGCAGTAAATTAGGAGTTTGAGGCAAAAGTCGTAGTTAATAGTGAATATGTGTTCCCCATACTCAAGTGTTACCGAAAACAAAAGAGACTCCAAAGAACCATGTAACCATCTTAAGAAGCAAAAAATGGTTCTTGAGGAAGGTCAAAAGGCCATTTAAAGAACCTTTAAGAATGTATATGCATGATTTTTGTGTGAGTTTTGTATGTTCACCATAGAAACTAATTGTTTTTCCCTTTATCTTCCTCAGTATGTTGAGACCATCAGCAGTAAACAGAGTGAGCTGGAATCCTTCATTGCAGAGGGCTACAAAACAGCACTTTCCGAGGAACGTAGGAGATACTGTTTCCTGGTGGACCGTCAGTGCGCCGTGGCCAAGAACAGCAGTGCCTACCATGGCAAGGTGAGACCCAAATGCTTTTTCTTTTGCCGTACAAGATAGACAGCATCACCACCGATGTACTTTCGTAGTCTCTCCTGTAATATGGCTGAAGACAGCAGCAGTTGCCATGGCAATCCCCGAAGATCACCCCTCACTACCGTCTCCGTTGGGCACAGTTTGTTTGGGCTTATTGCAAAGATGAGATTTATTCTCCCCTGCAATTGTCTGTGTTCCAAAAGTGCCTGTGAAGTAATGCACGCCATTTCTGACATAACAATTATGCGTAATAACTGAGCCACTTCCCCACGTTAAAACCTCATCATTGTAACTCCAGACTGCATGATGAGCAGTTATTGAGATCTGCAGGTGGTCCCACCCCATATGCAATCTACTTAAATGCCCCGTTTTTGCATCTGTATACTTATGTGTGTGCTTGCACATGGCTATTTTGTGTAATATATCATTGTATAACTTGCTCTGACTAAACCGTAAACCCTGATCACGGACGAGACGTGTGGTGCTGTCTTCTGGGAACGTTGTTGAAGCTGTAGGGAGGGGCGGAGAAAAGCCTTTCGTTTTCAAGAACATCCTGTCCAGTACCTAATCAGTATGGAGGCGTGTGTGGGAAGAGTTCAGAAAGGGCGCGCTGAAGAGAGAGAGAGCGAGTGTGGTAGAATCGGGAGCCGTGAGTGTGTTGTGTGCGTGAGTCACCAGGAGTGGGCGGTAGGACGGAGACGAAGGCCCCTCACCCACACTGCAGTGAGCTGTACTGTAAGTGGTCCGAGATGTGAGAGACCCATTAGCAGTTGCTCAGAATCAACAACAGTCAACTGCTATGAAAATGACGTGAGGTGAATTATATGTTGAAAGGATTGTGCAAAAAGCTCATGGTCAAAATGGTCGCTCGCTTAGGGTTAGGGCTTTTTCAAACCTCTTAACCCCAAGTTGAACTTTGCCACATAATCCCCTCCCCCACCGTTTGTGCTAACCAGTTATTACATCATTTGATGACGAATCACTTGATGGTTAATTTTCACATGGACAATAAAAAGACAAAAAAATATCCCGTCTACTTACATTGTTGCAGCGACCTGAACCATATCTAGAGACCACATATATCATAGATACTTGGGGTGGGACCCATTTCAGTAGTAAGCAATCACCTTAACAGAAAACACCCTAACAACACATTGAAAACAACTCCGAACACTCTAGCAACCACCCTGAACATCCCAGCAACACACCAAAAACCAGTCAGAGCACCGTAGCAATCACTCTGAACACCATAACACAAAAACAACCTCTCGGAACACCCTAAAATGACCCAGAACATCCCAGCAACACACCAAAACCAGTCAGAACCACCCTAGCAATCACTCAGAACACCATAACACAAAAACAACCTCTCGGAACACCCTAAAATGACCCAGAACATCCCAGCAACACACCAAAACCAGTCAGAACCACCCTAGCAATCACTCAGAACACAATAACACAAAAACAACCACTCGGAACACCCTAAAATGACCCAGAACAATCTAGCAACCGCTTAACACCCTAGCAATACACTAAAGTCCACTCTGATCCCCTTAGCAACACACAATAAACCACTTAGCATACCCTAGCAACCACCTAGAACGCACTAACAGCCCAGCAAACTCATCAACCATAATTGAATGTGTAAAAATCAAGTCACGATTCTGAAGTAGTAACAATAACTGTAATAACTCTGATGTTTTGGCAGAGACCACAGTTACCATTACCATGGTCATTTTTTTACATGAGGAGCAAATGTAGTGGTGTAAAGCCAACAGATGACATCTGGCATCTCTCTCTTTTATTCACTTATTCAGATTTTACATTTTAGCACACCATTTATGGACAAGATTTTCCAATGTCATTCTAAACACCTTTCCCATGGTGCTTCTTTGTAGGGTAAGGACTTGTTAACCCAGAAGATCCCGGTGTGGCAGCAGGCCTGTTCAGACCCCAACAAGCTGCCCGACAGGGCCATGCTGCTCGCCCAGCAGATGACCTCTGGATCAAGCACCCTCATCTCCAGCCCTCTGCACTCCTCCAAGGGCAACCTGGTCATCTCAGATCCCATTCCTGGAGCCCAACCGCTGCCCGTACCCCCGGAACTAGCTGCCTTCATGGGCCATCAGGGGGTGAGTAAAGAATATTTGCCATCTGTTTCACAACATAAAGGATTGATTGTTGGTCGGAATATACAAAATAACATTTCAAGCCTTGCATATCCTGATGTGAAAAGTATGTTCATTTGCATACTGCAGCATTAGCTGAGCGTAGGATGATTCAACCTCTTAAAAACTCATGTCTGCAGGCAGTGCTTTAGTCGAGTGGCCCCTCGCTAGAGCAGAATGCTCACACAATGTTAATTGTGCCTCTACACCCATAATGCACTAACGCTCTATTGGTGCAGCTGTTCGAGTGATGCTTGTATATCACAGAGATTGTTTAGAAGTATGTGGCCTTGTCTGCTGGCTTAAAACCCAGCCTTTTGTGTTTGTGGTAAGTGGCCAACCGATATTGGGGGAGGGGGGGTTGCCGATACCTTAGAGAGCAGTAGTGATGCTTCATGAAGCTTCGAAACCTTTACAAATCTTTTGTTTCGAATCAGTGGGAACGCCCCCCCACCGCCGAACCATTGAACAAGTGTCTATGGCTGATTTACCTGATCTCTGATCAGTTTTATACATTTGTAGATATTTTAATTATAAATTAGTATAATTAAAAGGAATAATAGTAGCTAATAGTCTCTTGGCCTGTTTAGCTGAGCAATCCATAGAACAAACAAAACAGCCCTGAAAACTGATAAAAGAACACATATTATACAGACATTTGACATAATCTTATTACATGACTAGTTCATTTAATTGTATTGATTTTACGCTCAATAAAACATTTGCAATGGGTTTGTAAATGGGATTTTTATACATGTTTATGCGAGTTGCATTTACACTATTCGGATCAGCAGGTGTCGCCAAGCGTGTGGTGTTTCAAACGCTTCGAAACAGTGAATGATTCTGCAAAACTATTGGTTCAGTCGATTCAAAGCTTTGAAAAGCTTTGTTTCTCCCATCACTAGAGAGCAGGGTGGCCGATGGCCGATATCACACTATTTAGAGGTCTTCAACCCTGCTCCTGGAGACCCACTGTCCTGCAAAGTTTAATTCCAACCTGTTTCATCACACCCGAAGAGCTTGATTAGCTGGTTTAGGTGTGTTTTATTAGGGTTGGAGTTAAACTCAAGAGCAGGGTTGAAGACCTCTGTAATAATGTATTAAGCCGCGTTTCCACCGCTGGAACTTTCCCCAGGAACTTGGAGTTTTGGGTCTAAATGATTCCGGGTAAAAATTTCCCCCTCAGAAAGTCCCTGCTCGCGAGGTAGTACTTTTTCAAAGTTCAGGAACTTTCGGGGCTGGGATTTGGGTGCTGAACATACTGACTGGTTGAGTTCACGCAGCATTTTATTTCAACCACCATTTTTAAAAGTCTGTTGCGGTGCGTGCAGTAAGAGTTGTTTGCTATTCAAATCAACAATGGAATTTAAAAAAATATGACCAATGGAACGACAACGAGGTTCAGGCTTTATTAAGCTTGTATATAGAGGGCGAAATCCAGTGTGAACTGGAAAGTCGTGTGCAGTCCTACATTACTGGACTAATTTGCCTAATCTTCTTGGTACTTTAGACCGCAATTGAAAAGCAGACAGCAACAGGTCTGGGGGAGAAAAAAAGGTCCCAGGACAAATTGTTCCGTGTAATTTAGGTGGAAACGCTGTTTTAGACCAGGGGTTCCCGACCCCATTCCTGGAGCCCTAGGAACGTGGTTAGGAACCCCTGTATTAAGTTGTTAAACAGACAGAGAGAACTTATAGTAAAGACACTCAGACACTGGTATTCACAGCACTGTCAAAATAAAATAATTATTGGCCGAAGCCAATAATTATTAAAGACCAAATATCACTTAGGCTATATATCGGTCGACCATTAGTGTCTGGCATCGCTTACTTGGTGATCTTTATGCTTGCAGCGGCTAATGGGTCCTGATGGCATGTCTCTGGTGAACGGGACGACGGGGGTCCATGGAGATGACTATTGGAACGAGGGAGGGGTCTCTCAGGGAAGACCGCCCTCCCCACAGAATCAGTCTCAAACGCAGAGCCAGCCCCAGAGACAGGTCAGCGATGTCTATTCCAACACTCTGCCCGTCCGCAGGCCTCAGCCGGCTAAAAACAAGACCACTGTGGGTAAGAGAAGCCAACCCTTCCACACAACCTTATGTGCAAAAAAAAGCTTTCGATTTGGAGAAAAGCTCTATAAAAATGGAAGGAATTATTATGATCATTAATAGTTGATTCGCTCTATAGGAGAGACAAGAACTCTACCCAGGTCAAGTTCCATGGCGGCTGGTCTGGAGAAGAACGGACGCGCTCGCGTACAGGCCATTTTCTCCCACGCCGCTGGTGACAACAGCACCCTGCTCAGCTTCACTGAAGGCGACATCATCACCCTGCTGGTGCCAGAGGCTCGGGATGGCTGGCACTATGGGGAGAATGAGAAAAACAAGATGTAAGCGCTCAATGATTTATGTGACCCGTGCTGGCAAAAGGAGTCGGAATGCGCATGGGATAATTTTGAGCTATAGGCAAAACAAGTGAAAAAATTTGAGGTTTTCACAAAAATGAGTTCATTAAGCCCTCGTCTAGTGATCCCAGTGCTCCAAATAGCAATTAAACATCTAAAAGTATCTTTATTTGTACGTTTTCTGAGAGGAGTACCTTTCATTTGTGAATGAAAACGATCTTACTCGCGCTGACTGACAGATCCGACGCGTGCGCACAGACGCCTCAGACCCGCCCAATCCCAATATACACAGAATTACAGTATTTCAAAATATCTGTCATGACGAGTATTCACGCAGACATTACCTGTTATGGGGAAAAACATCTGATATGTAACATAATAAATCAACCATGCGGTACATTGTCTTTTTCATTAATGTTAATCAAACAATTGCGGTATCATGGAGAAAAAAAAAGTTTAATATATATATTTCCTATAGATATTTGGTTTTGTGTTATTACCAGGGATTTTAATGTATGGTTTCTTGGTGATTCTGTTTTGGAACCTTCAGAAAACGTTAACTCGATTTTTCCCAAAATTGATTTTACTGACTCTATCAACTTTTGAAGGTTTATTAAAGAATGTGGAAATAATACATAAACCTTTTAGAAAAATTGGCTAGCATGGGTCACACATACTGTATATTAGCAACAGAACTGCAAGTCTTTAATGAACCACGCATCCCGTGAAGCACTGCAGATGACATGGGACTGTCTCAAGGGTTTCTGTGCTCCATGTACTGTTCGTCTCCGGATATTCTCCTGAGAAAAAGAGCCTAATAATCTCCCATGTGTCCTCTAGTTTCAAAAGAGATCTCAAAGTGCTTAGCATTGACTGCAAAGTTGCGTTAGACATGTTTCTCTACATTCACTCACTACTCATATATTTGCATTTATTGAAATATTTTGCAATAAACAATGACTTAAAGATTCATTTGATTACTAGTGTTTTTCAGGTGAATAATCTCTTTTGAATGAGACTTAAGTCTCCATTTACTCTCCATTTAATCTCTTTTTTTGTTTAGGAAAATATTTTTCTAAGTAAATTGAGATCAAGCTCTCACTTGCTTTTTGTTTACATTTGATTTGATCAACTGCCACGGACGTGAAGTTTCTAAAGAAAAGCTCTTTTCTTTCAGGCGTGGCTGGTTCCCTTTTTCCTACACTCGAGTGCTGCCTGAGAGTGACGGTGAGAAGTTGAGAGTCAAGTAAGTTCCCTGAAAATGGTATAAACTGTGTTTCTCTCTTTACATTTGGTATTAATATACTGTACATTTCCGGTGGTCGGATCATGAACTTATAGCACTTGGCCACATTAAAAGCCAGGAGTAAATATATCACATCATAATGAAAAAGGCAAAAAAGGCAGTTACATAAGGGATACAAGGTTACACTGAAAATAATCTGTATGTCACTAACTGACTGAGCGGTGGGCTGCAGGTTTGGGCTTTTTCTTCTTCTTCTCTGGCGAATTGAAAGACAACAGATATTGTTCTCTTGCGCTTTGATTAAATCACCTGATTTAATCTACAGTATCTGATTATTAATCACATGATTTCACTGGAATGCCGTTGGAATCTTGTTTCTCTCACCCAAAGGAATCGCTTTAAAACCTTTTCTTCCAGTTTCTGCACTTCTAATCACTATTAACATCCTTTACTGAGGAGTTCATAAAGAAAGGAAACACATTGATTTACTGAAAAACCTGAATGAAACCTCACACCTCCAAAAGTTTGGGGTCGGTAATATATTTATTTTTTAATCTTGAGTGTTTCTGAAAGAAGTCTTTTTTGCACACCAAGGCTGCATTTATTTTAATCAAAAAACAGTAAAAACTGTAATATTGTGAAATATTAGAACTATTACAAATGACTGTTTTCTGTTTGTGTTTATTATAAAATGTAATTTATTCCTCTGATCAAAGTTGAATTTTCAGCATCATTACTCCAGTCTTCAGTGGCAAATCATTCTAATATGATGATTTGATGCTCAAGAAACATTTATTATTATTATTATCAATGTTTGTGGAAACCGTGATTTAAGATAGTTTGAATTGAAATAATCTATTTAACAGTATCTATTTGAATATATAAACAAACCAATCAGTTTAATGCGTCCTTGCTGAAGGAAATTAATAATTTAACTTAATTTAATTGCGATGGAAAGCTACTGGCGAGGCATTTGAATAAAATTTAAAAGATGATAACAGATCACTTTAAATTGGTATGTTGGCGCATACATTTTCTGCAAAGCTGCTTTGAAACGATATGTATTTTTGTGAAAAGCGCTATACAAATAAATGTAAAAAAAAAAAAACGATCCGGATACAAAACACATGTTAATGGCAGGTGTAAAGATGACTGATTGACTGACCTTCATCCTGTAGTCTTCACCATGGGAAGAGCAGCAGCACAGGAAACCTGCTGGAGCGAGAGGACATGTCTTTGCCCATGCCGGACTATGGTCTGACTGCCCGACTGTTGGCACAGAGCCTAACACAGACTCGACCACGTCCCTACAGCATGGCAGGCTTCGCACAGGTACACACACACACACACACACACACACACACACACACACACACACACACACACACACATATTAGCATTAGAAAGGATTCTCTCACTGATGTCTCCTTTCTTGGGATTTTTTTCTCTTTTTAAACTCTGCTCGAAGTGTAATCTTTATGTCAGCTCTTTAATCGGTTCTGTAACGCTTACTAATGGTGTGGGTCTCTCTTAACATGCATGATTTTCATATTAAAAGGATAGTTCATCCCAAAATGAAATTTCTGTCATCATTTACTTATGCTCATGTTGTTTCGGACACAAAAACGGTTTTGAAGAGCTTCACTTTTCCATACACTGAACCCAGTGCAAGAAAATGTCGCTAGATCTATGTTCATCTGCGGATAAAACTGAACACACATTTTGCAGAAATGTCGGTACAGGTAAATTTTTCCAATAAACTTGATTTAGGATTCTTAAAATACCTTTTGAGTTCAACAGCAAAGTGGAAGGTGTTTAGTGAATAACAACACAAAAGAATTGTATAACTTCAGAAGATGCTGCATTTTTGAGCTTGACGGTCCCTGGTCACATTCTGCTTTCATTGTAGGAAATACAATTAAAACATGAAAAATGTATCCGTCTGTTTGAAGCGATATGAGAGTGAGTAAATGATGACAGGATTAGTATTTTTGTGTGAACTGTCCCTTTAATACACTGTGTTGATATAAACGCCTGAATGTTTTCCTTCTAAGCTGGAAATAAGCTTCTAAGCCGCACTGAAATGTTGTTTTTACGAATTCCAGCCAGCGCTAGAGGATTATGACAGTCAGTTTGCCACAAGGTAAGATCAGCTCTTAATGAACAGAACTGACAACACTTAATAAAGAATCAGTCTTATGAATTTATCCCAAAATGCCAAAACTGTACTGCTAATTATACCTCTGTTAGTGAATAGTAGTTAATTTCTGTATTTGTTCCTTTTCTTAGCCCTTGCTTGCTTATGCTAAATGTGCAATGTAGTGCTGATATTTGTTGGGAGACCAACCCTGTTTTATCTGAGAATTGTAAATGGTTTGACAAGAGAAGGTTGTGTGTCTGTCTGTCTGTTTTCGTGAGTGGAGTGAATGAGCTGTTGGATTGTGAAATGCATCGTTGTTGACCTCATTGTAACCTCACCATGTGTGTGATCCATTAAGGTCAGGATCAGAGCTGCTCACAGTCTGTGTGCCCTGAAGTCATTGTCTCTAGGAGCCTCTAGTTGAGTTGACTTCTATTGATTCTTTTCACAGCTAGATAATGGTTTCATATCATCCCACAGTTAATAAAAACAAACAAAAACGGTGTACAGTAATGCACTTACAATAGAAACTTTTGGTTGTACATTATTAATACCAGAGCTGGGTAGTAACTGATAACATGTAATCTGGATTACGTAATCAGATTCCAAAAATTAAGTACTTGTAATTATATTACGTTTTAAACTACTCGTATTCAGACTACAGTTACTTTTTCATTGATTTACATGACTACATGTTATTCTAACAATTCATTGATTTTCCCTACTACTACTTTTTTTATCATTTTTAAAAAAAAATGTCCTTTCTAAAAATGATTACTGCTTGTATACAATCTCTGTATAAAATCCCAGGTTTGTGGAATTGCACACTAGTCACTAGTCATGTGACTATCACTGAAAACTGAGACCCACAGCATTTGATCACTGGATTTACAGAAATCAAGTGTTTTCTCAAACATTGCATATCTAATCAACTCCTGATTAATACATTCATTATTTTTTAATTATCACTCCGTTTCAGTGAATTATTTAACCATGTATTAATGTCTTTGGAAGGCTTTTGTCATTCAAACACATTAAAATGAACAAATTCACCTCATTTCATATTTACATGCAATGCATGGATTCCCCAACCTTTTTTCAGCTGAAATTTCTTTGACTCCGAATATTTACTTGGAAGTACCCTATGAAATTTGAAAGTGTAAGCTAGGTCAATAATAAAATTGTCAATAAAATAATAATAATAAATAATAAAGTTCACGGTTCTCTGATGTTGGTTAATGGTCACAGGCAGGCAAAGAAATAAATGTTATTGTTTTATTTTTATAATTTATTTGAATATATATTTGAATTTAATAATTTATTTTTAATTACTTAATAGCTTTTCATTAAGCTCACAAACCCCTGTGGTTCCTTCAAGAACCTCTCTCTGGGAAATAATGACGTAATGTAATATTTAATGCACTTCATGTTGTTGATAACTAAGAATTTAATACATTTACTTTCTCTTAGTATTTTTATATCAATATGGTACAGGAATATTCTACTCAAATCAATGTGGTAAACAAGGTCAAAAGTAATCTAAAAGTAATCCAAAAGTAGTCCGATTATATTACATTAAATATGTAATGTGGATTACGTTACTAACTATAATTTTGTCATGTAATTTGTTATCAGTAACCAATCTACCCAGCTCTGATCAATACTACTCCTGTTGGCATATTTGTCTCTATATAACACCCCTTTCCGGTAGCAAAAGTTACTAGGTTTACTAATTTTGGTTGTTGATGTTTTTACAGTCATAACAATATTGGGTAACACTTTAGTTTAGGGTCCAATTCTCACTATTAGCTTGCTTCTTATTTGCATCCATATTACTAGTATATTGGCTGTTTAATAGTACTTATAAAGCACATATTAATGCCTTATTCTAAATGACAATATTCCATATTAACCAAAACCTGAAATTAACAACTATCTTACTAACTATTAATAAGCAGTAATTAGGAGTTTGAGGCAAAAGTCACAGTTAATAGTGCGAATTGAACCCTAAACTAAAGTGTGACCCAATATTTTTAGGAATTAAAATTTCTGGACATTTAAAAACAAACAACACTATCTTAAAATGGATCCTAAAATAAACTGGGAGCCAATGAAGAGAGACTAGGTTTGGGGTTAGATGGTCATAATTTTTGGCTGGAAAGTGAAGGAAGATCAAAATAGGGAGTAAAAATTGTCTAATTGTGAGGTAATATATAAGATTGAAAACATCTCAGGTTATGCATGTTAACCATGTTTCCCTGAGAAGGGGAACGAGATGCTGCGTCCCCTAGAGCAGGGGTTTTCAAACCTGTCCTGGAGGACCCCCAGCACTGCACATTTTGTATGTCTCCCTCATCTAAAACACACCTGATTCAACTCATGAGCTCATTATTAGAGACTGCAAGACCTGAAGTGGGTGTGTCAAATATGGGAGACATACAAAATGTGCAGGGCTGGGGGTCCTCCAGGACAGGTTTGAAAACCACTGCCCTAGAGGGCATGATGCTGGAGGCATTCCCCATAGCGCCCTCAAGGGGACGCCAGTTCCCATTCGAAAGGGACTGTCTCAGGTTGTAACCATGACTATGGGAAATTCCTCCGGCATTACGCCCTCTAGGGGACGCAGTGCGAGTTCCCGTTCTAAAGGGGACTAAGTATTGAAGCCATACTTTTGAAAAGGTATGTGCAAACCAGGGGTGTCCAACCCTGGTCCTGGAGGGCTACCACCCTACAGATTTTGTCTCCAACCTGAAACAAACACACCTGAACCAGCTAATATCTATACAGATAATTACAGACAGGTGTGTTGGAGCAGGGTTGGAACTGAAATCTGCAGGACGGTAGCCCTCCAGGAGCAGTGTTGGACAACTATAACATTTATTCTAGCACAATGTCCTGCCTCATAAATTTCAGATGTAAGAGCATTACTGTAAACACGATTTGACAAACAAGTCGAAAGATTGTTGTTGAAGATGAAGCTTAAATTGTATTTAAGCCAAATTATTTTTGGCAGCATAAAGATAGCTTTGAGATGAAACTTGGCCTGACCTTTTACCAATTTGAATCCCTTTGTCATATGTCCCACGTTACATTAACTGAAGTTGGCAGTGTAGTTTGATGTTAAACCCCCTTAGGTTGAGGAATGAGCCCTCTACAGTCTTCACTCCCGCCCATTTGTGGCTGTCTTGTCTTTTCTTCATTTCTCTCTGAATGTGTCCGACCTGGCAAGCTTCCTTCTCTCTTTGTTCCACAGTTCCGATGGCAAATTGATTTCGACAGTGTGAACACAGACAGACTATCAGACACAGATCCGGATAGCACAGGGGCCACGCCCCTACTTCCCTTAGCCCCTCCCCCTCTTAAGCTCTGCCTCCACACACTCCTCCTCCAATGGAAGGGGCCAGTCTCATCCCTCCTTTCTGTCCTCTCTTCCTCCCTGCGTCTTGCCGGGGCGATAGTGGTGGTCGCGTGTGGTGGGTCGGGGGGGAACTCTGAGAAGAACGACCGGAACGCAGTCCAACTGCTCGTCTCGCTGCTTTACGGACTCTGATTCGCCTGTAGTGACGCCGCTATGACATCGCTGTGGACTCCAAAGAGACTGCTTACCACTTCCCGTCTTTCATGCATGAGCACAAGTTTTGCTATGTGGTTGTTTTTTAAAATGACATCCTCATGTAAAAGTGCCAAAAGCAATTTTAGTCTTTTGGGGCAGCTCTCCTCATTCCGAAGCTCTTGCTGAGTGTTTTTTCTAAGCAGATGTGATGGGAGCCTCATGCCTAATGAGGAATGTTTTTTCTTTTCTTTTCTTCTTTGTGGTTTAGTTGTGCAGAGTGTACTCTCTCTGTGTGTGTTTTTGAAGAGCATTTGCGTTTTGTGAATCCCTCATGTATTACCTGGTGCTCCTCTGGTCCAGAGGCTGTGTCGCTTTGTGCCGCAACAAACAGCAGCTTAGATTTTCCTCCGATTCACAGACGAAATTGGAATGATTGGAAGGAAAATCAAATTTTCCCTCATAAAACAAGTGCCAAATGAGAGTGGACCTACGAAACTAGAGTGAAGGTCGCATGAGCTTCAAAATACTCGGGTGGGACTGTGCCGATCGCCCAGACCGGCACATGTCCGCTCACCCTACATGCATGAAAGAAAAGTGCTCTGAGCAGAAACCTTTACCCCCCCAAAATCCCCTTATTATCCTGCCTCAGACACCTTAAAGTATGGGATCAGAATAGTATTATAATGAATATTTTGACAGTATGATTCACAAATGTGTGACTTAATTCACAAAGTACAGTTCTTAAACATAGTGTGTTCACCGATTGTGATGGATTAGTGTGGGGATGTTTTTTGAAAGGTTTTTATTATAAAATAAAATGTTACCCAAAAATACCAAAATTAACTTTTTTGGGGGTAAAATGGTAATCGAAAGGGTGTTTATTTTTTAATGTATTATTTTTTACATCCACTTCAGCCAATCAAATGAGAGTTACATTTCAATGCGCAGGTATGACATCAGTTTGTAGGCCAAAATGCGGAAGCGAGTTAGCATTTTAGCACTTCCGGATCAAATTTTTGGTGTTTTTTTTTTTTTAAGCTGTTACGTGTCTAGAAAAAAGCGGTTGTTAACAAGTGGCTAAATGGGACTACAGAGGCTGTCGGGACCATTAAACGTCATCAGCCGAACAGGTAAACTCGGTCCGCTTTTACGGCCTCGTTGGGCTTATAATTGTGCTCTTATAAACTATTTTAATTCAAAACGATTTTTAGATCATCGCTAAGCTTCCGACAACAGTTTTTGTGACGTTGAAGTCGTGGGACCGTGTGTAGTTTGTTTATAGCATACCTTTAGCTTTTTACTTCTGGCGACTGCATTTAGGCTTCAGAATTGTGTTCATCTGTGATAATTATCGTGATGGACAAAACATGTAATTATCATAAACGTTTGTCGATTTTTTGCGATAATCCAAAAGCCTATGGAAAACTCCTGTTGGGTTTTTGTCGAGGGAACCAGTGCGATGCTAACTACCGGTTGGCCTACAAAGTGATTCTGATGCATGTCATGTGAAAGGCCCTTTCAAAATGATGCCTTTGTGAACGTATATTCATTTTATTTAATGAATATCAATTAGGTTCCACATTTATGTATCGTATTTTGTGAATATATGAATTTTAGCCTATTCTGAGCCCATATTGAAGTGCCAACAGCCCATGTCTTTAAAACATTCCCATTGTAGTATGTTTCCGTGCAGTTTTAGGATGCTGATTGACAGATCCTCTGGAGCTGTGGTGTAGTCCTCGCTGTGTTGATGTTCTTTTGTTCTTTTATTTTTTTCTTGGAAAATATACAAACTAGGAAAAATGCACAAGAAATCAGTGTAACAATCACAATATGCATGCTGAGGAGGAAAATAGTGAACATTGACCTTGAATGTATGGTGACTTTTTACGAAAAGAATAAATAAATATCTATATATTAATAAAACATTTGTTCAAATGAGCTTTTGATGATTTTTAATTTGTCATCTTGAATTTTACAATTTTCTGCATTGAACAAAAAACACCCTGAGCTTTCAACTAAGCAGGAAAGACCTTTATTGTGATATTTATATTTTTATGATGTTATTTATTCATATATTATTTGGAGAAAAAAAATATATATAAATATAAAATTAACAAAATATATATGGCATGGACGATTTCGGGCTATTAATGGCTAATCTTGCACCCTGATTTTATTATTCAATTTTTTGGCTTTCTCACTTGCACCCACATGCAGTACCGACAAGACAAGTTCGTCCACAAATCAAATCCAGATGTGGATGTTGACTCAACATTTCACGAACCTGAAGAGCACACCGTTCTAATCTATGTCTGTGTGTTTGTGCATCATGATGTTGTGCCTGTATGAATACGTGACCTGTCCGTGTATTTCTGTAGCTGTGCTTGCCTGCTCACCTTTTTTCTTCTACCTTATCTTCTAAGATCTGAGCTGTTTGAGATGTATGTGTCAGTTTTCGAAGCATGCATTATATTTGAAGAACCAAAGGGATTTGATATTTAAATGTGCTCTTCAAGAGTTCTTTGTTTTTTTTCCATACACATCTCTTTACTAATCTGACCTCCTAAGCAAACTGCTATGGGCAGACCTTTCATTTTGCACTATATTTTGAACCCATGTCATTTCTAGAAGTGCGTTATTTCCTCATCTACGAACATAAGACTGTGACGTCATCCATGACCAGTCTAAACGTGCCATGTCACAGAGCCGAATAACCTACAGTACATCTTGCGCAACACTAACAAGTCATGTGAATGCGGTGGAAATGTAGCCATGCATAGCCTCGGTCTGAGCTGAGATCTCAGGTACAAACCCCTGGACTCTCTTTACCTTCCAGTTTGGGTCCTGAATTGTCCCGGTTCTGAGTGTTGCAGGACCTCCGTAAGTCACCTGCCTCCATCGCTGCTCAGCCAAACCAATCATGCCCTTTCTTTTATTCTTTTGTTTTGGTTTGTTTTCGACTCCCATTCGCTGTTGGGCTTAAACGGGCTGTAGGGCTTCACAACTGTTTCGTCTCATGCCGCCACCTGCCTCTCTGGTTGGTCCTTGGCTTTTTTGTGTGTGAGCTGTAGTTCGTACCAGCCAGAGAGGTCATAGGTTGCCAGGAAATGGTGTTGGCGCTGGAGGTAACCCTGAATCTAACTCTTGCATGCCTCTATCAATGCTGACAGAAGTAACTATGTCTTGTTCCATTTGCATGCCTGCTCCAAACACCCTTCATAGACTCCTCTCCAGATCATAAGTATATGTCAAATGAATCACCGTATGCCTTTCAGCAGTACTTTTCTTTCTGTATCCCAAATCAAAGTGCAGTAAGATGTTTTTGTGTCGTAGAGTTCAGTGGGTCACTAGCGCGGGCCATGTTGTGGGTGTACTGACCGTGTTTGTTCTCCACCCCCTCTCTATCTAGTGACCGTGCCCTTGAGGTCTACTTCAGGCCAAGCATCATGGACGACCGAGCCGCTCCTCTCTACTACTAGAGGGGCCATGCTGTGGCCTGTGCGCTATGCCGCCCTCTTCTGTTCAGTCTGTGTCATTGCAACAGCATGTGGAGGCAGAGCACATGCATTTACCCAAAGGGCATGGAGGATTAGAGTAATGATCTTAACTCTGTAGCTACATAATTATCGGTATTTGTAAACACCAATTCACGTATTTCAAAAGCTTTTCTAAAGGGTTTTCTTCTTGTTAACAAACTCAATGTGCGTTTTGGGAGGGGAACGTGTATGCACGACTGTTTAAATATGAGATCTTTTACTTGAATGAATGTGAAAATGTAAGAAAAGTGAGAAATTCGTAGATATTTCTATAAATGCAGTTCTATAGGGAAGCCTTTCTTTTTCTGTCAGACCTAAAAGTTTTTGTGGCACATGCCTCTAACACTCATTTCAGAAAGCTGATGAAACCTCCTCGCAGGGGTCTTGATATTAATATTAAACAGACCACCATGCTTTGCTAATGTTTTAGTGATGCCTCTGTGAATTCTCTGTCTATGCAGAGATCTGTACAGTGTATTAGATGCAATATATAGTGCAATTTCTCATGCAAGCAGCACCGACACAGGAACTGTGCCTTTTCCTGCTGTTTTGTGCTTAATGCGGTTCTGAATATCTGTAATTCCACTGGTGTAAGTAAAAGGGATTTGCTTTTACGTGATATTTTGTTGTTCCATTTGATTTTTTTTATTTTTTTTTACAGTTTTTTGCTTCTACTGTACTTTTGTTGTTTGTTTCTTAGAAATCTCAATGACTGTTATAGATTTAAGGGGGTTTATTTGTCTTCACCTGTTGCTTTTGCTTTTCCACATACTGAGCAATACTGCTTATTAACTATCAAAAATAGACTTGCTGCATAATAGTGAAAATATTAAATTGCAGGTTCTGTAAATATATCTTTTGGTTCGTTTCTGCTTGAGGGTCCGAAAAAGCCATTGTGTATATACAGCCTTTGATTTGTCGAAATGACTTCATGTTACAGGAAAAAAATACAAAATCAGGTAGATTAGATACTGATATGAATTGCATGTTTTATAATAAGGCGTTTACTATGGATTGTTTGAGGAAGGTGGGAACGTTTTGGGATTCTTCTGTGGAGAGATTTTGTGTCTAATCAGCTTTAAAACCCATTTTATAATGTTTTTGTTTTGGCTTTTCTGTTGATTCCTATTTATGGAGAACTGCAAATGTATGTGCACATTCTTGTCTTTTCTGAAATAAAAAAGCAAATGTTAACTGATCACCACCACACTTTCAGATTATATACAAATTACAATGGGGTCCGAATGACTGAGGTCTCATTGAAAAATCGTTTCTTTTCTTTTCTTTTCTTCAACTGAAGCTCAAGCTACTCTTTGGATCATATCAAATCATGCTGGAAAACATGACCATCAGGTTTCACAAAAACTTAATTATTCATAATTTATGTATTAAGTCTCAGACATTTGGAGCCCACTGTTTTTGCATTGAGCTCATGCATATATATGTATGAAGAGTCTTTAATAACTCACAGGCACAAGGAGAAACTATAGTTTGGTTTATTTTTTAGAATAGTACATGAGTCGTGAGGACGTACGGTTTGACAGCTATGAGGCAGTTACAACAGACTTCTCCCCTCAACGCTACATTCAACACTCAATTCACTTTCCTTTGACCACTCTTTGGCAACCATAAACACCCGAATGAAGCACTGATGCTCTGAATGAGAAAAAGTACCTACTGCTGCAAGGTTTAGCACAGTATAAAACTCTTGAAAGGCATACAGCGAGAAAGCGAGGGTACAGTGCAGTGATTGTGACTTACAGCATTGGCACAAATGTGTATGGGCTCCAGTGATTCAAGGCAGAGCATTAACGGTACAGCTGTACGTTACATTTAAATAGATTATCGTGTAAAACAGGTCATAACTTTTCTCGGTGTAACACCTCAGATCATATAGGGACAAAATATGCTGAGAGAACCTTGTAGAAACACGAGGCCCACATGCCGTCTGGACCATCTGAATTGTTTTGTAGTATATTTTTGAACATCTATCTGTTATTGGATTTAACAAAAATAAAAATAACATTTCTGAGACGAGGCTTAATCACAGACGGTGGATCAGATCTGCAGGAGCTGCCATTATTGTTCGTAACAGATTTTTCTCACAGACGATATGGTCACTCTTCCTTTAACTTGATTAAGTGTCTTTAAGCACCACAGCTGAAGTGTACAACTGTGACTTCGATAAGACACTGGTTTTTCGCTCATTCCTGAAATCAGTTCCTTGGATTCAAAGCAAATGTTATTCATGCCCGAGACTGATTGCTGTGACAGACTTCCTAAAATTCTGATTCTGGCAAGCACCTATAAACTATCCACCATCAGGGTCATTCCTCTTATACTGGGCATTTTATATTTAACTCAAAACTTGTTAAAAACGCAAAAAAAAATTGAATTTTCAAATGAATGTCTGAGCTACAGCTTAAAGTATGGTAAAAGCACCATAAATGTAGCTTACTTAATTCCTCAAAAGTCATAGAATAGCTTTATGTGAAGAACAGACTGAAATTTAAATCGTCTGACAATTATATCCATAACAGTGACATTTTACACTCACTTAAGCATTCAAAAATTGCAGTCAAGGCATTATGACAGGTTTGAAGCAAGTGATGGGTCTTGTGATCGAATGTAATATGCCAAAGTTTGTACGTATCTTTTTGAATCAGAGTGAACTCAGAATGTAGCACGAGATTTGTTTTAAAGGGTTTAAGTGCCTGATATTTCTGAAAGTCTGAGAATCCATTATAGAAGTAAACGTATCATTTTCAAACTTCTGCATAACAGGAATGACCCATATGCAAGCTGTTCTCTCTGCACGCTACCATACTAGTTGAAGAAAATCACTTTTTTATTGCGTGCTTGCCAGCAATACTGTCATTCTTAGAGCTGAAATGTATAAATGTAGTCTGTAAAATATTCTGGATATTTAAATAGAAATCTAGGGATCTAAAGAGAAGAACTAGCCTGTTAATGATTGAACTGCACTTTAATGAGATATAAATAATATCTTGAATTGGATGTACTTGATTATACGGAAAAATATGTATAAAAGATGTCTTGGTTCAAATAATAAAAGTGCAGGTATTTTTTTTATTTTTTTATGAAAATTGTTTGGTAAAAATTGTTTGGAAAAAATTATAGTTTATATTGTTAATATTTTTGTACCATACCCTTAACACCCCTGAGCTAAAGTTTAGTTAAAAGTGGTCAAATATAGAAAATATCACTTTTGAGCAGCTTGTAGAAGGGGGCTCAGTAGATTTCACCCTCAATAATAATTAGGGGTCTTACTTTTATGGGGGCAGAACATCCTGCACTTTTTTGGGGGGGCTCATTTGGTCAACCTGAAACATATAAAGCACTATGACAGATATTTCAGTCTCTAAATCACTTATTGACGATATATATGGGGCATGACAAGCAAATGAGGAGAGCAGCCTTGTATCTGTATTGTTTCCTACAAGTTATATGTGGAAAAAAGGATGCTTTCAGCATGATACTGATACTGAATTGTGCAAATAAGTTATAATCTTCATACATCATGTTTTAATACATAGATAATAAATATGTTCTGTTATACAGATCTCTTTTCTGTTCTTATAACTGTTGTCCTCAACAGACTGTCACTCAACCACCGTCTGTCTAGGAACACTTGGAAGGGGCTGGCTA
Source organism: Gobio gobio (assembly GCF_949357685.1). NCBI lineage: Eukaryota > Metazoa > Chordata > Actinopteri > Cypriniformes > Gobionidae > Gobio > Gobio gobio. The sequence goes on from NC_137097.1 coordinate 39,140,331, forward strand.
ATCCACTACAATATGAGGCACTGTGTCCAAACAGCATATCAGGTTGACAGGACCCTTTTGTCCAGCACGTTTAAAACAACAAAAAGATAGCGATACAGGAGAACCCACAGTCTGATCAGACCAAATCAAACCTCTTCAATTGAATGTGTTAATAACCCCTTTACTCCTGGGCTCCATTCTTACTGTTACCTGTGTGACGAAAGGAGAGAGCTAGTTAACTTCCAGTGTCAACCATTCCTAAATTATATCAATAAAGTGTTTATGTGAAGAAGTACAGAGGTGGACTGACCTCCCATGGAGTCCACGTCAGAGTCAGACACATGAGTAATGGAGAAACGAGAGACACTAAATCGGGAAAGCGGTGTTGGTTTTTCATCTGGAGACTTAACGGGAGAGTTGGGTGGTGTAGTGATTTCGTCAGAGCTAGGTTCTGATGTTGAAGGGCTTGGCATCAATGGAAAATCATCTTGCCACTCAAATGCACCACCTGTTTAGGGTGAGAGGCTTGTGAAATATCACTGAACGAAAGGTAATACCTATGCAAAAATCTAATCAAGGTAGAAGAACACCCACTTTCTTCTGGGAAATTCCTTCCTGGTGAATCCTCGGGTGCAGTGACCCTATCTTGGGGTTGTGGAAGCTCCATTTCTGAAGCCTGGCCATTAGGTTCTGCCTCAACAGGAAAACTGTAGTCCCCAAGCTCACCCGTGGGGCTCTCCTGCATCGATACACAGCATGACACAAACGTTGAGTCATATTAGCATTGCACAAATCAATGTATTTTTCTAAAAAGAAAAGAAAGTAACATGCTACTTATTGCTCTACCTCAATACTACAAGAGATCATTTTACAAACCTGGTCAAACAGAAACACAGTGACATCATCAAAGAACGACACTGCTTTTTTCTTGCTCTCCAGTTCATCGCAGAAGGACTGGGTAAGTATGGAGGGCATTTTGAGGAGGCTGCGTAGATGCCGTGCACTGCTACGGTCGCTCACAATGACAGGCACCACGGGGAACTCGTCATCACTTTCATCACTTTGCTCCTGTATGTTGTAGCTACGAAGTTCTTCATCAGACTCATCACTATCCTCAGAATCCACATCATCTGCATCCTCTCCATTCCCCAGTGGAGCTGGGACATCAAGGTCTTCTGGCAAGGCTGGAAGAATGTTCTCCAAGGAATCATCACGCTTTGATCTTGAAAAAGCTTGACCTATGCCACCTTCTTCCACTGAATCCTCATCTTCCTTTTCCTCATTGTGTCCTTCCCTTGGAAGCTCTGGATTGTCCACTTTGTTACAGGCCTCTTGCTCCTCTGTTTGGATTATCTCCCCACTGAAGTTTACTAGGATACAATTTGAACCTAGTGACTCTGCTGAGGAAAAATCTCTGAAATCTCCGTTAGACGCCTCCTCCACACCCGAGGCCTCCTGCGTCGTGGAGGAACCTTCAGACACTGTGGAAGAGTAGCATTCAGAGTTTGGTTCCTCTCCAGAGTGATCAGTTTCCAGCCCAATACCATCATCTGGAGTTGACTCTTTGGTCAAGCATCCCCCCATCTCTGGAGGAAAGGGAGAAAGCATGGAAATCATTGGGACCAATGTAGGTGATGAACACAGATTTGGATTTGTCTTTTTACACAATTGTTTAGCATGAAGGGCAGAATTGTTGTCCTTTGGCACAGAGATGTTATTTCCCCACTCACTCTCCATGCTATGTCCTTCTTTCCTAGCTGTCTTTTCTGAGCCCTCCTTTTCTGCTTTGAGCTCAAAGATATCATCCTCACCTTGGCGATTGAAAAAGTTCCTGCCCCCTTCACTGGGGCTCTTGTCGTTCTCCACGTCATAGTCAGAAAAATAAGCAGAGTCTCTGTACTGATTTCTCTCACCAAGGCTGATCAGTGGTATATGACTGCTGGATGGATGCAGGAGCATTACATTGACATCTTCATCTAGGTCCATCTGGAGAACCATGTCACACTCATCTGATTCTACACTGGTGCTAAGGGTTGGATTCCCGTCAAGGTCTTTCAAGATAAACTCGGGGGATTCATTGTTCTCTGTGTCATAGCCACTGTCTAGGGACTTCGGCTGAATGGATGTGTGATAACTATCGGGGCTGAAGGCCTCACATGGACTGCTGCTAGAGGCTAGATTAATTGTGTCCTCACAGTGTCTGGACCCAGTCTCCCTCTGTAACGGTCTATGAGTCAGTTCAATATTGCCCACCTCTGCATAGTCCAAGGAATAATCTGTAAGAACTCCAGAGGGGATGTCAGTGCAGTCATCACTGCAGTCATTAATTTCCACCAGACTGATACTGGAGTAGTTGGGCACCATCCCGCTATCTGTCAAATGGTTACACGCTGAGACACTCTTAGGCAGATCCTTAGGGCATGACACTATTTTTACACACACTCCAGCAGAACCTCCAGTCCCAATTTTCATATTTTGTGCAGGGGATATCCTTGTCTCGAGTAACATGTTTTCTGTAGTCACTACAATATCTTTTGGAAGAGTGGATGGATTCATTCTGCTGTAACCTCCTACATGGCAGTCTGATGTATTGTTTTTGATATGTTTATGAGCAATGTTCTTCTGCCGTGTATTAATATGCTGACTTTCTGTGACAGAATGACATTTGGAAGATGAATCAACATTCTGAGTACCTTCAGGGCATAAATGTAGGTACTCACCACCCTCTGAGTCAGTGTGAAGGTTGCTAGTGGTGGGTGTACTATCTGTGGCTTCCATGTATGAGTGGACTTTGAGAGAATCAATGCAATTATATGTACAGCTGTTACTTGTTTCCAGTGCTCTTGTTTTCAAATTTTCGACATGAGAAGAGGGTGTTGGATGACGTAAATCAAAATATGCATCTCGAAAACCCACAGCTTGCGTACGATCGCTTAAACTGTTGTTGTTTGCTGAGTGGTTGGAGTTCCAGTTAGTCAACATGTTCTGAGAAAACAGATCATCATCATCTTCTGGATTGGCACTGCCCATGCCCAAAAGAAGGCCATCACCGACATCAATATCAATACTCATGTAGTGGGGTCTGGGAACATTCTTTTGCATAGGGCCCATCATGTCATAATAGGCCTCATTGGCCATACTTCTTTCTGCAGTTCTCTGGTTAGGCTCAAGGTATGGATCACAATATGCCAAGCTAGGACTACTAAGAGAGACTGAAATGCCAAGTGGGCTCTCCTGTACTGCCTCCAATCTATGGCAGAGACTTCCCGACCCTCTTCTCTGCTGATTAGAGTCTGAACCATACCCTCTTATCAAATGAACATCTGGCCCTGCTTGAGGTGACTCTTCACACTGTAAAGTTTTCCTGTCATTAGAAGATAAATATGATTCTGACTGGCCAGTCTCTACCAAGCTTGGAACTCTTCTTTGGAGTGGCTCCATGTTTAGGCTACTATCTGAATCATAATCATTACTGATGGATTCTTTAGCTGCTGACCAGTAGCTGTTTGGCTGAGACCCAATGGGGCTCCTCCTGTCCATAGAAGACAAGCTGCTGTTGCTGGCTTCAACTCTTGGGCTGTAATCAAGATTGGTTTCTTCTAAGTTGATGTTGCACTCAACTGGTTCCTCAATGCGGATGTAGTACTCACTACTTACTGAGGGGCTGTGTGCACTCAGCACTGGAACCACCCCTGGATGGTCTGACTCATAGTAGGATGGAGAGACCCCGAGAGGGAGGCTCTCACCCTTGCAGCTACCTGTGGAGTTGCTAAGTGGATAATACACATCCTGGTAATGGGGATTATTTTTTCCCAATGGTCCACTAGCTGAAGAGGAGCAGTAGGGCTGCTCAGCTTGTGCCTGCTCCCATTTATACTCAAAGTTGAGCCCATGGCTGGTCTCAGTTACTGTCAATATGTCGTCCCCATTCTCAGACTGGAAGCTGTCTGCCATAGAGAAGTGTTCAAGTAGAGGAAATGAAGAGGAAGTAGAAGAAGCTACTTCAGGTGCAGGTGTCCTGTGAGAGCTGTTGGAGCCCAGACTTGGCCTGAGAGAGTTCCAGCGCTGCTCAAAGTCCTCTTCAGCCTCAGTAGTACCCTTAGCACACAGATAACTTAGCAGTAGATGGACTTCCTCCACGACAGGTCTCTGCTCAGGCTGCAGCCAACAGAACTGCATTACCTCATACCTGCATACACATAACAGAAAAGCAAATATTTTAGACCCTTATCTAATATCAGAAATAGAATTGGTTGGTTGTAAAGGATTAGAATAGATTGGTTGGACCAAATTGCATACAAAACTATATTCCAAAACATTTAAGCACAGATATCAACATTTGCCTCTTTTCTTGTGGCACCGTCTTTATCCTCTATTATCTTATTGTTTTATAGATACTTAAAATGGATGCTAGTACAGTATGGACAATAGCCAGAAACCCACTAAGTGATGATTTGAAATATGGACAGTTTAGCGTGATGGTAGCTTTGAAGCCTTAAAGTATGGTCATTTATTGTTTAGTATCCAGTAGGGAATTGAGTGGTGTAGCTGTTTGCATTACCTCGCTTGAATAAATGTACAATGATTGGAGTGTTTTGGGGTAAAATGAGTTATGTGTGCTTCCAGGACTGGATAAATGTATGATTAATAGGCTTACAGAAGGGGAGAATTAATGATTGGCCACAGTGGATCTGAGCAGTATTGATTTTTTTGGTCTTGCCAGAGAAAATGGCAATGACTGGTGGAAGCACCTGTGGTTGCAAAATATTCATTGCTTTACATGTATTTAAAAGAAAAGTGATTTTGTGGGTGTGTCTCTGAAGGGGAACATTGATTGGTTTGAATGCAGTGATGGGGGGTCATAGATGGCAGACGTAAGGGGATGGGCGGTTCATAACAATGATTGTGACTTGTGAGACGACTCACCAGCGTTCACAAAGAGGCACTTTCAGCAGGGGCTTTGGCAGTTTGAGCTGCTCTTCCTTTACAGCATATGTTAAAACCTGCCTATCAGAATAGTGCCTGTAAGGCTGGTTCCCCAGTTCAAACAACTCCCATATTGTCACACCCAGTGACCTGCAGGGTTAATCACATAGTAAAGAGTCTGTTAATCAGTGAGGAAATTAGTTTAAAGTATATAATATTTCTTAAATTCTGGATCTTAAATTTTACACACATATGTCAGTATGTCACAGGGCAGAGGTTTTCTACCTTTTTTGGTCAACTACAGCTTTTTTTTATTCCAAAGTTCTTGGGAACCCGCACAGAAATGTACTTCAGGATATCGCAGACCACAAATTATGTGAGTATCTTTACCTTTTTGAGAGGGGCTGAGCTTGCGTGTCATGCTAAAGCTTGTCAAAGACCAGTATTATCATTCAAAGCATGCTTATCACCTCTTGGATAAGCGAAATATAACCCCAAAATAAGTATCCAAATAACTGCAAGTTTTGCATTTGCATTTGCCTGGTTGTTTTGCTGAGTTCAACTTTGCATTCAGGTGTCATTTTATTGCACACATCATGCAATATCCTGTGACCTCAAGATTGAGAACCTCTGTCATAGTGTTTCTAAATTATTTCTCACCAGACATTGCTGGCTTTGGTTTGGTCCACGACTAAGAGATTGCCGTGGACTTCATCAATAAGTTCTGGGGCAATCCAGCGTAGAGGAACCCATATTTGATCTGCTGTTACATAATAGTCATCCTAACAAGGGGAAAGGATGCACTGGTATTGAATATAAAGAAATACTGAGACAAAGTCAAAATAATAGGATCAGCATGACCGCAATCCTAAAAGCCTTCACAGACTCACCTTGTACTTACTGTGGCTGAGGCCATAGTCTCCAATTTTCACTGCCAGCTCTGAGGTCAACAGGCAGTTCCTAAGGGCCAGGTCACTGAGAACAGGACAGAGTGGAGCAATGTTTGCATCATTTTTAGTTCCTGTCATTGGCAAACTTTCATGACAGAGTAACAAAGGAAGTCTGCAGTGTCATCTAACATTTTCTTCAATCAATTCTTACAAATAATTGATGGTTTTGTTGAGCGAGGGGTTTTCCCCCAGCAACAAAATCACTGATGCTGGAGTCTGTGACATGTACTCAGGCAGCACCAGGATATTGTTGCCAGGAGACACCAGAGCTGGACGTCCAGTGAGCAGCAGGATGAAAAATAACTAAAAGATCCAATATGCGGGGAAAAGTTCAAAGGCTAGTGGATCCTGACCTGTGAATGTAATTGTGTTTGTGAAGGTACAGAAGCCCAGAAGCAATCTCGCATGCCATCCGCTGAAGGATCAAAGGGTCAGGGGTCACTGAGTCTGTGGCCCGACAGCTACGTAGGTATCCTTTAACATCACCCTGTATAAAGTAAACATTATCATTAGTAAAAACAATGCATTAATGCTAATGTGTGTTATCATGCAGTTCACTACCTACTGTAATTCTGGTACCATTACTCTGTCAGTTTGTTACTGTGCAAATGCACAATTTCTAATATGACCAGAAGAGGGAGCATTAAGCTGTTTAATTATCCATTTGCTAAGCTCCGTCCCCCTTTTATGCTAAGACCAGCTTTACAGAAATGTCATTGCATGTTTTTCAGTAAAATGTGCTCATAAAGTGGTGTTGGAATGAAACAAAGCAATGTTGTTTATCTTAAATTGTTTAATGATGCAGTAAAATGATTAAAAGACTGTGAAATTAGAAACAAGACAGACACCTAACATAATCAAATAAAAAGAGAAAAGCCTCATTTGATGGTGATCGAAACTGTTCCTAATGTTATAGTACCGTGAACTCTTTATTTACTATTACCTATAGTATAACTACATAGTATAGATCAAATTTTAGGAAAGTAATAAATATTACAGATTCAGCATGTTCATTTGGGAATGAGGGTTTAATACACATAAAGATAATGGAAAATAGTATATAAAATAAAGCATATATTCTCTCTGGGTTCCTTGTTTTACTATTTTTTGCACTTAAAAATGATCCAAACACAGAGATTCTCCATAGACTTGTATGAGAAAAGAACAAAAGTCTGATTATATGGCTAGAGTTGCTAAGCTAGGATTGGTCAGTAACATTTTTAAGGTGTGGCTTGCCAAAGGGTCAACTGCACAGTGCCACAGTTGCTTTTTTTGCAGCATCTTGCTCTCAAAACAATACTTCAATACATCGTATTATTATTGATATAATATGCCACTTCATCTCAAAAGGCTGCTGACTGTTAGTATAGATTCTAAAGGGTAGGCTGACCAACTCAGAGTATGTTTTGAGTCCAATGAGGGAAGTGCCTGGTATTCGGTGGCTTACCAGGGGACAGTGCTCCATAACCAGCAGGTAGGGCGTGACTTCTGAACACTGGGACAGACACTGCAGGAGGGATGGATGCTGGAGCACCCTGTAAGATCCACACATTCAAACATCAAAACACTGCTCACATGAGAAACTGTTTAGTTATACATTTCAAATAAGAGCTATCATTAATGTGGTTTCATTTTGTGCCAACAAGAGATGTAATGACTAAAAATGTCATACATATAGCATATATGTTAGCATATAGCATAAGATACAATAAGATGAGGGGGGTAAGTAAAATAAGTAGGGTAAGAGAGATAAGAGGAAAGGTGTGTACCGGTAAGGTTGGACCTCTTCCAGGAACTGCATCTGCTCCTGTACACTGGCACTGGCCTTCAGCTCCTTAACCACCACCTGTGTGGAGCTGAGTCCAGCATTCACCTCCCCCAGCAAAACCTGAAAGCCAGCCCAAACCACACATTAACACTGAGGAAATGGTTCACACCTGCCACCTGTGAAACGGGCAGCACAGATTTACAAAGAGTGAACACTTGTGTGCTATTTATCTCAAACTGTCCGTTTAACGGTAGCTCATAATGAGATCACGACCACACTGTACTGTGTTTAATATCAACTCCATGAGATTTTCTGCTGATTTCTAAGGGCCACCTTATAGTATGGCTTGGGTTATGAAAGGTCTTACCTTGCCAAACCAGCCATGTCCCATTTCTTTTATGTAGAGGAGGCTGTGGCGTCCGAGATCTGTAGACTTCAGGTGCTGAACTGAGGGGAACAGAGAGAAAAACATACATTCAGAGATGGGAGAGACATGAAAAATGGATGCAATGAGCGGTTTGAATGTTCCCAAACAATGGAAGAGTGACCAACATCCATGTTTATCTGCTCAAACTACTTTACCTCTTCTATTACCACATCTAGATGCAAAATGGATCAAAATCTGTGGAAGTTGACACAAAACTTCAGACATTTTGGTTCCAAATACCTTGAACCATCACAATTCAGCAAATTAGATACATCGACGAAGAGCAGCTCTCTTTGTCTGGAAGGAAACCATTGGATGAAGCTCCGACGATGCTGTGGGATGGAGTTGCCGTTCTTCTCCGGTTCTCCATGTCTCAGTCTAAGCTCCAGGGGTTTAACCCTCCAAGCCCTCGGACAGCTGAGAAAGCAGCGCTGACTTTCTCCAGAGACAGAGCTCGTCTCCTCGCGCTGAGATATGGCGTTCCACAACATTCCCATAATGCACCCGGCTGGAACTCGCAGCTGGAGCCAACTCAACTTGAAGCTGTGGTAAAACTAGCGGATCTAGCTGAGATCAGTGTTTAAAGTGCCAAGTGTCCCTCAGCCCCACCAGGAGCTGGACGTATGTCTGCCGCGCAGCTCCGCACATGCCAAATGCATCTGCTCATGCAAGCAATGCCATGAGCACATAATGACCCTCGTTCCTCTGCCCCCTTCCTTCTGTCTATCTCAGCAAGACTATGGGGGCAATTGTAAACAAATAAAGCACTGTGAGCAGCAGAAAGACCTCTGTCATTAACACGAGCCCCCCCACACACCTCCTCTTGTGCTACTAGCAGGTCTCACAGTGTGCGTCTCACAGACCCATCCCTGTATTAATGCACTAAACTGTTCTCCTCCTCTGCAGCGTTCCAGAAGCTTCTCATTCCAGCCCCTCACACTCCCCGCCACAGTTACATTGTGGCTTTTGTCCGCAGAGCAGCAGCGCCTGGTACCCCAGTACCAGCCCAGACACAAGGCCCATTCTCTGCTGCTCTGAGCCAGGATTGTCACAGCAATGACCCCCCCTATCCCCCCTCCCCCATTCCTGACACACAACTATCTCTCTTTTCTTCAGCAGACTTGAACTGGCCTTTTATATGATTTCTGTGGAATCTGTGAGTTGTGCATTCCTGTCCCACTCCTGGCATTCCCACTGCAGCCCTGGGCCATGTTAAAAATGCATTAAAACGAAGCGCAATTGCACGAGAAGACCCAGGCTGGCCTATGATTGTACAAATTCGACTTAATACGTCGACAAAAGATTTCAGAACGTGTAAAATTGCAAACTGAATGAAGGGATTTCAAAGGTGCTAAGATAGATTGTTTTGGTTGAACTTTCAATATTAACAAGAAAATATGCATACAGTACATCAATTTTGTTGATTTATGTATGATGGTGTTGATTCTGGTATAGCACCAGCATGGTAGATCAATAGAGCTGAATGAGAATATATACCATGCAAAGTTAGAAATGTCTGTGTCAGCCATTACAGATTTTACTACACCATTTAGGATATGTATTGCAAAGGATGGCAATCATTTGCATCTTTTGAAAGAGAGACAGAAATATTGAGTGATGTGAAAATACAGAGCAGGACATGTCTAATAAGATGAGGATGAACTTATTAAAGAGTGTTTTTTGCCACAATTCAAGAAGTCTGTAGTGCAAGTGGTCTTCTGTGTGGGTGCAAAACCGCAATTGAAAAACATTATTCTTGAGAGAAACTTTGAATCATTATTCCCGAATTTGGTTGTGTGGGCTGGGGGTTTCTATATTCTAGGGGCTCTATATATTCTAGCCCCCCGCGTGAGTTTTTTGAAGTGACTGTTATTTTAGAACGTTTTATTTCCTTGGTGACACATAATGCACAAATTTCCTTTTAATCCAAAATATTCACAAACTTGTTAACTATATCATGAATTATATATGATACATTCCGATTGTCAAACATGTGGAAGTGAATGAGTTTGCACCACAATTCAGAGGATCTGTCGGATTTACATCACGTAAATTCATCAATTTTTCCTGAAATACATAAAAGTAAGTGGCTGGTAAATTAGGAGAAGAATAGAGTAAACTTTATTGTTTCATACTCAATGTGTATCTAATATGAATAAAACACTTCGTCAAATTCAAATTGAAAGGATTATTATTGCAGCTTCCATGGTAATCAGTGTATGGAATTTGAAGTCTTTTTTTTACAGTACTTAATTCGGGCCGAATGCAATGATTGGATGAACATTTTTTGGTCCTGAGAAATCCTCAGAATATACCTATATGTACATTTTTTTATATTTAGACCACTTCTATTATTAATTGCTATCAGGATGGGACTAGAGTTTCAACCAGTATAACAAAAAGTGTTTATGAAATACATTGCCTGCCCTACCTTTAACTAAAGTGATATTCCATATAATGTGAAGCTGTTTTTGTAAGTTATTTATGAATAAATATATTTTGTCTAACTTAAAAATAAAAAGAGAATATGATCTAATTAAGTGAAGTAGCTTTAAGTAATTTACTGAATTACCCCAAAATAGTTATTACCACGTAGTTGTTAAATATATATATTCTTAAAATTTTTATTCTTGCTAACTTAAAGTCACCATAAAATCAAATTTGACTAATCTTATTTTTTATGGAATGCTGCAGGGTTCATTCTGAATTATTTGTCTGAGCATATCATTATTAAAAATAAAAACGTGCCTTTATTATATTTAATTAAAAACATTAACGTGCAAATTGCAACAATTAGCAAATGGACAAGGACAAAATTAAGTCCCACTTTTTTAATGTTCGAGAAGCTACACGTGTATTGGAAAGAGACAATTTCCATTTCATGCCGACTTTTAACTATATTGTGATACTGTATATACAGTTACAATGTTTGTTTCCATACTAGCTCAACAATTGGAAGAGCATGTTGGGTTCAATTCCCAGGTAAAATAAATAAGTGATAGTAATGTTTTCCTTAAACCAGGGTTTCTCAACTCCAGGTCCACTGTCCTGCAGAGTTAGGGCCAACCCTAAACAACAGGGCCAGAGTTGAGAACCCCTGCCTTAAATGTTCTATAAGCTACTTTGAATTAAACTGTCCACTCCATAAATAAAGGCAGTTGATGGACATAACTATGAGACCCTTCTTCTCTGATTCCCCATGCTCAACCTTTTTCAGATTGAAGCTAATGTCATAGTCAGTGAAAACCTTGAAATGTAGTTTAGGAGTGAAAAAACACCAGGGACATTCAAAGTGTGGGGGTTTTACTTCATAGCATTCAGTTAAGTGTTAATCTTGCATTAAAACAACATGAATGAGGAGGAAGGGGGGAGGACGGAAAGGGAGCGGTCCAACCATGACCGAGCCCTTCTCAATATCACGAGGGACTCAGTGCTACCCTCTCGCTCTGCAACACCTGGACCAATCACATGGCCGTAACCATGGGCGACGAACAGTCCAGAGGCTATTGGCTGGCTCGTAAAACTCTTTTGTCCAATCCCTACTTTCATTCCAGCATCCCGCTGTCTCCCCCACCCTCCCCTGATGCTCTACGCAGACGGAGTGTGTGAGTCATAGGGACAAAACCTGACTTGCACGGATTCACCCACGACAGTCATTGAGGTTCGACTTGATGCCAAATTATATGTAATAAACTCAGTAGATGTTTATCATTCCTGAAGAAAATGTGAATGTTGTTTGCCTGTGTAAAACTCACTGCCATTATGCCAATGCATTGTGAGTGGTTGCCAGGGTGTCACTATACAATTAAGATTTGTTGCATTAGCTTGCTGTTTCTAGGTGGCAATTTAGAAACAAAAGTCTTGTTTTTCAAATCTGATCTTTGGGAATGGCTGTCCACGCTGTCATATTGCAAGTAATGAAATCAGATCAGTTTGTTCAGCAGTGTATCTATGTCTGGTGTATCTACATTGGTAGCAGTGTATCGCATTGGTTTGGAAAGAGAGTATGGATTTGTTAAATTATTGTCAGCATGGTTAATGTCACATGGCATAGGACAGTAGAGTTAGTAAAAATTACTATTTGGACACAGACAATATTCAGAGCTTTTTAATTAACAAGTTCTGTCCCAAATTATGAAAAACTACTCATTTACTGTAACTGTTCAGGTTGAGACTGCAAAAAATGTATGTGGTTTATGTGGTTTGTTTTTTAATCATTTAATCACAATTAACTACTTTTGCCTCAATAAACTCATAATTACTGCTTATTAATAGTTAGTAAAGTAGTTGTTAAATTTAGGTATTGGGTAGGATTAAGGGATGTAGAATATGGTCATTCAGAATAAGGCATAAATATGTGCTTTATAAGTACTAATAAACAGCCAATATCTTAGTAATATGCATGCTAATAAGTTAATAAACTAGTTAATAGTGAGAATTAGACACTAAACTAAAGTTTTACCAATTTTTTGTTTTTTGCTAAATGTTTCTCTTATGTTCACCAAGGCTGCATTTATTTGACCAAAAACAAAGTAAAAACAGCAATATTGTGAAATAATGTTACAATTTAAAATAACTGTTTTCTATTTGACTATATTTTAAAATGTAATTTATTCCTCTGATTTTCAGCATCATTATTTTTCAGTGTCACATAACCCTTCAGAAATCATTTGATGCACAAGAAACATTTCTCATTATCAATGTTGAGTTTGACAACAGTTGTGCTGCTTTTTTGAGTGAAAAAAGAAAATCAATTATTTAATATTGAAATCTTTTGTAACATTATAAACGTCACTGTTGATTAATTGAATGCATCCTTGCTGAATAAAAGTAATTTATTTAACCCAAAATATAAGCAAACACCACTATCAAATCAATGTGATCTCTTCTAAAGAGATGAAAATCTACAGCAATTTGGGTTTAGGACACATCTGTTTCATATCTGTTGAAATATTGTAAAAACAGCTTCATTTCCATCTGTACTCTCTAGTGCTCCATGCATTAATAGCTTCCTTTCCCTTCTGCAGTCCAGTTCACATGCATCCATCATGCCAGGAGTCCTCTGGGCCGGTCTCACGGCGCATTATGCAACTGACAGATGTGTGTTCTGCTTCCAGAGATGGTTCACTCCCCACCCCTCTCTGCACTGTGAGAACATAAACAAGGCCACTGCTCTTTTTCCGAAACCATCCGTTTACAATGGGCACAGAGAGAGGTCCTGTTCTTTACTCTTCCTGTCACAAGGCCGTTAGAAATGTGAGGGACAAATATCTGCGTAGTGTGCCACTTCACTTCCAGTATTGTTTATTAATGAGAAACGCATCCAGAAGTCTGCCTGCAATGTGTGAATGCAAAGTGTTGACAATGATGAGCTATAAACACCTCTGTTAAAACACAGAGGGCCCTATCATACACCCGGCGTAATGCGACGGCAAGCGCGGTGCAAGTGCTAGTTTCTACCCTGGTTTTGAACCTCTCTCATGGAACGCTCAGTTTTTATGGGCGTGCCGCAATGAAGACTTGGAAGTAAACGCCCACTGCTATGATTGGATAAGCTCTGCATATTATAATGAGCGATCGGCTCCCCCGTGAGTACACGTGAGGAATTGTTTTGAAAGCGTGTGGGAAAAGAACACCGGAAAGATTCGGGCTCGCAAAATGTCTTTATCAAACAAACACAATGATTTATCTCTCATCCACCCGCAATTAATTGGAATTTTATTTTTTATTACTTGGCCCGTCCGATTGGTGGATATAATGCGAACCGTGCATCACTAACACACACGCACAAGCCTCACTGCAGAGTCAGACAAATCAGCATGCTCAAAACTTCCGCGATTGTATTTTTTCTTCAAATAACCAGTCAAGAGAGTGAACAACGCACATCAAGAGAGGAATGTTATTTCACTATTTAAGATGGCCCGTCGGCAGGCCGGGAATACGTTTTGGTAGCCCGTCTGGGAAACACATAAACCCGGGACGTTGGGCTTTGCGAGCCCTGTGACAACGTGGTAAGTTATGTTCAGTTAGACACGTACACATAATCAAATAGATATCAAACGATCTGTAACAATGCAATACTATCACATATAAAAAACTTTTTTTTTTTACTGACATTAGTGTGTTGCTTCATTCATTCTTGTAATCTCATCCTGTCTGCAAATCCAGTCTCTTGTTTACAAACAAATCCGTGGTGAAATGAAGGAAAACCCCGCAATCTCTTACACACATAAGCTGAATATTCATTAAAAATCCATGAATTCATAATATTGGAATCCGAATGAAGCTTATATGAATGAGGGTTACAGAATCAGGCGTTGTTCTTCTTCTGTTAAGGCGGTTTTTCACCACACTCTGACGTCACAGCTTGGCACATTCTGAGATTGGGCGTTTTCTGGACCTGGTGTCAGTAAAAGCTTTTATTTGACTTAAAAGGAAGTTTTCAGCTCTGAAACTTACAGGATATTCTTATATCACGATGAACTTTTATATATCAAAGGCTGAATGAAAAGTTGATTTCTCAATTCATAACCCCTTTAAAATAGGGCTCACAGTGTTAATGATCAGGTGATCAGATGTACTATATATCACTATATCACTGTGCAGCGATTTCAAACTTCTTTATAAACCCTTTGAGCGAATAATGAAAATGGACTTTGCCGTGAGTATATCGGCGCCTTTAGGCAGAAAGTACTCTTAATCATGTTTTCCATTCAAACTTGGGCTGCCTTCTCGTAGTTGCCGGCATGTTGAATCACATGACAAGCACTCATTCCAAACTCGTTCCATGAAAAAACAAATTTTTCAAAACATCTCCTTTTGTGTTGGGTAAATAATGAAAACGATACGATTCTTACATGACTTGTTGGGCTGTTTGGACACAGGTAGTGAGACCTCCGTGAGAGGCAGGATATAAACCTCGGGGTCGTTCTGAGAGCTGGGGGAGGCTAAAGTGGAAAGGTTAGCTTGGCCCTCCTCCCCCTCCGTATTTTCAAACTCCTACAGGGAACAAAAGCACAGAGAATCAATGACACAATTGAGACGCAAGCAGTGCCAGCACAATTACTTCACACATACTGGGAAATTAATATGGAATTTTAATGGTTTCTTTTATCACAGTATGAATGCAAATGAAAGTCTCTAGTGTTGTATCTTGTGTTATGAACGCAGGATGCCACATTTTTAAAATTGAGCAATCATTTGCTTGGACCCAATAGCCAACAAGTATTCAGCTCCCACAGCTCCACATATTGGCTCATTCTCACACAGTCTGACTATTGTTGAGCATCTGTGTTGGGGAATTGAATTGCAGTATTGAATCTGTGCCATAACCAACGTGAATTCAATTATTGTATTTGATCTCAATTTAGATTTGGGTAGTAAACAGGATGCAGAAAAGCTTCTGGGAATGTACTTTTTCTGTGTTTCATCATAAAATCAATAAATTTCATCATAGTATTTTATGCTAAAATTACATCTAATGCATACCATTTGCCATTTTTCACTGTATACAGTATAACCTGTTAACTAATTAACAGGTTTCTGTCATGATAATTCTCTGGGTGTTTGGCATGGTAATGTCTATGACAATGTTGATATATTTGGTCTTGTTGGAATAGATCTGCTAATTTTCCCACCGGTTAATCGATGGTGCAATACCGCTAATGCCGGTATCACCGGCAGGGGCTATTAAATCGCTAATTCTTCAAATCTTCCACCGTTGTCTTGTCAGTCAGCTCCTCATTCTTAAGTCCTCTTGCTGATCTGTGCTGCGACTCTCATTCGGCTCACGCTGCATTGAGCAGACACGTTCAGTTTTTAACTGTAGTGTCTCTAACTGAACTGAATGAATGAATGAATTTTTATTACTATAAAGAAATCAAAACGGCGGGGGGGGGGGGGGGGGGGCGGTGCTGCGGTGGGCAAGGGATGTAACCGATGTTGATGCTCGTATGGTCACGGCTCGAATGTTTACGAGCAAACATGTTTAAAAAATTTGCGGATTTTGACCAACGTATAGGCTGTCCCCTATTGCCAAATCATACACAACCACGTGTTGTGGAAATTCTCAATACGGATATCTGACTTCCCCACTGACAATTCAAACAACTCCCAGTTGTTAATATAAACTACAGTATCTCGAGGTAATTCCCCGAATACTTAAAATACAATCCAATACTTCTCTAAAGTATGGTGCCGTCAAGAAGTTACTATCACTACCTCAATCACACTTAGCTGTTTCTTTAGTTGTCTTTTGAGCATAAAATCTTTAGTACTTCTATTCCTCAGCTGCGCAGCATAAAACTGACACGACTCCCAAGTTGCTCTTTGAAGGAATGAAGTTTTATTCACAGCCGGGAGATCACTGGTCACAACAACCAAGTGAGTCTCCTGAACAGAAAGATACATGTACATTTTAAATCTTACAGTTGATTAAAAATCTATGTCACTCAAGCCTTCTTCGCTGTGATTGGTTCTGGTGATTGGCTTGTAACGATCAAATCATGACTGTTCTATTTTGTTAAACATTTTAAGGCAAGTCTGCATGGTCTTTGATCTGTGCATAAAATATTTCTATAACACACGTCACAAAGGCTAGTTCGATCAATATTATTAGGCATTAGGCTATAGCTCAGTGGCTGCAACCCAGCCGCGTGCGAATACACGGTCGGTCACACACACACACACACACACACACACACACACACACACACACACACACACACACACACACACACACACACACACACACACACACACACACACACACACACACACACACACACACTTTCTCTCTCTCTAGTTGTTTCTGTTGAAAGGAATGGCTGCTGTTATTTGCACACAAATAACACTTTCTTTCTTTTTTGCTATCCGAACCAATAGCAGCAACATTGAAAGCTCCAGTCTCTGTGTTTAGCACGAGAGTCAGAATGACGTCGTATGACGTATCGTATGATGTCAGATGTAGCGGTCTGGCCGCAGCTACATATTATAAAGTTTTAAATATGGATATTTTTCTTACAAATCTCCATCAATACGCTTCAGAAGGCCTTTATTAACCCCCAGGAGCCGTGTGGAGTACGTTTTTGATGGATGCACTTTTTTGAGCTTCAAACTCAATGAACCCCGTCACTGCCATTATTAAGCTTGGAAGAGCCAGGATATTTATTAATATAACTCATATTGTGTTCATCAGAAATAAGAAAGTCATATATATACACATAGGATGGCTTGAGGGTGAGTAAATCATGGAGTAATTTTCATTTTAAAGTGAATTAATCCTTTAAGGACCTATTAGCCTGTGCCATCTAGAGTTTCATAACAGAACTTTGTATTTTTACTATAGCTTTTTCCTTCTGTAAAAAATACAAACATTTTATTACAGTGTGGTATGTATTATAAAATTTGTGTCAGTTCCAATATTAAGACCAAATTGTCCTTTAGTCTTTATAGTACATTCAGCAAAATAAAGTCATTTACCCTCTTTCCATCAGTTTTGCTGTTGACAGAAAGGAATAGGAGCAGTTGTGAGCATCTGCTGCGTGGTTGTAATGAATGTCTATGAATTGTAATTCATGAAATTCTTTTCCTGTCAATCCAATTGAAATTCCAATTCAAATGTGGCCAATTCAGTTTACATTCTTATTAACTGAAGGGGAGCCAATTCTTCAATTGTGACTTTTGTCCATGACTTTACCTATAAAGGAATGTTTCTCTGTGCTTGCTTATCCTTATATTCTTTGTATGTCTGATTACAATAACACCTCTTATCTTCTGCTGTAGTGCCTCTCCTATTTAAGAAGTGCAATATTTCTTTTTGTAATGTTACAATTGTTCTCTGACTAAAATGCAAACACCAGAGGAAGGAAAAACAGCCATTTCTCTATTTTTCGAGCATCAGATGGGAAGATCACCTTTTTCCTGCATTAAAAAAAATAGTAGCTTTGATTTTATACATATTGTATGAGACCACTTATTGATTTAATTGTGGTACTGGTAATTGTGTGTAGTTTCAATTTGTATCATAAAATGTAATCTTATTTTGCCACTTTCAATGTAAAGCAAGCTCTCAATAGAAAATCTATACTGAACCGCATCTGCTCATGGGTGTTTATCATGGGCGGTGGATGAATGCAAGCCAATTTGATGCAATATCATTTAAAACCACTTGAGGGTGCAAAGTATTTTACTTAATTCCCACAGTCCATCTAAATATTTCATACTTCAAGCTGTTATTCATTCATTATGTGTGCATTACTAAAGTGCTAACAGGACATATTTGAAGAGGAGGCAGCAGTTTATCTTTATTCACCAGCAGTCGATAAAAACTTTCATTTGAAGTGAGCCGCTGGTTCCACATGTTTTATGTGCATGAAGGGATGAAGAGAAGATGAGGCTGGAAAATGTTGGCTTGCTCCTCTCTGCCTCATCCTTTTAAGATTTCAAGACATTTGTAATGTTACAAAAGATATTTCTGTTTCAAATAAATGTTCTTTTGAACTTGCTATTCATCAAAAAAAAAAAAAAGTATGTTTGTGTTTCCACAAAAATAAAGCAGCAAAACTTACTTTACCATATCTTTTTATTTCCCCCCTCTTTTTTGTGTCACAGTGGGTTTTGTTTGTTTCATGTCTTTTATTTTGACATTTATTATCATAGTCATGTTTCCTGGTTCTTGTCGTGTGACCTCCTTGCCCTTATGTGATCATGTCATTTGCTTCCCTAGTTTCATGTGACTTCGTGTTCTGATTGGTTTCCTTGTCTATGTGTCATGTTCTCATTGGTTGGTCTAGTCATGTGTCCATAGTTCTCATTGGTCAATTGTCTTGTCGTGTGGTTGAGTTCTGGCTGTTCATTGGTGGTCATAGTCATGTGCTCCCCTAGTCTCTGTATACATAGTCCTCATACTTGCCTTATAAGTTGGTCGAGTATTGTTTCCTGTAAACCACTGTTGGTGAGTTTTTAGTCAAGTCGAGTCGAGTCGAGTCAAGTCAAGTCATGGTTTCTGTTTACTCACTTTGGATTATTGGCAATAAAACTGCACTTGGGTTCATCTACACTCGCCTCCAGTGAATCTGTTACATTTTGCCATACAGAATTTATTTTGTCTTATACAGTGTCTGTATGTCTATTAACAGTTCAATAAGAGCTACGATATTGTACAATATTTAAACAATCATGCAAATACTTTGTTGAGTCTGACTGTGTTCATTATGAAATATTGAATATACTGTAAACAGCAGTGGCCAAAAGTGATGTCTGGCCTAAGAGAATTGACATATTTACCCTTTATTCAAATATTATTAAAGGTTTGTGAAGATTTTCTAAGCATATTGCATAGTTGTTCTTGGAGTCAGTTGTTTTTGTGATAACGCAATGAAACGCAAATTGTGTGGATATTATTTTTGGCAATGCAGGCTGCCATACAAAGAAATTATGAACATGTAAAAACAATACAGAACAAACAAAATATTAATAACTGATTATGTTGTAGTCAGTGTATGCTTTTTCCTCTGAGCTTTTTGTTTTTCTATGCAATTTATTTATTTATTTATTGAATAGTAGTAAAATAAACCCTGTAGCTGTAGTTTGCCAAATAGTTTTACCTTTTACCAAGTTTAGTGTTTTGTTCTGCCCTCATATTCAAAATATTTGAAAAATATATATATTTTCTTCAGATTTGTATGGCTTACTTGAACTTGTAGGGTCATTAAAAACAAATACCCCCTCACTTTTGGCCACTACTGTAGTTGTCCAGTCAATTTTACAGCAGTCTAAAAAGTATTTTGTGAAAATTAGACATTGATAGTATGACAAATTGAACATATTGTACTCCCATCCTTCTATCTGCTGCATCAAATTAAATACGGCATCCACTATGCTAACGTGTTCTAATAAGAAACATGCTGTTTACTTATAATAGTATAATAGTGTGGTTGTGGCATCTACCAGCAGGGACTAACTGTCAAAGCTGTGCTATGACATATGTCTATTGACATACATGGACAGTAGACAGTAAGTGTCCACAAGAAAGCAGCATGTTTTTCAGTGCCAGTTTGATATTGGCACAGGATGTCAGAGTCAGATCATCGAGGACTGCAGCCACACAATCAGTTTCTTGCCAACAGATGCACAATAAGAACCTCAAACATCTTGATGAAAAGTACGCCAGTGTGAAGCAGCCAACTCATTTCAATTAGACTCCAGCAATAGTTGTAGCTCCGAGGAGTGAGAGCTGTATTCCATTCAGGAAGAGCAGCTGTCTCACTCCATGAGCAGTGTGTGCTTCTCGTTCACAAAATACACACAATCCCTAAAGAGGCTTTAGTAACATTTAATACCAACATGGCTGTCTGTTACAGAGATACATGTGAAATCAG
This sequence comes from Gobio gobio, assembly GCF_949357685.1. NCBI lineage: Eukaryota > Metazoa > Chordata > Actinopteri > Cypriniformes > Gobionidae > Gobio > Gobio gobio. The sequence continues at coordinate 39,160,761 of NC_137097.1, forward strand.
GATGAAAAGATGTGGTCTGGTCCCACATGCTCCTGCAAATGCCACCCCCTCCTTGGGTCATAGGTCATCAGCTCGATGCCCTGAATGAGCCCAAGAAGTTTCGGAACAGCGCCACCTAGTGGAGATTTTTTTTTCAAATGCTTATAACTTTGGGTGAGCTTGACTTATTTTCACGGGAGTAACTTTTTTTGTGTCCTGAATCCTCGCCAAGTCCAATGATACCAGACTTGCCAGGTTTTGGCGTATGGTTTGTGCAGCGTTGTAATTTAGCGCTTTAAAAACATTAGCTGATATCTTCGAAACCGCTAGTCCGATCGAGACGAAACCAGCGTCAGAAGTTCGGAAACATAGGTTGATAGTTAAATCCTATTGCCCAGATGTCAAAATATTGATAGTAAGGGGGGGTAAAATCCAATAAAAGTCAGGTGTCAGTCATTTTTCATGTGTTTTTTCATATAAATGTATATAACTCCAAAACGAAACAAGATATTTTTCACCAAAATTGACACAGACATGTATGGGCTCACTCCGAGGACACATAAAAAAAATGGTAGAATTGTGCCTCTTGGTGGCGCTATAATAGAACAAAACATGACATTTCCATTGACTACAATGCAGAATTATGATATAAAATGCTATACTTTACAAATGAATTGGTGTATCATTAAGAAACTTGGTATGTGCCATCAGCACCATGCCTTTAAGGTACTTAAAAGGTTTCAAAACAGCACCGCCATGTGGTCCATACTTATAATGAAAAGGCCTCTTGAGGCTATATCTCTGCAATGACATATTGACACTATACTGACACCCTGCTTTGATATATTAACACCAATCTTTGCATGCGTCCTTGTTCCCTTATTCTGACCACACCACATCAATTTCGTAACTGTGCCACCTATTGGTTAAAAGTGATAAATCATTAAATCATTATTATTGACTGTATTTATCATTTTACAGCTATTTTGCCTAAAATCATCTTAATAGGTCTTTAATTGCTCATTGCTGCAGTTGATCTGACATTGCCAGCATATTTTGGCATGTCTTGTCTTCTTCTTTGCGCTTGGCCCCGGTATTGCTGCTTGCAGCTGTATATATTTCTGTGTTTGTCTTTGGAATTTTGTTTCACTTCCTGTCTCATGTGCCATTGTTGTAGTTTTGTGGTTCTTCACCTTGATTTAATTGTTTCCACAGGTTTTTCGTGTTTCCTATTGTTACCTTGTTAGTCTCGTGTATATGTATATGTAGCCCTTGTGTTTCTCTTGTTCTTTGTCAGTCGTTGTTTTGGCATGTTTGGATGTGTTGGATCTCCCTTATGGCTCTTAGTTCTCTGGATTCTTTGTGTTCTGTGTCTCCCAGTCCATTGTTCTCGTTACAGAACAATTGACCTACTAATGAATCCAGCAATCTATGTAATTTGGCACCATCAAGGCTACCGTTCCCTCGAGAACCACCCCAGAGACTTTATGGACACTGCATATCTTACAGACTTCCCAGACTTTGCCCTCATTGACTTTTATTGCTATATAATATACTCAATAATTATTTCCAACCTATACTTCTCTGTGATGGTCCTCGAGGGTTGTTGGTTGAATTGCTGGATTACACGGATTGCAGTGCTTCCAAGTCTGGTGGTATCAAGTCTGGGGTTCTCAGCATTTCCAAGTTCGGGGGTCTCAATACATCCTAGTCCAGTGGTCCCAAGTCCTGTGGTCTCAGCACATCCAAGTCCATTGGTCCCGAGTCTGGTGGTCCCAGCGCATTCCAAATACTGTGGTCCCAAGTCCAGTGGTCTCAGTCCGATTTTTATTGCTATGGACTTAATATAATTTCCAACCTATACTTCTCTGTGATGGTCCTCGAGGTAGCTGGTTGAATTCCTGGATTACGCCCTCCAGTTAAGTGGATCTACTTTCAATTCAGTGGAGGTAGAGGAGGACCCTTCCCCTAAATCTGGTGGTCCCAAGACCAAAGATTTCTGTGCTTCCAAGTCTGGTGGTATCAAGTCTGGTGCTCTCAGCACTTTCAAGTCTGAGGGTCTCCATGCATGCTTGTCCAGTGTGGTCCCAGGTCCGGTGGTCCCAAGTCCTGTGGTCCTAGCGCATCTAAGTCCGGTGGTCCCACGTCCGGTGCCCCAAAGTCGGAAGCCGTATATGCTTCCTGTTATGTCCATGGAGGCTGTTTTAACCTCTCTGTGTTCTCTGTTTTAGCTCAGCCGTGGTGGTATACAATTCCGCCTGATCTGCCATGGTGGTCCACAGCTTCGTCTGCTCGGCCGTGGTGGTCTCAAGTTCCTCCTGCTCTGCCGTGTGGTACTCAGTTCCGTCTAATCTGTCGTGGTGGTCTACAGCTCCGTCTGCTCCATTGAGGTGGTCTTCTGTCCCGTCTGCTCCACCCTGACCTCCTGCTCTCCTAGCACTGCCCTGGCTACCCAATCTGCCTCAGTCTCCAGTCCTGCTTCCTCTCCATCCCTCCCCCTGATCCGCCTCCACTCCTCCACCCTCCTGGACTTTTGTTGGTTTTTGGAGCATCTGGAATCCACTCTATATGTGGGGGGCTCTGTCATGATCTCTGTGTTTGTCTTTGGACTTTTGTTTCACTTGCCGTCTCATATGTGTAATGATAAACAGGACGGAAGCAAATGCAAGTTCAACAAGTCTTTATTAGACCAAATACTCAAGGGTAAAGATAGATCGATGCAAATTACAGTCCCAGCGGAGATGGCAGACGACCAGGAACACAGCAGGCAGGAGAGCGTGACACAGGGACTGAGATGGGAATCTGGAAGTGCAGAGTGAACGTGAAGGTGAATCCGTGGTGACATCGGGAGTGAAGTCATCCAAGGTCCAGTACACAGTGAACAACGGGATAACAGGACAGGCACGAAGACGGGAAACTCAAACAACGATCTGACAACATGAAATGGGAGAGAGGGCACAAAATAGGCTGAGATGATCATACACCGCTGGCCGCTGATCAGCCACGCCCCCCCTTAACCATGACTTAACGACACACACCACACATGAAACTAGAGTGAGACAACGGATCTACCAACCGTGACAATATGCCATAGTTGTAGTTTTTCATCTTGATTTGTTCCTTGATTTTTTCCACAAGTGTTTTGTGTTCCCCTTGTTAGTCTCATGTGTGTGTATATATATATATATATATATATATATATATATATATATATATATATATATATATATATATATATATATATATATATATATATATATATATATATATATATATATATATATATATATATATATATATATATATATATATATATATCCCTTGTGTTATTCCTGTTCTTTGTCAATAGTTGTTTTGGCCTATTTTGGTATGGTTGGTTGAGTTGTATCTCCTTGATGGTTCCCTGATGATTTTGTGGTCCGGTGAAGCTGTATCATAGGCTGCACATATCTAAATGAGCAGTGCCACTCTGGAGAGCACATACTTATTTAATTAAATCACAGTCTGCATGATATGATTAGAGGCTTAAGTGCTGGTTTAATGAGCTAGAATGAGCAGGTAAAACTAGAAATTCATACACAATGCACATCATAGTAATCTCTAATTTGCTAGTATTAATCCCACCGTGGTCCATGTTTTCTGTTGCTTTCTATAGAGGTCAGCTTGTTTTCTGTTTGAACACCCATACGAACATAGACAGACTCTCCACAGGGTGGCATCCCTGCGATTCCCACAGAACACCAAATGCCATGATAATTATCTGTGCCACTGTGATCCCTGGACTTGAATATTGTTCACAGTCTGCCAGAGACAGCCCAGTGTGGGACAGAGATGGACGAACCATCCACCCACTCACACAGTCACTTAGAGCAGACGATCCTATTAAAAACAGACAGTACAGACGAAGGGCTTTATGGGCATATTAAAGGACTGTAGCTGGGTGCTGCGATGGCTCTTATGATGTGCCATACTCCCACTGCTGCTGTGCATGAGGACATATACAGCCCGCTTATTCTGATACATTAATCCTCAACAGTGTGTGCCGAAACAAAACCTGATAACCCCTCTTATCCCTCTGTCCGTCTGTTCATATCTCTGTCAACATCCATGCTCACTTTCATTTTTGTTCTTAAGCAAAACCTATTTCTATTAGGTTCAAAATCAGCCCATGTATCAGAGCCATGCTGGGTTCAATGTGCCATACTTCACAAAGAAATGCTATGGCTCTGTTCCTAAACCTAGTGAGCTCTCCCGCTGCCTACATGGGCAGTTGTCTTATAAAGCAGCATCCTGACTGAAATGAATGCAATGCATATGGGTGACTCCACTTGAAACGGCTAAGCTAAAATCACAATAATCTGATCAGCATAAATGTATTCATAGTTTATTATAGTTATCTTCAGGTTTTCACGTGTTTAAAGGATGCACAATACAGAAGTAGATAGAGCAAATTAGATTTTAATTTTAGAATTAAATGGAGGCTTTAATCCTTGAAATAAAGTAAAAAAGACCACTTTTGTTTTGCACTGGAAAGCACCAGTTGAAAGATTGACGTTTTTTTTGTTAGGCTTGGTGGGTACATGTGTACATGACAAGAAGGACACATCAAACCAAACAGGCTGAATGGCATGATGTACTCCTGGGAAGAAACAAAGTGACATCAAACAAAAATTATAATAGGTTGCTGTAAAAAAAGACCTGAGTAACCCATGACGCATCTATAAAAAATTAGGATGAGGTGCCGGAGAAGACATTAATTTCTCATCTTCTTTTAATTTGGGGGGCCGTTTTGATGGATGAAATGACTAATGAGAACTGAGATCTCACCTTGAAGCTGATGTCCCCTTTCTTGCAGCACAGGCAGGCGAGCATGAGGAAGACAAACGTGAAGAGTCCAGAGAAGGAGACAGCCACCACTGCCAGAGAGGACGGCCATGACAGCTCACTCAGCGGGGAGCCACCTGGGGTGCACAAACACACACTCTGTGTCAAATTCTGCTACTGGACTCCAAACCACAGACTTCAGTGCATAAAGGCTCACTGACAATGTTTAAAGGTGAAATGTGTAATTTATGTGCCTCTTGTGCATAAACGGATCAAAACTAAAAATGTATTCAAAAAGGTTCCAAACAGTACTCCCATCTGTCAGATAGGGCCTACATTTTTCCCCATTTATCATTTAAAAAAACCTTTGGTTACACTTTATTTGAAGTTGTCCATGTTAGAGTGTAATTATACATTTAAGTACTGAGTAATAAAAATGAACTACATGTATTTACTAGTGTTAGGATTTGGTTTAAGGTTAGTTGCATGTAATTATGCATAATTTATAAATATTACTGCAGTAACTACATTTTACATCTAACAAGGACACTGTAAGATAAAGGGCTACTGACTACTGACCTTTAAAGTCCACATGATATCAAAATTATCCCTTTGCATATTTATAGCCTTGTGGTCAACAATTAATCTGTGCATATTAATCCACAGAAGAAAAAAAATGATGGTAACACTTTACAATAAGGCCCATATGTTAACATTAGATAATGCATGAACTAACAATGAAAAATGTTTTCACTGCATTTATTAACCTTTCTTAATGTTAGTTTATGCAAATTTTCTGCGATAACAAGGGCTGGATGTACAATAACCAGAGAATAAGTGGTACAGTCATACCACTAGTTTTGCAGTATTTCACTACAAATAATTATGAGATGAAACTGTTTTAAAATCGTTCCTGTTTATCTTTTAATCCATTACAGTGTACAAAACAATCGTCTCAAAATGGCAACAGTTGCGTTTGTATGAAATAAAAGAGAGCGAGTCTGCGATGCCCGATGACATAGTTAAATAACTGTACACAAAATATTGATTTGAGTTTTAATATTTGATAAGCTCTCCAACGCAAAACTTCCAAGAGGAAAAAACTTTCCCAGCAAGCGTAAAGCAGCAACTTTAGTGACAGTTACCCGGATGAGCCTGTGCTACCAGCATTTTGACAGGCTTTACGAAGGGAGAGACTATTGGATGCTATTAACAGCTGATAAAACAATAACATGGGTTATCTAAATGTTTCATAACAGCATGTGCAGCTGCTGTCAGTAATTTGATTTGGTGGGCATCACATTTGAACAGTTCACCTGTCCATGAAGGAACATGATGAAACCAACCAGTGCTAATGGAAGATAAATCTGCTTTTCTTGTTGCAAGAATCACTGAGACGCAATATGCATGATGATGCAGTATAGGGTTAAAAAACAGTACAGTAGATATGAGATGACACTGGTTATTCATAATGAAATGCAAATTGCACAGTTTTATCAGTTAATGAAGTGAGAGACAGCGATATGGCTGTCATAAATGAAAGCTGAAGGTATGCAAATAAGCTCTGCAGTTTGATTGGCTATATACCAATAAATGTAAATTGTTCCATACAAAAACAAAAATGTGGCTATATTATTTTTACCGTAATGGCATTGAAAACCTGTATGGAAAATATATATATATATATTTTGCAGAATGCCTGTTTATTTTCATACACCAAAATGGATGGCGATTCACACTGCCAATCTCCAAAATGACAAAACGCACCATAAAAGTACCATAAAAATTAGTCAATGCAACTTGTGCCCTATATTTCAAGTCTTCTGAGTGCAGTGGTGATGTATTTTTGTAGGTGTGAGTGTGGGACTAGAAGGAGGTTTCGGGCGCTTGATCTTAAGCTTCTGGAAGGGGTATAAGGATGCAGCAATTCAGATTCAAGTAGCCATTTAAACGTGCCTCCCAGCTGTCCAGTTTGATTGGTTGTATATGCTAATGAAGCAGAAGCGATGGGACTCAGGCCAACAGCATTTCACACTCTGTCATTATTACAAGGACACCGCAGGGGCAGGTGTCACATTTTGAACAACTGAGATTTAATCTGACTTTCACTGTAATCCTGCTGTCAGCAGTGGACAAAGACACACACATTCACACAAAGACACATGTTAAGCATCTTTCTCTCTCTCAGTTGACAAGTGCATGAACATCCAGATCTGCAAAACTTTTCACCACAATGGCCATGTTTCCCCCGAAATGGAGGAAGTGGCTTGTTTTGCTGATATGCTGACACATCTCGCTGTGGACACCACGTTCCACATATGACGTCTGTCATTGCTCATGTGAACCATTGAAAGGTCAATGCCTTGAAACCGAAATAGACATGGGATGGTATAAACACACACAAATGCAACAAAACACTAATGGACTGTGTACTAAAACCTAGTGAGCTTACCTGCGGTATACTACCTACATAGGCAGCTGTCTTCTTAGGGAGACTGAAATAGATATTGTATGGTTCATAAGTTCAATAATAATTGTAAAATGTCTCTCTTATGCTCACCAAGGCTACATTTATTTGATCAAACAATACAGTAAAATCAGTAATATTCTGAAATATTATTATGTTTTCTATTTGAATATATTTTAAAATGTAATTTATTCCTGTAATGGAAAGCTGAATTTCAGCATCATTACTCCAGTCTTCAGTGTCACCTGATCCTTCAGAAATCTTTCTGATATGATGATTTAATATAGAAAAAATTCTGATTTTAATCAATGTTAACAGTTGTGCTTAATATTTTTGTAGAAACTGTGGTGCATTTTTTTTCATGAGTCTTTGATGAATATAAATTTCAAAAGACATTTATTTGTATCTTTTGTAACATTATAATTGTCTTTACTGTCAATTTTGATCAATTTAATGTGTCCTTGCTGATTAAAAGTGTTAATTTCTTTTTTTTTTTTTTTTTTATCTTACTTATCCCAAACTTTTGACAGATTTGTTACAGATTTGGAGTGCATTATGAGATTGACTTCACAAAGGATACACGCAATGCTGTTTTATAATTATCCAAAATTAATTATCCAAGATGATATAATAATGCTGCTGCATACTAAACCGTCAGGAGAACAACTATGGCTTCATAATAAATCTGTCTATGTAGGCATCTCAGTGGGTTTTGGAACAGGAGGCAATGTGCTCAGTGACCGGAGCATGTGTGTATACACAACACCACATGCAGAGACACGGTCAGCAACGTGTTTGGTGCACGAAAGCATTTCTCCCACCCACTCCGGTGTCTCCATGGTAACAGGCTAGCTGCCTGACCCGTCATGTATTGCACTTCGCTTTTTGTCAAATCTCTTCTCAGCCCCCACCTTTCATAATGATGACACATTTCTGCTGATGCATTAACAGCTGCGCTTTCTATTTTCCTCTCCCTCTTTTATAAGGTTTTCCTCTCACACCCGAGCCTTCTCACACAGTCTCCTAAACACACAGCTTCACATCCCTAGGGTGTAAGTGTACACACGAGATCAGAGTTGAGATGATGACGAGAGAAGGATGTGAGCTACTGAATTTAAAGACTGTGAAACAGCTTTCTCCTGCTGGATGTAGCATGGAGATACAGCACAGGTGTTCGGAATCGCATACTCCAAATGCTTCTCCAGTGCTTCGTCTGCGATATTCAGTATGCAAAGTGTCTACTCTGCATGCATAGACGCAGTTGTCACCAAAACAAGCTGTCTTAATGAATGTTAATTAGGTGATGACATTTAAAGAGGGCCTATTATGCCCTTTAATAAAATCTTGATTTTGTTGGGCTCTACTAGAATAGTTTTTCATGCAAAAAAAAAAAAAAAAAAAAAAAATATATATATATATATATATATATATATATATATATATATATATATATATATATATATATATATATATATATATATATATATATATATATTCACATATTTGACATTGTTGCAGCACCTGTCTTCTCAGTCTGTCAGTAACACTCTGGGGTGTTCCCCGAAAGCATCGTAAGCCAACTATGGTCGCAGGTTCTGTTGTTAACAGCATAGTTCAACGAGTCTGTGTTTCCCGAAGCCATAGTTTCACCGAACATTCACAAACAGCATCGCAAAGTTGTGTGGTCTGAACAAACCCAGACAGAAATATAGTTTTGGCCCAGATATGGCCCACATCTGGTAAGTGTGGAATCAACACTATGTTACTGTCTGGGACAGCTCTCGACCTGTGGTTAGAAGAATAGTTTCTTGTTTGCATGACATGTGGACTTAATAAATCCTTATCTGGGGCAAAATAAGCAAGATGACATTCAGAACAATCTATAGCTTTTATTTAGAATATATACAAATGTCATTTACATCTTTTAGTTTGTCAAGAGATTTAAAGCTGCATTTTGAAGAGTGCACATATGCTCTAGTACAGTGTTTCCCAACCTTTTTTCAGTCATGGCACCCTTTGAAAATGTTCTCCATTTTGTGGCACCCCCTCGCATACGTTACGCTAGGGGTGTAACGGTAGATTGCTCACGGTTCGGTTTGTATCACGGTTTTAGGTTCACGGTTTCGGTACGGTTCAGTATTTGCTATGTTCAGGGAAAAAAGGACTTCTGTCAAATAAAAATAAAGAAAATAATAAGAACAAATCATTTAAATACATACAGCAGCACAAATAAATACTTTTAAGTATTTTTATAACTATACTTTTCAGGTTTTTCAGGTACGTCTAACAGTTTTCATGTACAGAAATTGATCAAATGTAAAATAACATTGCATATTTGACTGTATAAAATAAAGATTAATCCTATTAAACTTACAAAAGCTATTCAATCAAGAGCAATGAGTGATGTCCTTGTCTTTAGTTGTTTGACATTAAACAGACAGCAGTAAAGGCTACTGCCCCTTTAAGACCTAATGCATGGATATGCGTCGTCTTTCTCGACTGTATAAAGTTTACTTAAGGCATAAACAGACTATGTCTGCTAGAATACTCATTAAGATGGACATGTTGACATACTTTTTGTGTGAGTTTGTCCGTTCAAGAGCAAGACTTGAAAGAGAACTCAATATTTGCGCAATATTTGCAGACAAATTTTCTCACAGCGCGCGCAACTTCTCATTCGCGTCTTTTGGCACTACACCCGGGTGATGACGGCGAAAATGACTGGTCATATTCGAACATACGGCAGCACTCGCATGCATTGAACAAAATTTACAAAGAGAGAATTATTTGAAAAATGTGAACACAAATTATTTTAAGGACTTTTACACGGCACCCCTGCTCTCGTCAGACGGCAAACCGGTTTGGAAACACTGCTCTAGTATGTAAGAACGAGCCTATAATTGAATCTGGAAATAAAGTGGATGTGGACATAAAGGAGGTGGATGTGGAGCTGTTGATGGACAGGGACCTGGAGGAGCCGATGGAAACATACACCAAGGTGGAGCCGACAGTTGGAGGAGTCAGGGTGGAGCCTTGACTGAAGGGACTGACTGATGGAGGCGGAGAGGCCGACGGACCAGTGTGACATCCACGGCCCGGAAGCCCTATGTGGGGCTGCTGGCTTGCGGGACTGAGGCGAAGACGGGGGCTTGGCAGACTGGGATGACGACAGAGGGAGTGAGGACAATGAGGAAGCTGGAGGGAAGGAGAATCCCGGTGGAACCGAAGGGGTGGAGGGTGGAGGCTAAGCCGGAGACCCGGAAGTCCACGGCAGAGGCAGAGTGATGACTGACCGAGGCTGATTCGGAGGGATGAGGGAGCCCGGGGGAGCCCCAGGGCTGGCGGACCACGGCACAGTCGAGGGAGCGCAGAGCCGGGGTGTAGCCGGAGGGATGACAGGTCGAGGTGGAGATCTTGATGTGATGCTGGTGAACCCTCATCCTCGTGTAGAGCTGGAGAACAGGCAGTCTGAAGCGGCACTGGAGAGCTGCAAGGAGCAAACGCAGAGGGCAGCACAGAGGAGCAGGACAGCACCAGAAGCACTGACGGATCCAGGGAACTGGACAAAACCAGCAGAGGAGATGGGCCCAGGAAATCAAGCGGGGACATTGGAGGAGGAAGATTTCCAAATGGAACCGGATCATCCATTAAAACAGTAGGTAGCACAATTCGACAGCAAAAAATGCTAGCACCCCTGTTTATTGTTTATTGTCTATGAAGCCCCTTTTTCCGAAAAGCACAATGTTCTCTGATTGGTCGGCTGGATCAGTGTGTTGTCATTGGTCCTCTTTAAAGGTGCAGTGTGTGATTTTTAGCGGCATCTAGTGGTGAGGTTGTGAATTTCATCCCCCTCCATTTCAGAGCACATAGAGAAGCTACGGGGGCCGACACAGGACAAAAATGTTGTCGTCGGAGAGAGCAGAGAGTGACTAGCTCTCTGTAGAGCAGAACCTTTGAGTAGATCGAATCCATCAACACCCCTAATGCTTGCACAGTCCTAGAGCACGTCTTGTTTCGACATTTCATTCAGTAACATTAGGCAGTTTTGATTTATATGATGTTTAATGTTGATGATCACGTTACTTTACATATGCATCTGTTTACATACGATCGCATGTTTTTTTGCGTTTTCCTTGCTTATGTTTTGATCAGGAGATTCCGTACTCATTCAGAAGATGCGTAATAGCACCCCCTTAGCGTCTAACAGTGAAAACCCGAAACCCAGGGAAGCGTTTTCTCACAAATAACGGAAAATTCTGTGTTTGGCGGGAAAAGAGTTAATGGAGGAACAGAAATATAATTTGTGTTTCAAAGATGATCCACAGTTTCATTGGTTTGGAATTACATGAGGGTGAGTTAGCAAACATACTTACAGAACATCCTTAATTAACAGCAACACTAGCGGAACACACATTTCTTTCAGATGAGAAGACAACAGCTGGAGTTGTGGAGTGTATGGATAAAAATAATGCCTGGCTAGTTTAGGGTGAGTGAGTAGATGGAGGAAGGAGGGGGCAGCAGTAAATGGGGAGATGAGGCATCCTGTTCACTGCATCATAAAACAGTGTGACTCACTGTACTCATGTAGGATTTCATTAGACAGAGTTACCTCGAAACTAAATTTTCATACTAATTTATCCTCTTTTGTGGGTGTTGTCACTGAACCCCAAAAACATCAATTGGCTACACTTTATTTCGATTGTCCACTTTAGACTTTCTACTAACTATAAGTAACTACATGCCAACTCTCAGAGTATAAGTAGACTGTACTGTTGGCATTTAGTTGCAAAGTTACTTATAGTTAGAATATCTGTTGGGGAGCATGAAAATAAAGAGTTTGCAGATATTAAGCAGAAAGTCTACTAATACAATAATGAGAGTTAGTTGACATGTAGGTGCAAAGTTACAAAGTTACTACTACCTACTAGTTAGCAGAATGTCTAGTGGACCATCGAAATAAAGTGTTAACATACATTTTTCAAGTCTGCTGTTTTCATCCATGTTACCTAAAAACAGACCAGCTATTAAACCAGCATTATTACACATTTAATAGTATATTAAACCTGACAGATTTTTCCCTTCCTTTGAATGTTTGATGGACATTCCCATTTTAATACGTCTCGCTCCCACTGTAAAAAACAAATGATCTACCCAAAATAGTGATGACTGACACTAGCTATGTTTCCTTCCACCTATTGTTATACGTATTTAGGGGTATCGTATGAAAAACACTGCCTGGAAACACTATGATGCAAATAAATTCTAAAAATGCACATAAAAAACAAATGTCCTAAATTGAGGCGGATACATTTTTTATCAGAAAACAACACATTTGCCAAATAAATCCCTTGGTGCACAACAACAACAACAAAAAACTCATGCGACTTTGCCCAACAGAGGATGTGATTGGATAATTGGACAAGCCAACGGACCAATTTTTATTGCACAACATCTGAAATGTTGGTTTGATTGTTCTGAAATGCCTGAGCCAAAATGTCAGAATGATTTTGGTTCAATTCCCTCCCAGAAGCATCTAACATGATTGCATTTACAAACACCAGCATCCGACATGTTTATTGCATTTCTCATCTGCACACTCTGAGATGCAAGTCATTTATGATGTACTAAAAAAGAGCCACAGTGGCTTCCGTGATTGTAGCAAATTCAACAAAACAGATGTTTTGTGCCAATTTCCCAGGAAGTGACAATTTTGTTCTCTTGAACACATGGTAAGGAAATGCTTTTTTCTTTCTCTTTCGGTCAACAGAGAAGTCGATGGCGCTTCTGGACACTGTTAACATAGGGCTTCCTTTTGGCACAGTACAGTTTTAACTGGCATTTGTGGATGTAACTACGTATTGTGGTACTTGACAAAGGTTTGCCAAAGTAGTCCTGAGCCCATGTGGTGATATCGCTTATAGATGAATGACGATTCTTGATGCAGTGCCGCCTGAGGGATCGGAGATCACGGTTGCTCAGCTTAGGCTTTCGCCCTTGTCCTTTACGCACTGAAATTCCTTCAGATTCCTTGAATCTTTTAATTATGTTATGCACTGTTGAATGTGAAATATCCAAATCTCTTCCTATCTTTCTTTGAGGAACATTGTTTTTAAACATTTCAATAATTTTCTCACGTATTTGTTGGCAAACTGGCGATCCTCTGCCCATCTTTGCTCCTAAAGGATTAGACCTTTCTTGGATGCTGCTTTTGTACCAAATCATAATTACAATCACCTGTTGACATCACCTGTTTCAAATCACATCATTATTTAACCATTTTACCTCATTACTAGCCCTAAATTGCTCCTGTCCCAACTTTTTTTTAAATGTGTTGCAGGTCTGAATGACAGGAAAGGATGCATATTTACAAATGACATGAAGATGACCAGACAAAACATGAAATATTTTGTGTTCATATTGTCTGCAATGAAATACAAGTCAAAGTAAATTTAGAAATCACTTCTTTGTTTTTTATTTGCGTTTTCCATTCTGTCCCAACTTTTTCTGATTTGGGGTTGTACATTTTACAATAAAAATCTCAGAAAATGTACTTCCGAATTAATGTTAATTGTCATTATCTGTAAAATTTACTAGCAATTTCTGTAAAATTTACTAGTAATTAGTTTCAAAGTAAATCCTACCCAAAAAAAATTCAGGTTGTCAATAACTGATTTTTTTGGGACTAATGCAAGTTTTAAAATGCGGTTGTAACTCCCCTGAAATAACTGAAGCATTACGTAAGAGTGAAGCTGTATTTAGCTGTATAGTGTATGTGTCTATTCTTATGAGCACCCAGATTCTCTTTATTACAAAGCTGTTCAAACACAGACAGGTCTAAGATGGGCACTTGAGATAGATACACAAGGTTGTAGTTTCAGCAGTCTCTGCTATTGAAAAGAGGCAGTAGGAGCTGTCCTAACAAACCCAATGTCGGAGCTTGCACGATGCTGCCTCTATAGTGAGTTCATGGTTTACATGAGAGGCTCAAGACACATCTCATTGTGAAGAGAAAGGCTTTGGCTACGTAACACATGTAGGGCCCTGGGCCCTATCTTGCACCCAGCGCAATTGACTTTGTACACCGACGCATGTGTCATTCCTATTTTGCACCCGCGCAAAGCGCGCTTTTCCCTCCACAGAAGCACGTCGCTAAACTAGTGAATGAACTTGCGCTACCTGGGCGGTTCAGCGCAAAAAAGGAGGCGTGTTCCGGCGCAAACAATCCCTGGTGCTATTTTGCTGTTCCATTAAACAATTGCGCCACTGACCAGAAAAAACCTAGTCTAAAGTCAGTGGCGCGTTGCGCGTTGTTCATCATGCTATTTTAAGGGCGCATGCTTGACCATAATGTATAGCGTGCACAACGCGCATACACTTTGCTCATGTAACCTACACAGATGCAACAGTTATTTTTGCAAATCATAAATTGTTACACTAAAAAAATATTAACACATGAGATGACGGAAATCATTGTGGTGTGCCACGAAGATGTGAAAAAATAGGCATAAATCTAGCTTACAAATGATTCAGGCTAATTGTAATAATTAAGGATAAGACCTGTTTGCCCAATAGTGGCAAGACATATATGTATATAAGGACATCTGACAAATTGGTTTGTCCGTCAAGAACCAGGAAAAAAAATCGACTGAAAAACTGAAAAAACTGAAAGACTGGAAAAAAAAAGACTGTGAAATCACCTTTACCATAATGTACAACATTAGAACTTCACTTCTCTGTCTTTCACTGCTCTTACAAGAACATCAGTCTCCTCGGCTGTGAACCGCTCCTGGCGTGCGCCTGGTAAATACGCCATAATAGCAATCCATAATGGAACTTGCGCACCTGCTTTTAAAGGGAATGTTGGATGACGCTCGGATTGGTTTATTCACGTTACGCCCAAACCACACCTATGAATAATGAAGCTACTTCAGACCAACCCATTTTAGATTTGCGCCGGGCGCAAGAGCCATTTATCCCGCCGGGAAAATTGAGAATGAGGAGATACGTCATGGTCGTGGGCGGAGTCTGAGCCCTACACCATTCTGGGATCCCACGCTATCGGTTGCCAGGGGTAACATTGTAAGAGCGATACAGAGATCAGAGCAGGAAAGACGGCTCGAGGAATTATCATCGCGGCGTTTAAGCGGAGAAATTACGAGAAAACTTAGAAGAAATGGAGAAGAAGAGGTCTCTTACAGGGAGAAATTTACTACCAGCGCCAAGCTGAGGTATTTAGAGAAGCTGGCTGATATCAAAAACGTTGACCCATACGAGCTGCCACGGCAGAACTCCGAACCACCTTGCACTGAAATGTTTCTATAAATATATTTCCTGTGCATTCTGAATAATAAATATATCTCCCCACTATCCTGCAGCAGTCCAGTGCCGTCATCATTAGCAGTGTTTTTCTCTTACTGATAATATTTTATACCTATTGAGTTTATATTTTTAAATGAATTTGACTAAACATTTAAATGATCGTTTGTGTGCGCCGGTGCTTTTATTCCAGCCTTCTTAAGTAGAATGAATGCTCGGTACGTGCCTTAAATGGATGTAACGTTAACAATGTTAAATATTGAATTAATCTTAAACAGTGATGCGCACACAGTAGAGGAAAATTACAGTCAACTAGAACTACCTTGAATATTAATTAAGCGTTTTGGGCATAAACATGTTTATAACATACAGTAAAATGACTGACAATGAAAAATGACAGAATAGTGATCAACATGTTTAATACAAATAAATAAAGGTTCGTATTGATCAAGTGTCTCACACTTCAGCATCGCGCTCACTAGTTAAGACCATGACTGACACCCTGTGGTGAAATAATGGCGTACGTTTACCAGCCGCTGCTTTCTCAGATCGGCTTGGGTGGATTAAAACTTCATGTTCAGTTGAGTTTGGAAAACTATGTACATAGTAATCATCAGAATATCTCTTCTCCAGTCTCTATCCGAATCCATTACCTGGCGGGCAGACCCCCAAAATGGCGGAAGGGGGGCGGGGCGCTGTGTCGTGACGACATCTCCTCATTCTCAATAGCAACAGCGCCGAGACCCGCCCACAAAGTTACTTGCGCTTCGCGCGTTGACACTTGCGTTTCAGATCGTTAAAATAGGGCCCGTAGAGTCTGTGGTAGCCACTGCTGTGTTCAGATGACAGACAATGCAAGAGGTGCTGCTAAACACAGAGTGACTGAGGAAAGCCTCAGGTGCTGTGGCTGCTGTTAACCTGTGCTGTGTGAACGTCCTCTAACTAAGCAGGACACTCACAGTGGTGCAGTGTGGCCGCTTTACACCTAATCTCTCATCTGAGATGGAGGGTTACTTTATAAAGGTTTACAGTACATTTACTAATTACTATAAAATATAATAAGTAGCCTAATCCCATGTAATAACATGACATTCTAATATCTCTTAGTTAGTTTTGGATTACCCCTGTAATTAGTAATATATATATATATATATATATATATATATATATATATATATATATATATATATATATATATATATATATATATATATATATATATATATATATATATATATATATATATATATATATACGGATTAAGAATGGGATGTCATTAAAGTTCATGCGCATGTAAAGGCAGACATCCCAAAACTTTTGGCAAAATAGTGTGTATATATATATATATATATATATATATATATATATATATATATATATATATATATATATGACATTCTTATATCTCTTAGTTAGTTTTGGATTACCCCTGTAATTAGTAATATATATATATATATATATATATATATATTACTAATTACAGGGGTAATCCAAAACTAACTAAGAGATATAAGAATGTCATGTATATATATATATATAAGATATAAATATATAAGAATGTCATATATATATATATATATATATATATATATATATATATATATATATATATATATATATATATATATATATATATATATATATATATATATATATATATATACACACTATTTTGCCAAAAGTTTTGGGATGTCTGCCTTTACATGCGCATGAACTTTAATGACATCCCATTCTTAATCCGTAGGGTTTAATATGGAGTTGTCCCACCCTTTGCAGCTACATCAGCTTTAACTCTTCTGGGAAATCTTTCCACATTGTTTAGGAGTGTTTATGTGAATTTTTGACCAGATCTTCAAGAAGCACATTTGTGAGGTCAGGCACTGATGTTGGACAAGAAGGCCTGGTTTGCAGTCTCCGCTCTAATTCATCCCAAAGGTGTTCTATCGGGTTGAGGTCAGGACTCTGTGCAGGCCAGTCAAGTTCCTCCACACCAAACTCACTCATCCATGTCTTTATGGACCTTGCTTTGTGTGCACTGGTGTGCAGTCATGTTGGAACAGGTAGAGGCCACCCCCAAACTGTTCCCAAAAGGTTGGGAGCATGAAATTGTCCAAAATGTATTGGTATGCTGAATCATTAAGAGTTCCTTTCACTGGAACTAAGGGGTCAAGCCCAACCCCTGAAAAACAACCCCCCCACACCATAATCCCCCCTCCACCAAACTTTACACAGGAACCATTCTCCTGGCAACCGCCAAACCCAGGCTCATCCATTGGATTGCCAGACAGAGAAGCGTGATTTGTCACTCCAGAGAACACGTCTCCACTGCTCTAGAGTCCAGTGGCAGTGTGCTTTACTCCACTGCATCTGACGCTTTGCATTGCTCTTGGTGATGTAAGGCTTGGATGCAGCTGCTCGGCCGTGGAAACCCAATCCATTAAGCTCTCTACACACTGTTCTTGAGCTAATCTGAAGGCCACATGAAGTTTGGAGGTCTGTAGCTATTGACAGAAAGTTGACGACTTCTGTGCACTGTGCACCTCAGCATGTGCTGACCCCGCTCTGTGATTTTACATAGCCTACCACTTCGTGCCTGAGTTGCTGTTGTTCCCAGTTGCTTACACTTTGTTATAATACCACTAACAGTTGACCGTGGAATATTTAGTAGTGAATACATTTCACGAATGGACTTATTGCACAGGTGGCAACCTATCACAGTACTATGCTTGAATTCACTGAGCTCCTGAGAGCGACCCATTCTTTTACAAATGTTTGTAGAAGCGTCTGCATGCCTAGGGGCTTGATTTTATACACCTGTGGCCATGGAAGTGATTGCAACACCTGAATTCAACGATTTGGAGGGGTGTCCCAATAATTTTGGCAATATATATATATATATAGTATACATACTGCCCTTTAAAGGATTTGTGTCATTTCTTCAAAATAGTATTCTTTGATGAAAAGAAAAGTTCAAAAGATCAGCATTTATTTGAAGAAGAAATGTTTGTAACATTATAAATATCTTTACTGTCACTTTTTATAAATTGAATGTATCCTTTCTGTATATTAATGGGCACGAATGAGTGCAGAGAGAGATCCCCTGGGCATTTCAGCAAGCCTAATAGAGCAGCTTTATTATAAAGAGCCTTTTTCCTCTGAAAGAGCAAGCACACATGGAGAGTGTCTTTTTAAAGATGCCTTTCCGCCTGTGTGTTTCTGGAAGCAGCCAATTTCTTTCAACCTCGGACGGTCACGATCGCTGTCTCAAGTGTTTAGGTCTCACCCACGCTGAGACAGCATTTGTGGATGGCACATGACCTCATTGCGAGAATGCTGCAATCGTGATTCTCTTTTCTGGTAAGAGAGGGAGTCACCTCAGTTGCTCGTCCCGGTCCTTCTGCGATCTACACGGCCATGATGGCTAGCGCAACAAGTGCATTTCCGCTGGGTCAATCCCCACAGGCCTCCTGTTCCTTGTCTTTAACGTTGTGCCCGGTGGAGCACCCAGATGACTTTGATGCACCTGTTTTTTAATTCTGGACTTCAGTTGAGGACAAACTACTGATAGCAGCATCGGATGGCGGGTTTATGCCTTCCGACGCTGAGGACTCGGCTGGACTGGTCGCCAAAGGTGTCAGCCCACAGCCCAGCCACAGCATCGAGCTGCCCGCAGGAAAACGTCACAGCCTGCTCGTCAGGTGAGCACTAAGAACCCCAAGAAGTCTTCGAAGCGCCCCTGAGATTAGCGACCCAGAGATGAGAGGAGCTTCTCTTACCCAGGAGGTGTGGAATGCACCGTTCCTTCCAGGTCAGTGTGGAGCATTTAAAGGACATGCAGCTTCCTCAACCATCACAGGCCGGGTTCCAGTTGGGGCTTATGGAGCAAGGTACACCAACCGCCACAGAACTGGGACACGTGGCTTCCCGACATGGCGACCAACGCTCTGCTTCACGCCCCACTGCGTTCAAGAACGTCGTTCCTCTAGTGCCGCTCATGCAGTGTTTGAAGGCCTGGTTAGCACTTCCCAACCCATCGCACTGGCTCATCAGGACAGTGAGACTCAGCTACGCGATTCAGTTCGCCAAGCGCCTGGCCAGGTTCGGCAGTGTTCTCTTTGGCAGGCCCGTTCAAGATGTTAACGCAGAAACACATTCTGACATGCGTTCGCCAACAGGATTGGTTTGCAGTGATAGACCTGAAGGGTGCGTACTTCTATGTCTCGATTTTGCCTCGACACCGACAATTTCTTCAGTTTGATTTTGAGGGTCAGGCATACCAGTACAAGGTCCTCCCTTTAGGGCTGTCCTTATCACCTCACATCTTCACAAATTTTGCTTAGGCTGCCCTTGCGCCATTAAGGAAGTGGTTAAATCCTCCTAGGCCAAGCCTTAATCCCTCATGGGATCTATCTGTAGTCTTGCTGGGCCTACAGGGAGCTCCTTTTGAGCCCTTCGAGTCAGTAGAGTTAAGTGCCCTCTCTTTAAAGACGGCCCTCCTGATCACGCTCACTTTCATCAAGAGGGTTGGGGACTCATGTGCCTCAACCGTTCCTCTACCTTCTTTTAGGGACCAAGAGCTTCAGAAACTCTGAGCAGTTCTTTATCTGTTTTGGCAGATAGCAGAAGGGTAAGGCTGTCTCCAAACAGAGGAGGACCCATTGGATTGTGGATGCCATTGCTTTGGCATACCGGCCCCAAGGCATGTTGAGACCCTTAGGAGTGTGTGCACACTCTGCACGTGCACAAGTGCAAAAGTGGAGCTCTAGCAAATGGCGCACGCAGTGTGCAAGCAGTGCTCGTATTCCAAATATTCTGTCACTTGCGCATGCACAGCTCAAATTTATAAAAATTTGTACAAATATAAATATATAGCGTATATAAATATTACGCACATGGGAAGGTGAGCTACATGATTTCTCCTCCGATTTCTCTCACACACACATGCATAAGCCATCATTAGTCATCACCAGCAGTAAAAGTCGTCATCTTTTGTATTCTGGATATGTCCGGATAGTTTTATTCGTTTTGATGACATTTTTGGATGTACATCAGTGTTTTGCATGTAGGCTGATACCGCTGTAATATTGGGATGGGGGTGGAAGTGGTTTTACTAAGTACGAAGGAAAAATAATTTAGATTTAGAATAACTAATGGGGCGATAATGGGGATTTGATGCAATTGCAGTAATTCCAAACGAATGTCCAATAATTATTAAATTAAATTAAATCTCTCTCTTACTTGCCGCCCTGACTGTGCTGCCACCCTAGACGGCTGCCTAGTTTGCCTATAAGCATGCGCCGGGCCTAATTACAAGGCACTATTTTGCCTTAGAAAGACAAAATAATTAAAAGTTGTAGGGTATTAGGCATGGAAGTTGAGTCAAATGCGATGCAAAAGAAGGAAATGAGCAAGTCAAGTTGAATTATTTAAACCAGAAATGAAGCAGCGAGTTATTTTAGCTTACAGAGAAGGAAACAGCACATCAAAAACAGGAAGGGAGAGTAGACTGTGATCCATTTTCCAGAACATTATTACACAGGAGTTAAGTTGGTGAAGCAGTGGTATTGAGAGGGTAATGGGTAAATGTGAATGTGTCCGTTGTGAATAAGAAAGCTGATGAAGGAGAGCCCTCTAGGTCAGGACTGAAAAGTGCTGTTGCAATATTCAGCACAGCATACAAAAGCATTATGATTTTTCTTATTATGACACATAATGTTTTACTTTATAAAAAGCCCTACTAGGGCTTAATTTATTTAAGTACCATTGAACTTTATTTCATCATCATTATCGCAACTCTTCAAATAACTCTTTTGTATTTCTTTGATACACTTACTCTCTGCAGATGAATGTTAAAAAAAACCTACCAAAAACAACCCCGGTAGTCCTTGGATTCAGAAGCAAGTTGTCCAAAAGACATATGACTCCCCACAGACCTTCAGACATGGACATTAATTCCAAAACTCATCAGCCAGGAGCCATTCAGGACGAGAGCTGGGCTTTATGAAGCCGTGGCACAACATTGTTGTGGCATCAATAAGTTATCGCCTTGTCCTCTGCTATGAGTGGACACTGTCTTCGAGAGAGCATATTTTAACAATGCTGGACCCCAATCTCGCTGATGCCTAATAGGAAGGAAGAACAGAGAGGAGGGGGGCCACCTGTGTCCCTATTTTTAGCCTCCATCTCTCTCTCTCTTGCTGTTTTTCTCATATACACACACTCTTCATTCTCATGCCTCAGCACAGCATCAGTGTCCAGCTGAGCTGTTCTTTCCCTCGTGTTTGTACACTTTAAAAGCATGCAAGCATAGTCACACAGACCCACAATGCCTTTCACTTCTGTGACCAGGTGCCAGATTTGCAGAGTTGGTAATGTGCCAATCTTGACACCACTGCAATAAAACCTCCTTTAAGGGAGGGAATGTGTTCCAGGGTTATTATAGTTAACACATTTTTTTTATTTATTTTTTTTAAACATTAACAGATATTTCAGCTAGTTCCCATAGTTCTCATTTTAATTTAGTTTAACTAAATAATTAAAACTGAAATAAAAAATATTAAAAACTATATAGACATAATTAAAAATGACAAAAACGCATAATTAGTAAAACTTTAACTAAAGTTAAAATAAAAACAGAAAATATAACAAAAATAAAAATTGATTCAAAATATTATTAAAAACTGTAATAGTATATATCTCAATGATACTAAAATAAAACTGATGCATTCTTCCAAACCATTGTTATTTGAGTAATTGTTTATAAACTGTTATAGTATTTATTAATGTATTGAAAATGTATTAATATTAGGCTTTTATTTTTATATTTTCAGTTTTGTTTAGGTTTTAGTAAAAAAAAGTTTGCTTTTGTCAATTTTTATTAGTGTTTTTTTATATTTCTATTTAGCTTAATTTATTTTTATTTCAGTTTTAGTAATTTTAGTACTTATTAAACTTATTAAATCTTTAAGTTTTTTAAGTTTAAATATTTCCATCTTACATTTATATAATTTATTTTATTTAAGCTTTCTATCAATTATCAAAAACATTTTTAATAGTTTTATTGATAATAACATCACTGTTCTAGATAGGGAACATTATTCAACACCCTGCTGGGACCAATATGGGATGCTGGTTCCTGGTGAACCAGTCCTGATTTTTTTATTGAGAACAGCAGGATTAAACCAGCCTGGACCAACATGGAATTCATGCAGGTCTCTGCTGGACTTTTTAGCAGGTCAGGCAGTGTTGCTTGGTATCATCTGGATGGGTAGCACATTTTGTCCCTCTCTCGCTCTAAATAGCAAGATCCAGCTCCATTTGCTTCAGTGGACAAGCCTGAATCAGTAGGAAACAGAGGATGAACAATGAGCACTGGAACGTTAATGGAGGTACTCGTTCAGCTCCATGACAGTATTGACCTTTACACACTGATAAAGAGCAGAGTGCATCTAAGACAACAGGACAAAAAGAGGGACAAGTGGCCTTTAGGGAAGAATATTGTGCCTAGTATGGGGTGGGATGGGAGTGATTCACATTTGTCCTAGTTTGGCATTCTTGAACATCAATGGAACATCAAGAAGTCTGGCTCTGTTATAAAACGTAGTGATCAGCCTACACCCAGCAGGCACCGGATCTCAATATGACGTCATGTTGACGTTGGACCCCCAACGTCAGACAGACGTTGCATTTTGGTTGAAAATGAAAATCGGGTTGACGTCAGAACAAAATGTCAGATTGGCGTTGGGTTCTGACGTCAACCTGATTTTCATTTTCAACAAAAATGCAACGTCCGTCCAACGTTGGATGTTGACGTCAATCTGACGTTGGTTCAACGTTGGATTTTGGTTAGTTGATACCACAACCTAAAACTAACAAAATAATGATGTAAGAATTTGACGTTGTGTGGACGTTACCATTACGTCGTTAAGGAGACGTTGGGTTTTTGGTTAGTTAATACCACAACCTAAAATGAACAAAATATCAACGTCTAATGATGTTAGAATCTGACGTTGTGTGGACGTTGCCATTATGACATCAAGGAGACGTTGGGTTTTGGTCATCATACCTCATGATGTCAGTATCTGACGTCAATATGACATTGGCTTTATACGTTGGCTCAACGTTAGATTTTGGTTAGTTAATACTACAACCTAAAACCAACAAAGGATCAGCGTCTAATGATGTTAGAATCTGACGTCAATATGATGTTGGCTTGGGACGTTGGATTTTGGTTACTTTACAACACAACCTATAAACAACTAAATATCAACATCAGCTGACGTTGATATTGGACATCAAATTAACGTTGGTATTAGACGTTGAGCTGACGTTGAATTTTGGTCACCTGATGTCGCAACCAAAATGTAACCAAATATCAACGTTTTATGACGTTGTGTGCCTGCTGGGCATTGGCATCATGAACATGCTCCCAATGCAAAAGATGATCCAACCAGTAGTTAGCATACACTCTCAGGAAGAGAAAGGGTACAAAAGCTGTAACTGGGTACCCTTTAAAAAGGAACACCTTTGTACCTTATTTACCCCTAAAGTGTACATATAACCACCTTAAAGGTACATTATCTAAATGGTATTTATTAATACCTTTTGAATGGCGACCGCCCCAGCTTTTGTACCATTTTTCTATCATTGTACTATTGTGCCTTCTAATATACATAGCATATATTCTTGCAAAATATATCAGTAACTAATATATTAGAAATGTTTTCAGTTGGATATTGGACATATAGCAGTCGATATTGGATATTCAATTGTTCATGCTTATTTCCCCTATTTTTTCCCCTTTGCCATCATCTAAAATTAATTCAAGTATTTTTTTTTTTAAATGCTAATAATTTAACACTGTTAAATGTAATTGTACATTTGTACAAACATCTTATACTTTTATAATGGCTAATGCTTATTTAAAGCAGCAGTCCGTAACTTTTTGCGCTCTAGTGGTTAATAAACAGAACTGCATTGGTCTTGCGGAAGAACAGCCGGAGCTACTTCTCTCTGTTTATGTGTATGGCGAGTTATGCAGTGACTGTGCTCCTCCGCAGCGGTTCCTACCAGACCGGTCTGGAAGTCTGATAGGTCCGATAGGACCGGTCTGATAGTCCCAATATAAACACTTATTATAAGTGTACCATAATGATTCAGGGTAAGACAAAAACACAGTTTGGAAAATGGATTCATGTTGTACATTCTTATTATATAATTTTTGTAAATCTTGAACACAAAAAAAGTTACGGACAGCAGCTTTAAATATTATTATTCAATCAACAATATTTTATATAAATAACATGCCGTATTTGGTATTGAGAAAGGTTCCGTTTGTGATTGTGATTTTGACTTCAGTGAAAGTTAGCATTATTTCACCATTAGATGACAGCAAAGATTATATTTCTGAGTGAGTAGCAAAGACTTTTATATTGAAAGGATGAAACAAGGTTGTAAACAATAAGACGCAACTTACATATGCACTGACTAGCTAGGGGAACCCTTAACATTTTAAACTACAAAGACAAACATATTGCTTTCCTCACTGGACATTCAAACGGATTTTTTGATTATGAATATAAGATTGACCAGAAGAATATCATCTAGAGATGTAGGTAATACACTCATTTAGTTGATTTCTCTCTCTCTCTCTCTCTCTCTCTCTCTCTCTCTCTCTCTCTCTCTCTCTCTCTCTCTCTCTCTCTCTAATAATACTCTACTCTACATAATACAATAAGCTTCAATGATGTGACGACGTTCAAGTGACGTTTTAGAATGAGCAACGGAGGCTTGGGCTCAACTGTTAAACTGTCAACTTGAGATTTGAATCCGTGGTTGAAGGAAGTAGTTCCGCACAAAAGATGGTTTTTAAAGACACTCAGTTGTTGTTTCTTATTTATTTACTCCCTTGTGCCGTCGAACTGTTGTATAAACGCAATATCACACTCGTAGCCGTGCGATATGGCTGTATATCAGCTCACTGTGCTTACCTGTGGACGTGCCGATATACAGCCATACTGCACTGCTACGAGTGTGATATTGCTCATTTAAAATGTGTGTGCAAGTGACAGACTGTTTATTTATTAGAATGATTTTAGTTTTTTAAGTTATTTTTTATTTACTTCGACCACATCCATTTATCAGTTTTTAATATTGACACATATCTTTTAAAAATCAGTGCAGGATGGTAGACAAAGCAAGAGTTTGATTAAGAATATTTGGTTATATTTCAAATATATAAAAAATATAATGAAAACGGGACTTTTAATGTTAAAAGTATTTTTATGCATTGTAGTTAGATTAGCAACATTCTAACCGCAATCTCTATACCGGTTCATACCGAATACCGGTGTTTATTTTTGTAATGATATGAATTTTGATTATACCGCAATAACGTTATTTGTCGCTTAAACAACGTTTCGGAACGCGGCGCAGCGCAACACTGTTTGAGAGGCTGCTACACCGAGGACAATTATGTAAGTTAATCGACTGACAATTCAGAGAAGAATGGACAAAAAAGTAACTGTTTCTCCCTCGTTTTGGCAGTTTGTTGTTATTTAGGCTTAGATTTTTAAAAAGCTTAAGGTGCCCTCACCTCGTGGTTGTTGTCTCCCCACAGCATCATTTTGTGGGGCTTTGCCAACCTGTATTAACTCTAATGTGGAATTTTTCTAAATGTACCGCGAAACCGGTATAATTTAGAAAAATACCGTGATATAAATGTTTGGTCATACCGCCCAGCACTATTTGCAAAGAACATAATAAGTATACAGATTGCAGGAGGGTCTTATCATCGCCTATTCATATAACACACAAACAAACAAAAACATTATTTTCATTAAACAGTCAATGCTGAATCAGTGTAAAAGTGCTGTGGTCTGTTCAATACCCTCAAGAAGAATTGATGCTGACAGCTGCCTTCTGTCAACCACTGAGTGAGTGAGTCGACAAAACCCACCGAAAGAGAGAGATTGAGAGGAACTATATTGCCAAATTGCTATTGGGTGTTGAAGCAGCAGAGAGAACGAAGACATTGAACCACGTGGTGATTCGGGGAAGGAATGTTTTTTTGTGAAGGTTGAATGAGGGTGGAGGGTAAGTGGATTTTTTCATGGTGTGTAAAGCATCGAACCACTAGTTTGG
Organism: Gobio gobio; assembly: GCF_949357685.1. Taxonomy (NCBI): domain Eukaryota; kingdom Metazoa; phylum Chordata; class Actinopteri; order Cypriniformes; family Gobionidae; genus Gobio; species Gobio gobio. The sequence goes on from NC_137097.1 coordinate 39,187,489, forward strand.
AACAGATGGCAACCCATGGTTTTCCTAACCACAGTAATCAGCATGGCTGTGATGGCTGATGGGGTGCGAGTAATCATTAGTGCCCCGTCTCAGAAGCTTTGTTTCTGGAGCTGTTTACATCTACAAGAGGCGAACATTCACTGAAAATATATAAAATGCAAAGACACAATTAGCTCCAAATCTGTTCCAAAATCTAGTGACCTATTTTGCTGTCTAGCGTCCAGGTCATCGACGGGGAATGGAACCTGTGACATCATCCACACAGCATGCATAATGTGAACTATATTATTACCTAACTCTAATCTGTTAAATGCGACTATAACAAATCTAAGCAATTCTTTCCACTCTGTGAAACCATTCAACTGTGCACAATTTCAAGATCATTCACAATTTTAATTTTTTTTACTAATACAATGATGGCAGTATGATGGTAATGAGGAGTGGTGGTGGTGGTGATGGTAATGAAGATGGTAATAAATAATTAATGGTTACTTTGCTTATGCACACACACACACACACACACACACACACACACACACACACACACACACACACACACACACACACACACTTACACCCACCCACACACCTAAACATTTACACATTTTTATTTCACTTCTGGAATTATGGAATTACTAGATTGTTCGTTACTGCACTATTTTGGTCTGTATGTCTGTCTGTTAAATAAAAAAATAATAATAAAAAAATAAAAAAAGATCATTCACAATTTATAAATTCTGGTAGCTAAGTTACCAGAATAAGTTTTTTATGCGTACGTTCGTTCTCTGAATCACACATACATTTGAGAAATGATCGTGAGATTAAATGCGCAACATTTTATAAATGAGGCCCTAGGTTTAGGAACCGACCCTTTCACCAGATCCCCAATTTTGTTGGGTTGTTTTCATCCTTGGATAATTCATGATTAATTACTCAAAGTCATTTATTTTTAGTGCAGGGTATCTGCAGTGCCGTTTAGTACACTAGTGTGTGTGTGTGTGTGTGTGTGTGTGTGTGTGTGTGTGTGTGTGTGTGTGTGTGTGTGTGTGTGTGTGTGTGTGTATCTGCAGTGACGTTTAGTGCACTAGTGTGTGTTTGCCGGGACTCATATTCAGGAAGGAGGCAGGCATTGTGTTTTTTTGCAAGCATTCCTTCCCAGGAACAATGTGTGACACAGATAAGAAAACAACATCCAAAGACAAAAAAACATTTCAAACAAATTTAAAACTGAAACTCACATTTATACAACTAACACATATGCACGCACACACAGACTCACACTGTTAAATATGCTTAAGCCATATGCCATCCCAAAGGAAGAAATGCACACAAATAATTATCTTCTGGAAGCCAAACATACAAAAAAACATCTAACACAAATCTAACATTGAATAAGAACGTCATGTCTCTTCCTCCCGAATGGCCTCAAGATCTCGCTCATGCAGCTGCCTGTTCACACGCTTTCCTGTGTATTTCCTCATTTTGACTAATGACAGTTCTTTTCTCTTGCACAACAACATGCACATGCTCAGTGCACTACTGAAGCTCATCATAAGACTCTTGCTTTATGTCATGCAGTGTTATTTTAATATTATTTAGCATTTATGAATATTTTGAATAAGCTTTATACAAATGATTCTGTGGAGAAGTAAATACTACAGAAAAACAAATGTAATTTCTACATGAAAAAGTTAGTTCAGGCAAGAATAAAAAAAAACAACAAAGTAAATTCTATTCAATTCAAGCTTGTAGAAATTAAAGCGTAAATATCAATAGGTGCGTTTACATGGAGCACTGTAATCGGTTAAAAAGTCCAATCCGAATGAAGTAACTGAATGAAATTGTAATCAGTTTGAGAAGGGTGGGATAAAGCTTTTCATGAACCGATCAAACGAAAAATTTCACCATGTAAACGACCTGATCCGATTACTTTGAGTGTAGGCTACGTCTTTCTGTGACGTGATATATAGCGTGCGCGCCTCCACAACTGAAGAGCGTGTGCCGCGCTCACACCATGTTGACAAGAGAGGAAAGTTAATTTTTCTGAGGTATTAAACTTTTTATTTCGTAACATGTTATGAACACGATGTTGGAATAATGACACAGACATAGCCTGGCTACACCATCTCATCTTGACAGCGTTTGTCCTATAGGCTTCAACTGCGTCTGACAGAATTATTTATTTTTCTGAGGTGATTCTTACACTTTACAACAAACAATGAACAGTCTACTTGAATTACTTTTCTTAATATTTATACCTTTTGTGATTATGGTATCTTTCCTTAATCATCTGAAATATCTATGCGTTTAGTATAGTCTTGCTGAGCACGTCTTGAATGCTTTCATTCATGTTTCACCGTACATCCTATATTTTTATTAATAATTTGGGTGCATTTTATTGTTCATTTTCTGTTTTTCAAAATAAATTAATTTAATTCATTTTGATTCCGCATTCATCATTCACAGCTTTTGAAATAGCCATTGTATAGGACATACATTAGGTTAAACTACTGCATGTCCGCCCACAGAAAAATAAATAAATATAAAAATTACCTACACAGAACTATTGATCCACGATATTAACATTACGAATCTGATGCGGCAGACAAACTGTGTGCGCATATCACAAAATGATTCCAACTGAAAGTCAGCACATGTAAACACCAGATCGGTTTAGATAACGTCTCATGTAAACAGTCCACCGAATCTTTCAATCGGAATGATTTTAATCGGAATGAAAAAAAAGTGTGCATGTAAACGTGGCTAATGTTATCAAATTGAGTAAACCTACTCAACTTTTCTGATACTGGTGTTCCCATCATGCACTGGGGATTGAATAATTTTTTTTTAGTGTTTTATCATTGCTTTTGTTGTTAGCTTTAGTTAATTTAGTTCTACTCAAAATGACACATTCATACTCAAAAACGATCCGTCGAATGTTACGTCATTTGCGTATTGTGTACCAAGTATTGAGGTCTCTATGTTCGGGTGCCGTGTTACTTCTATTATGTGGATATGGTGTCTACACAATATCTATTGAATTATTTACTTAGATGTTTCTAAGTAAAGCATTCATACACTTTAAAAGTGTGGTTTAATTCAGTGTTATACTACGGGGCCGTTGACTGCTTGAATCTGATTGGCTGATGAACACTCTGAGGTGTGCAATTATTTTCTGGGAAACGCACAGCGAACGTAGTTCCAGGCAGCTCTCTTGACCGCATTACAGTTCCATATCATTTCGCATAGTTAACTGGAAATTACAGGACTAAAAAAAACAACATGACAGACGGTTTTCCTAAAGTAAATCTTAATGTTTACGGTGAATATAAAACGTTTAACAACTGGGCGGCAGCAGTATTAGACAGTCCAGATGAAAAACAACATAAACGGAGGCAGACATCAAAGGCAAGCTTTTCTGTCTCATTACTGAAATCACACGTGCTCGCACACGTACACTACAGTTTGCACAAAAAGGTGTCGTCAGCGCTGCCCTGACGATTTTATCAGTTGTTAGCCTATATAGTGTAGCAACTTAAAGGCTACACATGACATTTTTTCACTAGCTAGGTGATAACAGCGCTGTTTAGAGACGCACATAGATAGCCTAAAGATCGTTCTTCACTCTTCATTCACTCTTCATTCAACGGTGTTTTAAACAAACGCGATTGGCTAGCGTCTGCTCTAGGATATTTGCATAGGGTGATCTGATTGGAGGACGCCTGCGTTGGCGCTTGAAAAGTTGAGAAATCTTCAACTTTTGCCGCTTGCAACACGAGTGAAGCGACGCAACGGAACCCACAATTCAGTTCGTCAACGCATGACGTCACCCATTCAAAGTAAACGAGAAGCGTTGACGCCGACGCCCTGTGTGAATGCGGCGTAATTCACACAAGCGCTCGCTCGCTCGCTCGTTGCGCTCTCTCTCTCTCTCTCTCTCTCTCTCTCTCTCTCTCTCTCTTTCTCTCTTTCTAATAACTTCATTAATAACTGTAGTAAAATGCTATCAACAGCTCAAGCCTCCGTTACCAGCTTTAAAATTAAGTTTCTGAACTAGCAAAAGAGCCGTTGGATGAGACGCGGAAGAAATAGTCCTACTCACAATAGCGATTTAAGTACAAAAAACGGATGATATATCATCGGATCGATGTCTTGAGGTGTGGTAACCGTAGTATAAGTGGAATAATTTTCCGCTTCGCGTTGTGACCGCGAATTTTCTAATAATTCAACGGCCCAGAGTCAATTATTCCTTACTCATATTGTTTGAGTACAAAGCAAACTTCAACTACACACCAAAAATTACCAGAGAAATGCTAAAATTAGTTTACTTTATGTGCAAATTTTCTTTAAAAGACAGAGACATTAAGTCGTTTGTACAAAGGCTAGTCTTGTTTGATCTACGTAATAAAATGATGCAAAAAAAATCTTTTTTTTTTAAGAAAATCAAGCAGATTTTTTTTTTTTATCAGTGTATTTTTTATTTTAGTTTAAGTAATTTCGCTATGTGCATTAGTTATTTTTTATTATTTTTCTATTTAGCGTACATTTATTTTTATATTCAGGTTTAGTTTTAGTAATTTTAGTACTTCTACTTAAACTTTTTTTTTTATTTCAGTAGTTGCCAAGCCAACATTTTTCATTTAATATTTATATTGAATTTAATGTTAGTTTCATTTCAATTACAAAAAAATATTTGTATTGTTGATGTGCATTTTACACAAAGATTGGTGTGACAAAGATTGGTGTGTCATATATGAAATACAGCAATATTCCATAAAAAACAAGAATGGTCTTTTTTGATTTCAAGCATGTAAAAAAATAGTGTTGATTTAACTTTAAAAAAGTAAGTTAACTGGTTGCCTTACAATTTTGAGTTAAATAATACAGCAAAAGGAGATTGATTTAATAAATAGAAACTCAAAACATGTTATCTGAATCACATTAATTATCTAAGTTGAGATAAAAGTTGTGATGACAAACTTAATTATTTTTTTTTTTTTTACAGTTGTGACTTTAAAAAGTGTGCATAACTAAAAGAATGACAATGATGGCGCTCTTTCTCTGAGACTGGAAAAACTTGAAAGGTTGACGAGTGTTTTGTAGTGTGTACTGAAAGCTTTCTTCCAAAGTATTTCAACAAATTTACCTTAACTACCCTCGACCGTTATTAGATTTTACACCTACAATGTACCTGTACTGAAGGCGTTTCATTTAGTCTTGTTCTGAATCTTCCCACATCCTCTCAAAAGACATCAACACACTGCAGTCTTTTTCTAGGCCGCCTCACATGGCAAGCAGCACTCAACCAGACGAGGTCAGGAAGAGGTGGTGCATTAAATACTGCATGAACACATCTGTTAGTAAGAGGAAGTCGAGTGTATTCAACTATATGTGTGTGTTTGGGAAACGAGCCATAGAATTATGTACAAAAGCACATCTTCTTATACAGACAGACGAGGTTAAAATAAGTATATTAAATGTATCCAATAAGCATATCCAAATGCAATGCACTGGGAATATTGCTCTCTTCTTATATAATGGAAATTACTTAGTGGAGTAAAACAAATCTTAACAAGAATGAAATTTGAAAAGGTGTCCTGGTCGGATTAAAGCATTGTGGTGTCCCTGACTATCCGCTTCAAGTGTTGTTGTTTTATTAGTGCTTCAGGGCTTGTGTTCCTTAGCGTAAAACTGTTCGGCACTGTGAGAAAACAATGTCTGCATAAACCAGAAGGACAGCAAAGGCAGCATCCTGCACTACTCAAGAGGGTTGTCTCTATTTTTCTCCAGATAATATCCCATTTTTACTTCACATGGACTTCATAAAATTCTGAAACAGATTTATGGCTTGATAGAGGAACTTCAAAAGATGACATTGGAGAAGCTTTGTATTTCAGGAAAATGTATTTCAGGAAACGGTTGTAAATTTATTGATTTTATTTATGGTTCTGAAGAGGCCTGAAATGTAGCTTTGGGCTTTTGAATTGCCTTCCTTTGAATCTGAACTTTAGCAATTCACCATGTTTTTCAATATAAATCTCGTATTTAGACATGACCCTGTCCATGGTGCTGATTCTGTGCACAGGTGCACAATCCAAACACCTTCCATCGCCATTTTACTGAAGACAAGCACATGTATTTCTTCAGCAAAGCAACAGAAGATGTAGACTCACACCATTAATAAGAGGTCTATCAACTCAGTATTGATCTGTAGACAAAAGCAGCATGTTCACAGCAGAGAACACTCAAACTTAAATTTCATCACACAAAAGAGAACAAATATAGAAGAAAGCAGCAGCATCTATTTCCAGCATCCATCTTAAACCTTAAATCTATGAATGTTTCGGCAATCATTATTACATATTCGGGTCAATAGCGACTATACTATTGATCTCTCCCTGTCGCAATAATATAAAACTCTCCTGATAATTAGAATAACAACTACAAAAGAATAAAATGAAGCATATTCCGTTTCTTTTTGGAGCTTGTAAGGGTTCAGTTTGAGCAGATGTTTGATACCATCATCACTGTCCTCGTCAGAGCTCATTTCCCAGTACATTCAGCATCTGCCTCATATTCACCATCTCAAACATATTCTCAAAACTATCATTTTCAACATCTTCAAAATCATTATTTTGAGCGCTGACAGCTTCTTCACCAGATCCAGCATCAAGTGAAAGTGACAGTAATATTTGATTGTGTTCAGTTCTTGCTCTGCAGTAAATCTCTGAGCCATTTCAAGTTTTGCTGATGATTCTTTCTATTCTTTTGTTTTCTGCCTGCAGTAACTATGAGTGAAATGTCACTTTATCATTGTGTATCAGACATTGTGGAATAAATGTGAATTGCACTTATTCAATCATCAAAGTCTTTGGGCCAATCATTACAAGTTCTTACAGAGATGACGTGATTACTCTGTGCTGTGACAGTAAGCTTTTTAATGTTTTTTTTATGTAAATATGGACTAAATTATCATCTTTGACTGTTGCACCACATTTCGCAGCTTTTTCAGCGTGTAACGCTCATTACATGCCGGAATCATTTATTTTGATTATTACTAATGATAATTTAACTATTTATTGCATACTACATATTTCACTCCACATAAGTTACATTTTCCCAACACAACCACTTAGTCATTCAGGTGTGTGAGGGGTCTTTATTTTGTTTATTATCTAAAACAAAAACACTTGAAAAATTTGGATCAGAGAGTGTCTGGGATAAATCAAACTTACAGATAACTGGAGTAAACAGTCACAAACCACAGGCAGGCCTTGAAGTATTGAGCAATCATCCTCTAACAGCGTCTGAGGATTCTGTTGTTGTGACCGGAGAGCAGAAAAGACCAGTTCACAGACAGTTCCAGGCCAACCACATCCGTGACGCATGTGGATTTATAGGATGCATGAATAGAGCCTGGTTTTGAGAACCCAGCATGGTAAATAACCATCAGAACGCAGCATGGCTACAAATTTTAACAAAAGCAAGAAGCTTTGCCCCAACAGACCAACTTTGAATGCTTTGATGTGGTCCCTTCTTTAACACAACAACCCTAAACATAGGGATGGGAACTGTGAGGAATGTAAAGATTCTGGTTCAGATTCCACATAACAATTCTGGTTCTATGTTAAAGTGATTTTTTGTTGTTGTTTTCTGTTAAATAAAGACAATTTATTTCAACAAACCCAGTTGTGACTATCTTTAACTAATAATAAACTGATTTTACACTACCATTCAAAAGTTTGAGGTCAGTAAGAATTGTAAATGTTCTTGAAAACCTCTTATGCTCAACAAGGCTGGATTTATTTGATCGCAAATACAGTAAAAAAGCAATATTGAGGAAAAAATAGTAATTTTTTATTTAATTTTTATTTAATTTTTTTTTTTTATTAAAATATGATTTTATTCCTGTGATGTCAAAGCTGTATTTTCAGCATCATTACTCCAGTCTTTAGTGTCACATGACCCTTCCGAAATCATTGTAATATGATGATTTGATGATCAAGAAACAATTCATATTATTATCAGTGCTGAAAACAGTTGTACTGCTTAATATTTTTTTGTGGAAACCATGATATATTTGAATATTTTAAATATTTGTAACGTTTTGGTCAATTTAATGGTCAATTTAATGCAACATTGCTGAATAAAAGTATTGATTTCTTCAAAAAAAAAAACTGACTCCAATCTTGTGAACGATAGTGTAAATCAGTCTCACAAGCTACCATACGGTAATGGTAAAAGTTAATGATGCAAGGTTCAGAGAGCAATCGCTCCAACCAGTTCAGTGAGGGAGTGAATCATTACAATCGATCAAACTAAAGACGTATGAATTTGCAATGGATTTTTAATCTTTTTTATTAATCTTAAAAAAATCAGCTCATTATTCTTTTGTAAAATTGGACTACACTAGTAACTAGCAACGCAGTAAAATGATGTGCTGTACTGCAAAGCATTAGATTAGCATACATTAGACTAATACAGACCTAACCTTAAAAACAGCACTTGACTTTCAAACTTATGTAATGTGATGAAGCAAACTGCCCTGAACCATTATAATCCGGATGACTTTGCCATGTCCTTCTATATGTCCAAGAAACTGAGGACGGGAGACTGATTGGTCTCCTGTCGCACGCCACACCATCCACTGCCACTGAAACATTGATTCTCAATCCCATTACTTGGCCAGTCAGAGTAACAGATTGCTGCTGACTCCAGCCTGTTAGGGCATGTATATCACCCAAGCAGCGTACAGTCACCCTAAATATGCCCTCATAAAGCAAAAGGAAATCTTTATAGCCTTAAGGCTGGAATACACTACACGACTTTCAAAATCTGAGCAGATTTTAAAATGCACGGCATCATACACTTGACAACTTTGTAAAAGGTAACACTGGGCATAATACTCAATGACTGAGGATTGCATACATTTGTTCTGAAAAAAACAAACTCACACATATATATATATATACACGCCTAACAACAATATGGGCCCTATTTTAATGGTCTGAGTGCATGATCTGGGGCCGGTTGCATAAACCGTTAAGACTAGTTTTACAAGTTAGACATACATTTTTTTCTTTAAGACTGTTCATCATTTTTTAAAATCAGTTACATAAAAACATAGACTGGCCTAATTTGATATGAAAAGTAAGACTAAATGCCACTTGCCTAACTGCTAGTGGCTCATACTAGATCTTAAGACACTGTCTTAACATAATGGCTTAGTTTATGCAACTGGCCCCAGAAGCTCATGCCGCAGGTGCACTTAAGGCATGTCCGAATCCACTTTTGCTAGTTTAATGACGGAAAAAATGGTTGGCGCACCAGGCGCATGGTCCAAAAGGGTTGTACTCTTAATGAGTAATGGGTGTGTTTTGGGTGTAACATGCAATAAACCAATCAGAGTGTCATCTCCCATTCCCTTTAAAAGCCAGTTGCGCTTGCACCATGGCTAGGGTTGGGTACCGAACCCGGTACTTTTAAGGGCAACGACCGAATTACGTTGGTACTACCGAGTACCGATTCACATTAAATCAATCGGTACCAAATTTTGGTACCTGAGAACGCATCTGGTGATATAGACTAGTGTCTGTGAATATTACAACTTAAAAAGACCATTTAAATACGAATCCTGCATGTCTCTGTGTGAATGAATGTGTAGAAGCGCGGTTTACAGTCTATGGGTTTACCTCACACACACTCTCACTCAGAATCGCGCGTGACGGTCGCATGTTTCCATCTCTGCCTCTCATATGAGGACATAAACGCACGAACGTCATCTCCAGAGCCACTGAGTCATTTCATGAGCATTTTACCGTTTCATTTGAGTTGAGATCGTCATATCATAAACACACAGAAACACAAAGGTCTTCACGGCAACCCGTCAAAATAAAAGTTTGGCTAACTTGACAAATAAATGACTGTTGTACAGTATAATTTAGATACGTCTCAATGTAATAATAATACTAACACTAATGTAATAATAATAAATTATCAAAACTTTATTTTTTAAGTACTAAATAAATGATTTTCTTCATGTTTTAATTTTTTTTTTTTTTTTTTAAAGTTGTGCAGAACTTTGTTTGACAAAAAAAGCTTAATTAAATTAAAAGATAAATTAAATTAATGTCTTATGTCTTCAAAAATACATAACATCATTTGTGGGAAATCTTTTCATAGAAATTAAATTAAAAAGAAAAAATAATAATATGGTTGTTTTTATGAATTAAATTAAGTACCTAGTAGCCTACTATTTACTAGTAAATATTACAGTAAACAAACATCACAGACAATGGCAGACAGCGACCAGTGCAGCTCTGGCATAATGTCAATAACACCTCTATAAATGACTTACAGGTTCTTTACAGTTATTGATGTAAACATCCCTAAAGTACAGAAAAAAGGTACCGTAGGGTACCGGTACCGAATTTCAGGTATCAGTACCGATACCGGTTAAAATGTGAACGGTGTACCCAACCCTAACCATGGCGGATTCACTATTTAGATGCAGAATTTGCGAGCAGAAAGACTGAACACTTCTCCAGAGAGGAATCCTTTTATTTTTCATATTTAAAAATGTCTGTGTGCTGCTGCGCATCCCTGTGTGTGTAACAAGCAGAGTGTACGTGCATTGTGCACCCACCTATAGGCGCATATTACTAACACGCCCTTTAAATACCGCAAAAAAATACTGCACTATTGACTTTAGACCAGGTTTTTGTTGATGAATGGTGCAGTTGTTTTCAGTTGCCTCAAAATAGCAACGCGCCAACAATGCGCCTGAACACACCTCGTTTTCAGACCAGCATGCCCATGGGCAAACAGAAAGATGCAAGTGCATTTACTATTTACGTCTATATGGTGCTAGACGTGAAAATGATAACTGCGTCGGAAACTAGCAGAAAACACTTGCGTCGCACCAGGTGTATTATAGGTGTGTTTTAAAATGGGCTCACACGTTTAAAATCCTCCGACTGGATGGAATCATAGTCTCTGATAGTTTGTGCCCAGCATAAATATGATTTTCTGTGAAATCTGTTAACTCAAATCTGCAGACTGGATCTGACTTTCAGCAACTGATGTCAACTCATCCATACTGTAAATCAGGGCAAAATCTGGATTTGTGAAGTGTATTCCAATGACCAATGGCCTTCCTGTACTCCTATCATCTCCAACCAGGGTGGACTGTTGTGAATCAAATATGGAAACTCATATCCTCAATTAGTTCTGATTTACTTTCATTACACACACAAGAGATTCTGGAAATTCTGTTAAGGTTAGTGGAAGTTCCCTCGGAAAGCAGGAATGCAAGAGTGCAATTGAATCAAGCACAGGACTGTGCGCCGGTCAAGGCGTCTTTCAGACGTAATTCCTCGGCCGTGATTGGGAGTGTCAGTCCGTGGCCCTCATATTGCCCAATCTGATTACAGCAGTGAGCGTTATATAATAGTTTGGGCCACACGTTAGATTATGGTCTAATTCTCACTATTAACTATAACTTTTGCCTCAATAAACTCCTAATTACTGCATATTAATAGTTAAGGAAGTGGTTAAGTTTCGGTAGGTTTTGGGTAGGATTTCAATAGGATTAAGAGATGTAGAATATGATCATGCAGTCTAATAGTACTAATTTATAAGTACATACTAATATGCATGCTAAAGAGCAACTAGTTCATCTTGAGAATAGGATAGTTCATTAATTACTCGCCCTCATATCGTTCCAAACCCTTCATTAATCTTGAACACACATTAAGATATTTTGGATGAAATCGGAGAGCGCTCTGACCCCTCCATAGACAGCCATTTAATTACCACATTTAAGGCCCAAAAAGATAGTAAAGACGACGCTAAAATAGTCCACGTCTTTACTACCTTTCTGGGCCTTAAAATGGTAATTCAATTGCTGTCTATGGAGGGGTCAGAGAGCTCTCCGATTTCATCCAAAATATCTTAAAGAGGTCCTATAATGCCCCTTTTTTCAAGATGCTAAATAAGTCTCTGATGTCCCTAGAGTGTGTATGTGAAGTTTTAGCTCAAAATACCCCGAAGATAATTTTATAGCATGTTAAAATATTCACTGTTTCAGGGTGAGCAAAAACGTGTTTTGTGTTGGTCCCTTTAAATGCAAATGAGCTGCTGCTCCCAGCCCCCTCTCTAGAAGAGGGCGGAGCTTCAAGAGCTTGTGTTTGCAACTCTGATTACGCAGACACACAATGAAAATGTCTGAAACTGTTCAGCCTTTTAGGTTCTAACCAGAGACGGACAATGATGGAGAGACTCGCGAAAAAGTGACGTTTCTGAATGGTTAGTTGATGAATTTATGTAGCTGATGTGGAGTTAAGTTCAAGTCATCAATAAGCATATTCTCTCATGATAATCTATAAATCACTTGTGTGGGAACTGTTCTAAGATATATTGTCATCTTGCTTGTATGACACGCTATTGCACTTGTGTTACATACTGTATTGCAATAAACGTGAAAAGGCGGAATGCGACAGCTTGATCAGACTCCCAAATGTGCTCAACTACAACAACCTCTTCTCAACATGGCCAAACCCCCTGTGTTGCCTGTTCCCGGGTTCAGGGTTTATGTACATTTTAGGGTTAGTGATGTCACTAACCCGTGAAGAAGCTCATTGTAGTCCCCACCAGCCGTTAGTTGTAGTCCTTAAAAAGCGATTTCTTCCAAAGAAAATATCTCCCTTTAACTTTGCAGATGTTGTTTATGCTCAAACAGCAACATTACACACTAACTAAAGTAAAAAGTGAAATCATAATCAACCCTTTAATTTGCGTTCTGAAGATGAACGAAGGTCTTATGAGTTTGGAACGACATGAGGATGAGTAATTAATGACAGAATTTAAATTTTTGGTCAACTAACCCTTCAACTAAAGTGTTACCATAGTTTGTTACAGCATTGCAATCAGTGATCCGTTCAAACGCTGATCTGCAGGCGAAGTGCATATCACAGACACACAGTGAAAACCAAGAGCGGTCAAGAATGAAACAGCAAAGGAAGCCGACTCCCTCCCTCCGCACATCCAGTTGAACAGTAGCTGCTTCATTAGTATGCTGCATGTCACTTCGACCAGGGTCACTTTTGGCTTCGTTTACGGCACTACCCATTTCTCTCCTCACCTATGTCAGAAATTAAATTCATGCCGCTCGGCTTTTCATGGTCCCAGCACACCCGCAGGTGCATCACATGCTGTATATACGTTGCTCGTAATGAACGGTGTGATCAGACTGCAGACATTCAGCCAAGTCGCCCCACTGCGTTCTGCTCGGCTGGGTCTCTCTCTCTCACCGGGCATGCATGCAGAGCGAGCTTTAAGCTGCTTGATTCCTCATTATGTTGAAGCAGACGCCACAAAAGCAGTGTGCACGTGAATCTCAGTGTCAGAGGTCGGCCTTCAACCACAAACCCTCACAGTCACTGAGACACCACCACAGGCTGCTGACTTCTCGAGGAAGTAAACAGCAGTGCTCAGATATGTCAAACACACAGACGTTATGCAACGGAAATGCCTTGGGAACACAGGACACACAAGAAGAGGAACACAACAGTTCTGGCTGACGAATGCCAAGTCAGCTCTCTTGTCTGACTGCAAATGTGCATAACATAGGCTGATGCATGCATGTGCAAGTGCACACACGTGCAGGTTAATAAAGGCATTATTCACAATAAAATATTGTGTAATGTATACATGTAATCTGCATCAAAATGATATTAATCATTAGAAAATAGCTGAAAAGTATTGAAGCAAGAACAAAAATATGAAGCAATTTCAAATAAGCAAGGTGTACAAAATAGGTATTTTGTTTACTTGGCAATTTCATCATGACAAATCAAAAGTCAATATTGTTTCACATCGTTGGTGGCATCTATATCAGCTCGTGTTTAATGAATAAAACAGTTGAATGTGTCATGTTTTTACTCACCTGGGTCGAAATGCGAACTGAAGGCAAAACTGGGATTAAATAAAACCGAGGACATGACCACGACAAATACCGACGCTTTCATCCTCCTCGTAAGGCTTCAGATTTACTGCAGGACACAGCGAATGTACAGTAAATAAAGACAAAAAAATCGCTTCATTAAAGAAAATTTGGCATGACGGTGCTCCGATGCATCATGAAACACGGCGTCATCTCTGCCTCACTTCAGATGCGTCGGATTAAGAAACAGATGCAGGGAAACATTTCCGCTCGTCTCTGTTCTGCGTTTAGCGCGTTTCAGTGTAAACAGCGCGGTGTCTCCTCGTCCATCAGGCTGTTTGCTGAAGGCTCCTCGGGGCAGACCACCTATTAGCGTCGCTCTATCTCCATGTGCAGGCTATGCACCAAGATTTTGGTGTCTGGCAGTTGTCCAGTATCATTCCTGCAAATGTTTTGCTCTGCCTGCAGCTGTGCCCTTCGGACACGCAGTGTTTAATGTGTATACTTAGAGCTCTGGTCAGTTTATTTCGGTGTGAATAATGGAGTGCGTAGAATAGGATTATGAATGCTGCAGCGGCAGTGACAGACAGCGCGAAGCGAGCGTCGTCATACACATCATCAGCCCTGTGACGGATTTGGTCAAGAAAAAAAAAAAACACTCGGTGTTCACAATCTTATCTATCGGAATTAGGGTAACACTTTATTTTACAATATCATTGTTACATATGGCTAATTAGTTACTATAGGCTAGTAACTTGTACATGCATCTAACTCTAAACCAAACCAACCCATAATCCAGTAACACTTTATCAGTGTCCTTATTACATGATATATGTTACATGTATTTACCATAGTTATAACAATAAATGATGCATAATAACCCTCCACAACCAAACCCTAACGTAATCCCACCCTAACCCATGTTGATTAATATTACTCAGTACTTAAATAATTGCCCGGACACAATGACACCTTAAAATAAAGTGTAACCAGAATAATCTTTAAGGATGTAGGCTACTTCCACAAAATGGGTCGAAAAAATGACATATGCTCTGTTGCCAGAGCAAAAATCTAATTTTTATCATTTTATTTTATTGTGTTAAAGGGATAGTTCACTCAAAAATGAAAATTAGCCCATGATTTACTCACCCTCAAGTCATCCGAGGTGTATATGACATTCTTCTTTCAGACAAATTCAATCAGAGTTATATTTAAAAAGTCCAGGCTAATCCAAGCTTCATAATGGCAGAAATAGTTGCTCTGTTTTTGAAGTCCATAAAAAATGCATCTGTGCTCCACGCAGCTCCGGGGTGTTAATAAAGGCCTTCTGAAGCGAATCGATGTGTTTGTGTAAGAAAAATATCCATATTTAAAAATGTATTTCATTTTTTTCTATGGCTCTGCATCAGCTGTCCCCGCGACATCACTTCTGGCGAATAAGGTCAAAATACATGCAAAATACCAGCGCGATCATATATATACATAGATATATGCCTGCGCGGATCGGTCGAATGAGGCATTTACGTATATATATATTTGATCGCGCCAGTATTTTGACCTTATTTGCCGGAAGTTATGGCGCTGGGAATACTAGATGACATTCGTCTGATAAGAGGTTAAAAAAAATAACAAATACTGTTCGGTTTCTCGCAGAAACCGATCGTTTCGTGTCTTAAGACATCAATGTGTCGCCACGAGCCGCATGGTTTAATTAGGATTCGTATGTCTATGTGATTTTACGCTCATTGCTCTCATCCTCTAAAATATCCCCATTGACATGCATTATACGACTATCACACTGCAACGGTTGGAGTTAAAAAAAAATTATTTGTGTTCTACTGAAGAAGCAAAGACACCTACATCTTGGACGCCCTGGGGGTAAGCAGATAAACGTAAAAAAAATCGTTTTTGGGTGAACTATCCCTTTAAGAAGTGTCAGTGCCACTAAAAATAGGGGATAATTGGACCTTTTGTCCCAAGCCCCAGGGGGTGGGCCTGGAAAAACTTGATTTCTACAAAGGGATAAAAAAACACTATTTCTATTGAATTTGTGGGTTAGGGGGGTCTTCCGGAACCAAGAATTGCTTACTGGTAATAGTATATTGTCGTAATAAAAGTGGTGGCTCATCGGAGGAGGCAAGGGAGGCTCAGTTTACTCAAAATTTTGAGGTGAAAATGGGTGAAGGAAGATTTAATGTTAATAAAATCCCAGTTATTAATTCAAGTTCTCAGAATGTGTCTTTATTGTTTGTAAATTCACGGCAATATTTGACCGCGAACAAATTTACCAAAATATTCAAACAACAGTTACAAATTAGACCCCATGCCTAAACTAATATATAGACTACAGCAATCAGCTTCAATAAACGTCCAAACATGTTCTTTTAACATGGGCATTTACAGGACAGAAGGATGGATTGCTTCAAGTGATAGGCTAGGTGAGTGAAATTATATTGTCTATACATTTCTGACTAAAAGTGGGATCCAACTGCTAAAACTTTGTGTGCCTCCTCTATTTTAATACCCACCAGCCGCCACTGCATAATAGTATAGTATTGTCGTTACATACATGTCTAAACTTTTCAGTCAGTTGTTCTTTGTCGTAGTTGCGTTCCAGACCATGTCTGATGTCCAACCTCAAAGAGTTCAGGCTTGGAACCTGAATCCTCACTTAAAAATAAGGTCACACTTTATTTCGATGGTCCACTTTAGACATTCTATTGCAAATACATGTCAACTAACTCTCATATTATTGTTAGTAGACTGTTAGGTTAGGGTTCAGGTTAGTAGAATAAGTTGCATGTACTTGCAACGTTATTTATAGGCAGTAAATGTTTGTTGGGGGACCATCAAAATGTTTACGGACATTAAATGTCTAATAATACTTCAAGGACTGGTAGTTGACGTTGCAAGGTTACTTATAGTTAGAATGTCTAAAGTGGACTATCAAAATAAAGTGTTAACTAAAGCCGGGCTCAGAGGAGTTTTAAATCCTAACCGATTATGAAAAGGAGAATCTTTCTTCACAGATTATTTTTTCTCTCAAATCTCACCCTTTCGAAAAAAAGGATACTTTATTGTATTTCAAATATATTCCCTTTTCAATAGTATATTGCAAATATAGAATTTTTTTTTTTACCATATTTAAATATATAAAAAGTATATTACCATCAAATTTTCACAATACAACTTCTAACTTCTAACTTTAAAATACTTGTACTTTAGAATAATATACTTACAAGGAAAGTTCTGTGTACTTTTTTTAAAGTGTACTTATTTGAACATTAAAATATATATTTTTGTATATTTTAAACTGTATGCTCAAAACTGTCATTGTAACAATGCCCTGAAAGTATAATTTAAAAATACATTATTTAATATCCTGAAGTTGTAGTATATTTAAAGTTAAATTTGAGTATAATTTTTAAAGAGGCACTTCAGCGCTGGGAAGATGAATGTGTATTTAAACTGTGTCATTTATGTAGTAGAAATGTGAAATTATTTTTGAATTTGGTGCCTTCTAGACTGAGAAAAGACAGAAAATGTATTTTTGTCTCATGTGGATGAAAGACAACAACTCCCAGAATGCACCTGCTTCGCTGCCGTGGCCACTCCCTACACCGCCCCCAGCAACGTTTTGATCTTCATAATAATACAATAATTTTGTTCAGTTAGAGAATAAACACTACAATTAAAAACTGAACGTGTCTTTTCAATAAAGTGTGAGTGAGCCGAACAAAAGTCACAGGACAAAGACAGCAGGAGTCCGATTTCATTCAGCATGAGAGGGAAGTAAGAGCTGAGCAGAGCTGAGGTAAACGCGGCAGTCATTCTCAGCACGTGTCCAGTCTGGCGCGTTTTCTGATCGCATATGGAAGCTAAACTTTCATAGGAATTAATTGAAAAGTTGAAACACTCACTTTGCTCTGCACCACGTTATGAATGCCCGAGGCTGAGCCGAGCGCATTTACATTCTGTGCGCGAGATCTCTCCCCTGTGGGCGGGTTGAAAACATGCGGAACTAGCTCCTTCTACTGGCTGTAGTTTTTAGCCTCTGGCCAAAAAATCCTCAGATGACGCAAAAAGACGATATTTGCGTCATCAGAGGATTTTTTCCAGAAATAAAATGCATAATTCTCTCGTCTCAGGGGGATATGAGGGGGAAAAGTACCATAATTCAAATATACTACGGGGTTTCTACTGATACAAAGCTTAATGTTAAATCACTGAAGTTACCCTTTAAGTTTACTTATTCATGCTTGGAATTCACTTCATTACTTTATTGCATATACTTTCAGAAAATGGTAAAGGGTGTAATGCATTAAAAGCCCAGTTATATATGCAGTGTACAATTGGCTACTGTAGTTGTGATTTAAGTTTAATATGTTTTCACTGGCAGAGAGGAATCGTGTTACAAGCGTACACACAAAAGAATATGAGTCTGATACTGCTCCATTGGGCTTGTTTCAACCGAACCAGGAAAGAAAATGCCTCTGCACTCAATTGGATAGACCTACAACCAATCAGAGCAGCGGAGCGATGCATAGTTGTGAGCATAACTCAACTGCACTGCAAGCATGCTGGAAGAAGTAGAAGAAGATGAGTGTAAACAATCTTTGCCGGTGTTGTAAAAAATAATGTAAGGATACACAGAGTACTTACCAACCCGATCATAATTTTTTTGAGAAATAGTAAAGGTGAATGCATATACAAACAAGTTCTCCATTTAGGATTAGAACAAATTCAACCCAAGCGCTCTTTGGTGACGTGCATGGTTACGCTACTGTTGATCATCTGTCCATCATCGTGTAAAGCCCGCTCTGAAAATCTGATTGGTCCGAACAGCTCTGGTTCGAGCATAGTTGCTCCACAACAGATTAAGTCCAGACCGGGCTAAGTTCGGCTGGCATCCAGGCTAGGACTAACAGGTACACGCAAGAAAATATGAGTTGAGTGGTTGAGTCTTATCGAATTCAAATGTCTCTTCAACTTGGTCTGTGACCAATCAGATTCAAGATATAAACTTGAATACAAAATTGTATGAACATGCTATCTGACCATATCTCTTATATATTCTGTTTCTGCAGTCAACTGGCTCTGATGTGTAAGCAGCCATCAGACGCAAGTGTAAAGGTCTGTTCACACCGGGACGATTTTCACGCGCGTTTGCCAATGTGAGTGTGCACACAGATGCACAAAACGGCATGCGTAAAAGCGTAATTTTAAAAAAAAAGAAACGCCTTTGGTTAGTTTTTTGTTTTGACGTGGCATGTTAATTGTCCGACCAATGAGATCGGTGCTTTAGTTCACATGCCTAGAGCTGCTGAAGTTACAGTAAAACACGACTTGGTGGTCTTGCTGAGCACACATTGATACAACGAAGAAGAAGTACGTAGACAAAGAAGATGAGCTGCTAATGTTGCTTGCCAGTTAGTAAAAACGTGTGTGAATGGTTTTGGCAAGCACATATATACTGTCTCTTATCTTCTTCTGTGTGACAAACGAGTATCAGAACGGTAAAGTGGCGCAGCACCACCTTGTGTACCGGGACGCCATCTACTGAATTTGCATGTTCACTCGCGTCGCCAGTGAAAATCGCTTGGGTGTGAACGCAAAAACGCGCCGAAAAATGTCTCGAAAAAGGCTGGCGATAAGCGTGCACAGGCCTAAACAATGAGAAGCTCATCAGAAAATTGTATGTGTAATTTGTCATTGGTCCAATAATATATATTTTTTTATTCTTTGAGTTCTTCTAATGAAAAACATGCTAAGTTCATTTTGTTCAGTTTTGCTGAAACCGTGTGAAGTTGGGACATAATATATAAGAGATACGGTCAGACAGCATGTTCATACAACTGTGTATTCAAGTTTATATATTAAAGTAAATAAATAAACCTGAAATATATATATATATTCATAGTATATTTCCAAGTGTGTTCTGAAGACATTGGCAATTAATTTGTAATGTACTTAAAGGTGCTCTAAGCGATGTCACACGTTTTTTAGGCCAAAACATTTGTCACATACAGCAAACATCTCCTCGCCATCCGCTAGCTACCTGTCCCCTGAACACACTGTAAACTCAGAGGACAACGGAGGCGCCGGAAGCTCAGGAGGCCACGGAGGCTCAGGAGACCACTAAAGCGCCGGAAGCTCAGGGGGCCACGGAAGTGCCGGAAGCTCAAGAGGCCACGGAGGCTCAGGAGACCACGGAGGCACTGGAAGCTCAGGAGGCCACGGAAGCTCAGGAGACCACGGAGGCGCCGGAAGCTCAGGAGGCCACGGAAGCTCAGGAGACCACGGAAGTGCCGGAAGCTCAGGAGGCCAAGGAGGCTCAGGAGACCACGGAGGCACTGGAAGCTCAGGAGGCCACGGAGGCGCTGGAAGCTCAGGAGGCCAAGGAGGCTCAGGAGACCACGGAGGCACTGGAAGCTCAGGAGGCCACGGAGGCACTGGAAGCTCAGGAGGCCACGGAGGCGCTGGAAGGTCAGGAGGCCACGGAGGCGCTGGAAGCTCAGGAGGCCACGGAGGCTCAGGAGACCACGGAGGCACTGGAAGCTCAGGAGGCCACGGAGGCGCCGGAAGCTCAGGAGGCCACGGAGGCTCAGGAGACCACGGAATCACTGGAAGCTCAGGAGGCCACGGAGGCTCAGGAGACCACGGAGGCACTGGAAGCTCAGGAGGCCACAGAGGCTCAGGAGACCATGGAAGCGCCAGAAGCTCAGGAGGCCACGGAGGCGCCGGAAGCTCAGGAGGCTACGGAGGCTCAGGAGACCACGGAATCGCCGGAAGCTCAGGAGGCCACGGAGGCTCAGGAGGCCACGGAGGCACTGAAAGCTCAGGAGGCCACAGAGGCTCAGGAGACCATGGAATCACCGGAAGCTCAGGAGGCCACGGAGGCTCAGGAGGCCACGGAGGCACTGAAAGCTCAGGAGGCCACAGAGGCTCAGGAGACCATGGAAGCGCCAGAAGCTCAGGAGGCCACGGAGGCGCCGGAAGCTCAGGAGGCCACGGAGGCTCAGGGAGTTCAGGGAGCCATGGCGGCTCGGACAGTAGATGGGTAGTTGGGCTCTCTGAACTCTGGTCACGGGCTGGAACCCTCTCTGAACTCTGGTCAGGGGCTGGAGCTGTCGCTGGACTCTGGTCGAAGACGGGAGACGTTACTGGACTCTCAACGGGGACAGGATATGTAACTGGATGCTCAACGGGAACGGGTGATGGTTCTGTCCAGAAGTCAAACAGTCCTTCTCTGCTATTACCAGTGATGACTGACCTCCAGCGGTGGCCATCTTTACTGGAGTTGAATGGGGTGACTGTGGGAGAGGGGTCATCACAAATGGACTGGTATGTGGAGGGTGAGGGACCGGACAATGATTGCCCTCAATCAGCATCAACTATAAAATCAGAACCATTTAAATAAAGGACATAATCAATGAAGTCTGTTACAGACCTATAATCACCAGGAGACAGGACATGGAATTAGTTATCGTCCAGTCCCATCCGAAAGCAGGCACTGACCATCTGACTCCAGCTCACCAGATAGCAATACTCACAAAATTCCTCCACATACCACTCCAAAAGACGACCGCTCTGGTGGATGGAGAAGAGGAGGTGATCTTCAGCCATTTTTTATGTAGGTCTAGTCATCTGTAACAGTTTGGGTGTGCACAGGAACAGGCTGGAGACAATAAGCAAACATAAACTTTAATCCAGACTTCACAAGGAACTGTAGAACAGGCAACAGAAACCCAACATAACATAACAGTGACTAGACAAACAAGAGGAACTTAAATAGAGGACAGAAACAAGATAATTAAGTAAACACAACTGAACAGAACTTCACTAACAAGGGTAACCTAGGAAACAGACAAGTGGCGGGAAACTAAGACAAAGGAACACGTGACAGAATCAAAACACAACTGAAAGGCCTAACAAACAGACAGACATGTGACACTAGCAGCTTTCTACATTCAGCCGGTGTGTTCAAAACCAAGTCGATTTCTCCTCAGCTCTTTGTCCGTACAGTTTTGTCATGTTTTTGAAGACACGTTATACAAGCAGACTTGTTGTTGCAACACTTCCACTCTCCGTTCCGCCATCTCTGTTTCAACGTAACCGCACAGCAGCTTGTTTGGCGGTTGTGACTTCAAAAGTGCTCTCATTCACTTCTCTCATTGGCTAGTGTGAAAGAACTGACGTATTCATCCTGATTAAAATCTTAAATATCAAACATGTTTGATCAAAGCAGGCAGATCGGGAGGTTAAAGATTTGATCTGCAAATGCCTCACATTACCAGATAATATGACATCAGAACTGACCAGAACAGAACTTTATGGGAAAAAATTTTTCTCAGATTGTCGAGAGGGGTAAATTGGGGATAAATTGGCCTAAAACTCCTGTAGTCTGAGCCAGGCTTAAAATAACTACTGAAGGTCATGTTAGGGTGTGGTCACACTTGGCATGTTTGGTTCAATTAAAACGCTCCCTGGTGCGATTGCTCTGTTAGGGTGCTTTCACACTTGGTTCGATTGCCTGGACCGAACCTGGGTTCGATTGCTCCACCCTCCCCCTGCCCCCGCTGGACTGTGTTCATATTATATTATTTGGGTCCGAACCGAGTATGGAGTCTCTGCGGAACAAATGTGGGCGTTTCTAAATGTGTGGGTGTTTTCAAACTGATGGGTGTTTATAAATCACGCAATGAAAATTATCCCCTTAACCCAACCCCACCCCACCCATAAACTCTACCCACTCTGTGACGTGGGCAAATCAGGTAACGTAGTGAAAAACGTCCTCTCTGTTTATGGCCTCGCCCACTGATCTGGTAACTCCTATTACTAACCTGCAGAGACATAGGGTGCGTCTCACTCAGCTCCCTAGTTCAGTAGTCAGGGCACTGATCAGGGAGCCGGCCCATTGACTTATGTCCTGATCAGTGCCCTGACTACTGAACTAGGGAGCTGATTGAGACGCACCCATATACTTGTCCGAACCAGGGTGCAATTGCATCATCAAAGCAGCAGCTGTTTACCCCCGTTGCTTGGTAACGACGGTGAGTGAGAAGGCGGCAAAATGCATAGCGTTGCTCATCTCACTTTTATATTTTAGTTTTTGTTACCAAAGCTACAGTATGTAATGGCACTTGCGTCTATCTGCCGCGAATGTACTGCAAATGCTCTAAAGAACGCTGAAGACGAGCAGAAATTAGATCTACAGCTCTCTGATTGCAGTACATCAGTCATGCTCGCCAGGAAAATGAGTGAAACACACACAAACACAAATTTTTATCAAATCATACGTCATTATTAGCGCTTCACTTCTGCGATTTAGTATGATTGTGCTAACATCAGCAGCGAACCGTACCAGAGTTCATATGAACCGTACCCCAGACCACCAACCGGGTACGGTTCGCGGGTGCACACCCGAGTTTAGAAGACAGCGTTCACATCATCCAAACGAACCGAGCTCTGACGTCAAACAAACCCGGATGCGCACCAAAAGTGCTAGTGTGAAAGCACCCTTAGTACGATTGCGTTCATATCAACAGCAAACCGTACCGGAGTTCACATGAACCGTACCCCAGACCACCCTTTTTAAGCGGACTAGGGTACGGTTCGCACCTGAGTTCGGGAAGACAGCGTTCACATCATCCAAACAAACCGAACTCTGACGTCAATCGAAACCCGGTGCGCACCAAAAGTTCTATTGTGAAAGCACCCTTGTGAACGCTGGCATCCGAAGTCTGGTGCTCACCAAACACCTGACCGAGACTGCTGAAAAGATGGGCCTCAGTCCACTTCCAAACAAACTCTGGTGTGGTTTGAATGATATATGAAAGCAAAACAGACCAAAGACATCTAAAAGAACCAAAAACAGGAAGATGAGACCCTAAAAAGGACAGAATGCTCACGCATATCAGTTTTTCCTCATCATAGTCATAACTCACAGTTCGGTACAGGCCTCAGAACCGTGTCTCCTCACAGCAGATCTTGTTGACGGAGGGATTCCTGCCGCTGTTTTGACTCCTTTACACATTTTATAAGCTCTTCACGAGGTCTCAGCTGGTCAAAATACCATTATTATGCAGGCTACGCACATACAACGAGCACATTTATCCCAACACACAGCATTCTTTTGGATGTACGCTAAGTTCCATCTCAAAATAGGCAATACGTCATAAAAGCCGACCAATCAGGTTGTGAACGTATCCCTTTAGGTTGATAAAAATGCCAATCTGAATGCTAATTGGACCAGAAATGTTTTTTGGGGGGTTTTTTTGGTCCGGACAAAACAAACCAAGCAAACTGAACTACAAGTGTGAACACACCCTTAATCACCGCCTTATTGGAAATATTGTCAAATATTGCGTCTTATGAAAGTTGGGGTTGATGATCAATCTGCATAAGCTACAAGCTAGATGTTCCAACCTTAAGCACCTTAAGCACGATTACATCTGTTATTTTAACCCATCTTTTATTTTCAATTAGGAGGTGGAAGAATTCCAAGTTCCACATTTTCTGTAATGCAGTATGTATCTTGAGAAAGCAAACCATTAGCATTGCCATTCATCTCAAAGGCAGTTGCTGAGTTACACATGCTGTTTTCTTTGCTTTATTCAAGTGACGGATCACTCTAGAAAATGACATCCTGACAAATTACAACTGCTGACCAGCCAAAACATGACCCCAGGATATTTTTCATACCATATTCGCGTTTGAAAAAGGAAATAACAATACACTATGATATTTGTCTTATTAATGATGTGAACTAATTGTTAGTCAGTGAAAGGTTGAAGGATGTGCATACAGAACTGTCTAGAGTCACACAGTGCCCCCATCAGGAAACAGCAAGTAAAGCAAGAAAAAAACTGGAGGCATGCCTACTGTATAAGAGCACATTTATTTTTCACCTAAGAAGTATCCTCCGTCCTTCATATTGTTGATGTGTTTGATTGATATTTTATAGATTTTTTCTGATCACAAACAGAGGAATGAAGATAAACTCTTAAAGGGATAGCTCACCCAAAAATAAAAATCATCCCATGATTCACTCACCCTCAAGCCATCCTTCAGACGAATACAATAAGTGATATTAAAAAAATAAATCATTGCTCATCTAAGCTTAATAATGGAATGGGGGTTGAGATTTTGAAGCCCAAAAAAGTGCATCCATCCATCATAAAAGTAATCCATACGGCTCCGGGGGGTTAATAAAGGCCTTCTGAAGTGAAGTGAAGTGGAAAATATCCGTATTTAAAACTTTATAAACTAAAATAAATTGCTTCCGGCAGTCTCTGTTCGTCAACTTTTGCCAAAAGAGTAACTGACGCGACGTATGATCGATGTAGGCTGAAGGAGTAGCATAAGCTTTGACGCCTCTCGCGGCTTAAACAAATAGGGCTGGGCAACAATCTCAAGCTCTTCGTCTTTTATATCTAAATCCTCTGACATTTCTCTGTAAAAATTATCGTTTTAGACTTCTAATTCGTGACCGGTGACCGTTTTGTTTTGTTCTATCCTCGTTCGTCAATACGTCATGCGTCAGGTCAGGGGTTACTCTTTCACTGTAAATCGATGCGTACGCCGTCTGTCAGAAGCTAGTTATTGTAGTTTGTAAAGTTTTAAATATGGATATTTTCTTACACAAATGCATTGCTTCGCTTTAGAAGGCCTTTATTAACCTCCCTCCCCCCATGGAGTTATATTTTAATATATCTCCAATTGTATTCGTCTGAAAGAAGAAAGTCATACACCTAGGATGGCTTGAGGGTGAGTAAATCATAATTTTTTTTATTTTTGGGTGAACTATCCCTTTAATGCCTATTTACAGAACTCTATGTCCCATTGAGTGCAAAGACTGAATGCAATAATCAGCCTATAACTTTATCTTGAACTTTATGAATTAACCTGCTAAATTTTAAAACCTGCTAAGTTTTACCTGATGGTTTTCTTCATTCACATTATTTCATGTTTACAATAGGTCTATAAATCACTGTACCTTTGTTATACATTAAAAAGTTTGGAAATTTGGTGGAGCCTTAATTGTAAAACGTGTAAGCCTATGTATAAAGACATGGGAAAGAGATGTATGCCTCAGTTTTCATTTCAATATCACTTTTAGTAATTTGTCTATGTTTGTCATTTTTATTGTGGTAACAATTGTAGGAAACCAGGCCAGATCAACGGAATGAGAAAAGATGTCTTCTTGTGCCTTTGGATCAGAAACGGAACGTAAAAAACGATGGTCTTTTTTCTTTTTCTTTACAGAATACTTGGAGCTAAAACGTTTACTGTTGTAAGACATTAAAAGAACAGGCCTGGCCAGACTGAAGAAACTAAAACTTCATGTCTCAAGTTCAACTCAAAATCTCTTCTTACAGTATCTACATCCTACTTCTGACTAGTTTTTCCTGTTATTGCAGCTATTAGTTTTATTTGTACATTTATTTTTATGTTGCTACTCATGTAACATTGAGCATGGGAAAGGAGCTTTATAAACAAAACATTAGCCTATCATTAGGCTACTTTCATCAATGTACCATTGGCTGCCTATATTTTTAAGTGATTCAAAACTTATGAACACTGCATAATGATACTTAAGCAAAAAATACCATCTTATTTTAATACATAGCCTATAAAATACATAATCGCCTAGTCGTGTTAACAGACTCGTGAATCTTCGTGCGCCACTTTTTAAAAGAAAGAGGAAGTTGAAGCGCGTTGCATTGTGGGATGTAAAATCCAAAACATTGCGTTCTAATTCTAAATCGTATTACACTGTAAAGGCGGGACGTGCTTTAAACTGAGCGAATAGAGAACAATTAATATAAATATATATAGGCTAAATCTAAATTATTTTTGCAACGTTGCACCTTTCCTCCGTTATGAAATACATGAGCATCTCATCTCATGTGACCTCACCTGATGTGGGCTGCCGTCATCTCGCATGAATGTGTTCTGGACATTTGCACACTTCAGGAACGGTTCTGGATCGCCGAGTTTAGGAGCCCTTAGAGGTCGTGTTGGATTCTGACTGACATAGCCTTGTTTAGTTGCGGTTATTCTGACGCAGCTCCATTCTGCTCTTGATTCCAGGAACTTGTCGTTGTATGTGTAAAATGCTGAATGCTGCAGCAGCCGACAGAAATAAGGACCCGATCCTTGCTGTATTAAAAACCAGAGTGAAATCAGACAGGCACCTGAACGCTTTGGAAATATCTTCTGGCACGGGACAGCATGTCATTCACTTTGCCAAAGCATTTCCGAACATTACATGGCAGCCGTCTGAAGTTGAAGCACAGTCAATATCGAGGTGAATATGCGCAACACCTAACTTTATCTTAAATTCTCGGCTTTATTTGTAGACAAGAACAGCTTTGCGTATATTAATCTCTTAAAACATTCTCGCTGCTGCAGAAACGCATTGATTTGGTAGTTTGCCTATTCAAGTTATAATATTTCATCTCATTTACTGATTGATGAAGAGGCACAAGGTCGTTAAAATAGTTAATAATATGTCCATTATCGTTTACACATATATTTTCTGATTATGATACAAAGTTCACTTACGAAAGTTTGCTCGGAGTGCAGGTGCAGATATCTTTGGATAGATGGCGCTCTTCAGTCACTTTTAGAAAGTGCGTGGACCTAAATACTGGCATATTTTGTATGCTTAGTCTTTTAGTTTTTATTTATGAATGAAAAAAGAATGTCAAAATCCACTCCAATACGTGTTAGTGGTTATTAACCATTATAAATATTAATAGTTTTTATCAAAGTACACATTCTTGTCAGTGCACGTTATCCCAAAGAACAAAAACTTTGTATGCTAATCTAATCTGTTACTGCAACCTTAAAGGGTTAGTTCACCCAAAAATGAAAATTAGCCCATGATTTACTCACCCTCAAGCCATCCTAGGTGTATATGACTTTCTTCTTTCAGACGAATATAATCAGAGTTATATTAAAAAACATCCTGGCTAATCCAAGCTTTATAATGGCAGTGAATGGGGGTTGAGATTTTGAAGCCCAAAAAAGTGCATTCATTATAAAAGTAGGCCTACTCCACACGGCTCCAGTGGATTAAAGTCCTCATGAAATCAAAATCGATCTTATTTACTTTGTAAGCACACATGACAGGTCTTCGGGGGAACAATTAATCCGTGCAAGTTAATACACAGAAAAAAATGGTTTGCCGTGGTAATCTTTAATCAAAATCTGAAAAGTAACTTCCTGTCTGGAATGGCGTTCCCTTTCCGATGATGGCAGTTTGACGGCTTGGGTTTGAATATCCTTAACCACTCCCCTCCAACCGTTAGTCTGCTATGAGCGAGAGATGGAGAGGAGGAAGTGCTGAAGTAAAACCCTGCCCTCTATTCAATATTCCGCTTCACTTGGAAATACATCACAGCACTGAAATAAAATCAGCTGCAACTTCCGGTTCACTGGGACTTTAATAAAGGCCTTCTGAAGCGAACCGATGTGTTTAACCATATTTAAAACTTTATAAACTAAAATAACTTCTGACAGATGGCCATACACCTCGATTTACAGCGAAAGAGTAACCCCTGACCCGGCGCATGACGTATTAACAAACGCGGAAACCCAGAGGATAGAGCAAAACAAAACACAGGTCACGAATTAGAAGTATAAAACAAGAATTTTTAAAGAGAAATGTCGGAAGATTACGATATAAGAGAAGAAGAGCTTGAGTTTGGTGCCCAGCCGTAATAGTTTGAACCGCGAGAGGCGCCAAAGCTTGCTCTACTCTTCTACTTCATCACATCAGGGATTTCTCTTTTGGTGCAAGTCGACTTGTGAGGCCGTCTGTCGGTAGCTCGTTATTTTAGTTTATTACGTTTTAAATATGGTTATTTTTCTTACACAAATGCATCTCTTCACTTCAGAAGGCTTTTATTAACCCCCCTGGAGCCGTATGGATTACGTTTATGATGGATGGATGCACTTTTTTGGACTTCATAATTTCTTGGCCATCATAAAGCTTGGATTAGCCAGGACATTTTTTTATATAACTCCAATTGTATTCGTCTGAAAGAAGAATGTCATATACACCTTGGATGGTTTGAGGGTGAGTAAATCATGGGATAATTTTCATTTTTGGGTGAACTATCCCTTTAAATTAGCGTCACGTAGGCTGTGCGCACTTATCCACATAGCCACTTATCCACATTATCCACATTGCTTTGGAGTAATTGATTTAATGCCAGTCTATGTAATAATGGTTAGTGGAATAATAGCAAATAAGACAATTTTTGAAAACAAGTGTTATCATTGGGAAAAGGACGTGCATGTGTTTCAGGATCGAGTGGACCTCCACAATCCACTGCAAACTCACATTTAGATCTGACTCGTGGCTCGCCTGCGTTTCACAATCCAATCAATTCTGGGTGGATAAAACAAAGTCCTGCCTTACTTTTTTCTTCATGAATAATTTGTATTCTGAAATATATTTTGCCAATGCAAGGCCAAATTTGATGCCATTGCTCACCACTTTTGATAAAGCTGTGTGTGTTTTTTTATTTTTTGTATTGCTAATTCACAGAAATTATTCCTGTTCTCCTTTGAGTTGCTCAGTAACACAGCGAGAAAAAAATAATGGAGTATAGTGCAGTGATAAACACTTGTGACAGAGATGTATTAGTTCAAAGTTCACTCTTGATAATTCTTTAGAGACCATAAAAGGTTTCCTGCTACTCAATACCAAATATAAATTGCCAACTGAAGGCAACTTGCAATGACTTATCTCAAAATATATCAGTGTCATAGTTTTTTCTCAAGATGCACACCAGTAATGTTTTTTTTTTTTCTAATGCACATTTATAAAAGCTACTTAAATCTCCTAATTGAACTAAGGCTTAATCCTGGCTTAATCTAAACCCTGTCTGTGAAACCGGGCTTTTTATTTACTATATTGTGAATTATTTTTGTGGGTTTTTTGTGTGTGTTTTTGCAGTATTGAAGCCCATAGACAGTATCATAGGCTGCAGAACGTAAAGCCACCCATCTGTCTTGATGTGTCTCAGAGCTGGGAGAACTGGGGTGGATTTCAAGCCGAGTCATGTGACCTCATCGTGAACATCAACATGATGCACATCTCACCTCTGGCCTGCACAATGGTATCATGCTTGCTTGCTTGCTTTTATTTCTCTTTCTCTGTATTTGTTGAATGTCTGCATATAAAACCATCTATATTTTTTTGCTTTTTAGGGTTTGTTTAGTGGTGTTGGAAAAATACTGAAGCCCCAAGGATTGCTTCTGACCTATGGGGTATTTGTAGCATAATAAGCTCCAGCTCCTTGAATTATTATGCATCTGGTTACATGAATTGGCTTCTGAAGTCTTGCATCTGATATTTTTTTGCAGCCGTATGCTTTCAATGGATCAATAACTCCTCAGAGCAATGTTGACTTTGACCAAAGCTTGAGATACAGGTTAGTGATAAAGGAAATCACTGGCAAACAAGCAACGTCTGCATTGTTGCAAAGAGGTGTAGCTCCTTGATAACGTTTATTTCATTATGAGGTTCAGGCCTTAACATAGGGCACTTATAATTAGTGTTGGGGAAAGTTACTTTTAAAAGTAACGTGTTACAATGTTGCATTAAAAAGTAACTAGGCCAGTCCAAATCTGATTATTTGTGTATTCGATTGGAATCTGATCTGATCTTGTGTATTGCAACTGTTCAGGTCCGATTTGTGTGTCCATGCCACTCTTTCGTTTTCCGGGATATCTGCATTTGGTTTCTATGGCAATGACATTGCGTTGGTAGGCATACAGCAAAAATATCAACAACCTTAACATGGAGGGGTTTGCAATAGTGATGTTGTCTTATTTACAACATGACAATGTGTAGGTGCCGCACTGGACTACTGTGTCAAGGTAGCAGCAGAAATGTAGGAGGCGGTTTCCACCGGTTTCAAAACATGCCATTTTCTGCTTGTCCGGCACTTTGCAACAACACAACCTTGTTTCTGCAGTGACTTTCAGCATGTTTGCTGTAACAATGTCTGATGTTTATGTTTATTGTGGCGTGAGAAAGTCACATAAACCATGTGAAATTCCGATCTATGGAAGTAAAACAATGCCAAATATTTTAAACAAATTATTAAAAAAATTATATTATAAACAAAAAAGCTTGTTGAATTGCACTACTTGAAAATGCTTGCTTGCATTTTAATGCATTGTATTTTTAGGGCTTGCATTTTTATGGGCTGAAATTCAACATGGTTGTGTATTTTAAGATGTGAATATTTCAATTAAAAAAATTATTAAAAATTCAATAATCCACATTCACCTCTCAGATTTCACTTCTAAAATATGAATTATGTTGAAATATACAACCTATAATATTCGACAGGCAACTTTCCATCCATTTTATTTCGCTTTACAAATTCGCTTCCACAAATTTAGTGGTTCAAATTCGACAGAAAATTCAACAGTTCACTTCTGGGAATAGCAGTAGATTATTGAGCATAATCTCCATCTGCTGTTAGTCGACCTCACCAGCGGGTGGTGCAAGCGGCTGTTGACCACCAGAGCAACGGGTTGAGAGAGTCATTCATTCATTAAATGGATTTACAGAAATGGAGCAAGCGATACGTATACCACTACCTCCAACTCCGCAATGACGTCATTTTCGCTCATGCGGACCTGTCGAGTATAAACCAAGCTTAAAGGGTTAGTTCACCAAAAAAGAAAAATCTGTAAGTACTCACCCTCATGTTGTTCCAAACTCCCGAGCTCTCTGACCCCTCCATAGACAGCAATTTAATAAACACTTTCACGGCCCAAAAAGGAATAAAAAAACCATCGTTGAAATCGTCCATGTGAGTCCAGTGGTTCAACCCTTAATTTTATGAAGCGACGAGGATACATTTTTTGGATTTTTAATTAACATTATCTAATAGTAAATTAGTCAAATCTAAGAATGTTTCGATATGAAGACTTCAGATGCAAAAGCCTCTAAGTCTGTCTGACGTTTTTCTTTAAAATAAGCATTTTTGTCAGGCTTCTATGGATAGGTTTCTACCTAAGTACTGGTACTTCTGAATGGGCTGAGGCTGGGATTTAGTGTGTTTGAAGTGAAAGTATATGATGAACGTATACTATATGCGGAGAGCATCCATTCAGTATCTCATTTTTGACCGAAGTGGCTTTAGAGGCTTTTGCATCTGAACTCTTTATATTTGTACGGGAAGACAAGACACAAATACTGCAGTGTAAGAATTATTACACTGCAAAAGTCATATCATATCATATTTTTGTACCAATGTTGCTTTACAGAAATCCAGAGTGGGGTCTAAGAGATGTATCATTACTGAAAACGCTAGGCCAAGAAAATGGACTGCGATTGGATGAAATTGTGAGTGCTATTACTAAAATGAATTGCTTAATGCATCTGGTTTAGTGCAAGTGCATGCTTGATGAAAATAATCAATTCTCCCTTGCTTACTTCTGTTCATTACAAATCTTGCTGTAAAGGTTTTTCTTAGAAGCTACGATCCATTACTTGACTGTGATCCACTGCTAATGAATTTGATATCATGCCTCATTCACCTCTTTCTTGCTTTTAAAAAAGATTGGCTTGATTATGTGATGATTCACCACCTTGGGACATAGTAGGCTTGTAAATGCATCTGTTTTTGTTTTGATTTCTCTAGGTTGACATGCCCGCCAACAACAAGTGCTTATTGTTTCACAAGGACAGTGTGGTTTGATATAATATCATTTTTATCACACTGTATTTGCATCTGGGTGGACTCTGCAGCATTTTAACAGTTCAAAGATAGTGAATAATAAAAAGGCTTAGCTGAAATTTGTAATCTCTATCTTTTTGGCAAAGATGTGTTTTAGCTGGATGAAATGTGTTTTTTTGTTTTGTTTTTTTTTTGGTCAACTTTTTACAACGAAGGAATAATAAACATATGTTTAAAATGATGTGTACTCCGATTTGAACATCTTTGTTTTTGTACACCTGATAAATGTGTATCTTGAATGAAATGCGAGTTGCTTTGAATATCACTGATTCTTGAGATAAGGGACAAAACATGTCCTAAACACAGCCATATGTATGTTAAAAAGTAAGAATATCAAGAAAATTTAAATATTTAAAAAGTTACATCTAAAGGAAATTTGCATACTGGTATTTTAAAAGCACACTCTGTACTTGGAAACTGATGTAATTGAACCTGTCCTCAGCATGAGGTCACAATTTAAAACTGCCAAACAAAGTGTTTCAAAATGTAACAAATTAAAATAAAATAAAATACACAGTTACATTAAAAGGTGGAGATATTTAAGATATCAAACATTACAAAAACAAAATTGCTGCACTGTACAACACGTTGTTATGGTGGGGGGGAAAAATGTGTCAACTCTGTCAGGTTTTATGTCTGATGGTTAATAAGTGCTCTCAAAGGCTGTATGAAGTGATTTAATGTTGTTGTTT
Source organism: Gobio gobio (assembly GCF_949357685.1). Classification (NCBI taxonomy): domain Eukaryota; kingdom Metazoa; phylum Chordata; class Actinopteri; order Cypriniformes; family Gobionidae; genus Gobio; species Gobio gobio. The sequence goes on from NC_137097.1 coordinate 39,220,899, forward strand.
TTTTGCATATGGAGAATTCTTCTAATGCTGTTTCATGTATTTTATGATTTGGCTCTTTTACTGAACACCAATATTACATAACTGAAGACTTTAAACTGTTTTTGGATTGATAAAATTAGCATGCTTTTTAGTGCATCTGACAAAGTTGACACAAATTAAGTAATGGAGAGAATAAATATAATTTTTTAGGGGAAAAAATGAAGAAATAAGCCCGTTCCCTTACATGGTTCATTATCTGAGACTTTAGTCTACAAAAATACCCATTTTTAATAATGTGTTAATTTGTATTTTTTAACATCTAAAACATGTTTTGTCCCTTATCTCAAGAATCATATGCATAAATGCAAATGCATTATTTTAATCACATTGGTGGGTAATATCAATTTACCATTTTAAATCATAGTTGCAATGGATACCTTGTATGCCTGTAGATAAAAAACTTTAAACTCTCACATTTCAAGGCAGAATATTTGTTTGAATTTTCATGACCGTGAATTTTCAACCGTACATTTCACTAGTACGGTTAATTGCTGCTCTTCCTTTATGCGATTGAAGTTCCTTGATCAATAAAGAATATCAATCTGTTTATTGACTATAGATTGTGTCTTCATTGAACTCTGGTGTCTTTTGTTTTGTTTGTAGAATGGTTTACTGGCGGTAAGTCGGAACTAAAGATCATGATCCGAAGGTGTTACACCGAAAATTGCCCCCAACATGGGAGGTGCAGCGGATACGAGTGGATCGCAGTAGTCGGCGAAAGATTATTTGAACACAACCCGATTTATTATACTGTATCGTTTTAATCTTTTTTCTTTCTAAAGACTTTAAACACACTCTATCCGCTTCACTATCGCAAATCACCCAGAACAGGCAACAGTTTAAGCCACGGCGGAGCAAGTTGAGTGTCTATTTTTGTCTCCTGCCTTAAAAGCACAGTGTGTTAGTTCGTATGAATCTTATATTTCCATAAATACTTGAATAATGTCAACGACATCGCTGGATAAAGAGCTGCAGGAGCGTCTGAGAGAGGCCAGCGCAATCGGAGACATTGATGAGGTGAAGACTTTAGTGGAGAGCGGAGTCAACGTCAACTCTCAGAATGAGATCAACGGATGGTGCGTATAAACACTGACCCGACCGGTTAAATTACTTATTTCATTTATTTACTTGTGCACGGTTATATTAACCTTTCCTTCGGGAACAATTCGCCTTTATTCTGAAGATAAGAGAGCTCCTGGCCACACTTGATACCCGACAGTAAATACGTTAAGGGGCCATTCATTTAATTGCACATAATTAATTCAAAATATATAATGGCAAGGTTCACAGATACATAATTTATAATAATTACTGCAATTTTCTGTTTAAAAAACAAGACTTGTCCATTTTGATTTCTTGGTAACTTGTCCATTTTAGAATGGGGGTCCCTCACATGAGGATGATCCTATTTGGGGTATCTAAAAGATTGATCTAGGAGGACACAAGAGTCAGGTTCATGGGATACTATTACCTATAGAGGCTTTTTACTCTGGAAATTGTTAAAAGTGCAGTATGTAATGTTAAAATACTTTTTTGTAGAGACAATTTGTAAGACATTTGTAGGTTGATTTCCCTGTAAAGTGCAAACACTGGGAGTATTCCAGAGACATATATGCGACATACCCGGGTAATTTTACTCAAGAGTAATCGATAATCTCAACTTTCATTCCAAAAACGAAGGTAACTAATTTAGTAGCCATAGCAACTTACTCTCTGAAAGGCACAATATGTACGATTTTTGGATCAAAATATCCAATATATTTGCTGACGTGTGTACTTGCATTTATCCCAAATGTTTAAATCCAGAGAAATAAGCTATTTTAACCAGGACAGGGACAGTGTCTGCGTCGATGACATCATACCCGCATTACCCTCGATTTCCGTGGAAACATAAAGACGCTTTAATATATTATATTTGACAGGTGAGCAACTGTTTGGATACATTCATCGACAGAACACTAATTGTTATTATATAGCTCAACACAGTTAGTCTTATTGTTTAAATCTTGTTTTCTTGATTTACCGCGAGTACCATGTTTTACCATGCCTAATATCGATCTAGCTCACTGCAGTTTGCCACAAATGTCTCATAGTAGCCGCTGAGCGAACTCACAGAGTAGCATTATAACATAACCTTCAACACACTCAAATAATGTATCTAATACAATAAAACAGTGCTGCGTTACCCCACATACGCATTAGCGAAAGAAGCGGAAGCATTGTGCACGCGCGTCTCTCATTAGCAATCGCTCCAGCAGCCTCGTTTCGTTTCCACCCTACTTAATACTAAAGTAACATTAGTAAATCTTTAATACATTCGCTCATCCATGAATATGATTTCTGCCCCGAGTCCTGTCGGATTCTTTTCCATAGAGGTATAGAGGTGAAGACAACAACTCCCATGATTCCACGAAATCAAGGCGTCATCAAGCTACGCCTTTGTTTTGAATAAGCAACCTCAAGTGGCAAAAATTACATATTGTGCCTTTAACCTAACCTGCTCTGGGAGTAGCTAATGTTCCAGAGTTAAGTTGTCTCAATGGTTTTCAATGCATGATGAGGCTCTCCAGTGAGCATAACAGATTTCACACAATATTATTATATAGTTGTAGATTATAACATTACATAATTCAAATGTTATTTTGTTCTAATTACATTTTTTCTTATTTTATTTTATTCTCGTATCGTAGATGTGCATTCAAAAGGTTTTTGAATGAAAATGGGACATTTTCTACATTGCATATGTGATACCGATGTGGAAGTAAAATGGCTAAACATAAAAAATACACTTATGCGACCATATTATCTTTGAAAGCACAGGCTTTTTTTAGGTCAATCCATTTCTCTTTTTTTATTTCTATATTTAACACCAGACAAACAATATAATTCTTGTTCAAAGTAATAAAAGCCTTTTTAAAGAAAGATACAAAACCGCTCACTAGGTGGCGATATGCTCTAAGAATGTAAATGGCCATTAAACAAAAGAAGAAGAAAGAAGTAGCGTCTGTTTACATGGCCCTGTCCCAAATGGCACACTTCAAATGCACTTTTGGGCTTGGCACGCTTGGTTTTGGCCGTTCATTTACACGACACGATGTTTTGTGGGCCTGAAAACGTGTTTCAAAGAGCAAGCTTTCAAAAGCGACACTTGTTATCATATTTGTGAAAACGGTCACGTCATGCGCATGCGTATTATGTGGTCAGTCTAAATGCAAGTAGTGTTTCTTTACAAAGTGACATCGCCAACTACTGGCCTGGCATGAATAATACAACACAACGCTTTTTGTCGTTTTCACAGATCCGTGTGAACGGGGATCAGTTTGTCAACATTGTCGTCTGTACGCGAAAATGTTCTGCTTTTACTACATCGTTGTCATGTAAACGTACCCATAAACTGCTGTCATTTGGAGCAGGAGATAAAGGGGGAGTGGCTTTAATGCATCAGAAATGTCACTTTGCTCAGTGCTGATGGTTGCTTAAGTGTTTAATATATAACATTACTTTTCTATGGGGATAAAAGTGGCCATAACAGGGTTTAAAATGCATTAACCCAGGGTCATCATGTAATGCGAAAAGCTCTATTTGACATGTAGAGCAGGACTGAGGAAAATGTAATGGTTTCGGATTGCTGTATAGATACAGTATTACAGTCCTTACCTTTCAGGTCATGTCGCTTGGCAGCATTCCTGAAATGCTTAATAAGACAGCTTGTCTTTAGGAGTATGTGAAGCGCTCTGTTTACTCACTACTGATATTTGTTGATCAACTAACTTGAGGTGATTTGTTCTGACGTTCATGCCAAGCCTTGACTGCTTTGTTGTTGTAATGCATGAATGCATTTGACAGATGCACTGTGGAAAGTCATGTTTAAGATGTTCTGATGTCCTCTGTTCATCTAGGACATGTTTGCATTGGGCCTGTAAAAGAAACCACAAACAGATAGTGGCCTATCTGTTGAACGCCGGAGCCGATAAAGACATCCTAACAGCGAAAGAGGAGTTAGCTGTTCAACTCACTTCTAAACCTGAAATCAGAAGACTACTTGGAGGTACGCTTTCAGAAAAACACCTACCATCCATTCCCAGGATTTGATGCGCTCAGATGCTTCCTAAGCCCTCATACAAATTCTAGACATTTACACAATTTACAATTATCTAGCTGAAGTGTTTTGTTGACTAGAATATGTCCACTAGAATATAAGGGCGTGTGGATAGCGTACCAGCGTGTTTAGATACAAATCATATATTGCATGTACATTCCGATACAAATGCGAGTCATTCTCATTTGTGAATGCATAAGAGCATTTATGAATTCATATATATTTGCATTAAAGTTAATTTTATATAATTTTTACATTTTTAATATATATATTTTTTTAATTATTGAAAAATTAATAAGTTAAAATTAATTAAATAAAAGGTTTTAATATACTTTTTTCATTCACGATGCATAATATTTCAGTACCACATTGGTTGTCAACTAATATTAGATTTATTTTTATTATTATTATTTATCAGTAATATTATTATGTAACTGTCAATATTTGATTATTTATTTAGATTACCTATGCCATTATCTAACACTCACTTAAAGTTAATCTTTAAAAACTAATAATTTATTTACAATGTTAAATGCAATATTTAGCAAATCTCAAAATGAATATTTTTATCTTGTTTATTATTTCATTTTAATTATTATTATATTACATATAATATTGTGATGCCCAAATTCACTTGTAGCACTTAAAATTATTGATCTTATTATATTATATTGTGATGCCTAAATTGTAGGATTTAAAACCTTTTTTTTAGTTAGTGTTTTATTTCTTAACTATTTAGTTAAAATATAGAGTTTATCGGCCATAACAATGACAATTCCTAAAAACACTAAAATACATATTAAAATTGAAAATCCTTATTCCACTGGTTTTTTATTTTATTTTTTGGTTTTAAAGCTTAAAGCAGCACTAGGTAACTTTTCAACCTTCATAATATATTTTCAAAACTCTTGTGATGATACATCGACTTACAATAGGTTGAATGACACGTCTGCCATAGCCTGACGGGGTCTGTATCGTTTTTAATCGTACTTTTAAACTTCGGGTTTCGGGTAGTAACCCGAGAACAAAAAGAACTACAAAATTCGACTGCTTTACGGCATATACGTCACTTCCACCACCATCCCCACTTCCTTAAATTCGGACGTGCGTGAAAAAATCGCTCGCAAATCATTTGTTTGCCGAATGTTATAGTCATGGCCGAAGCAGCACAGAAAAATAAGAAAGCAAAGGTTTTGTCTGAGGAAAGCAAAAAGAGGAAACGAGAAAGTGATGGGATTAAAGGCAGGACGAGGATCAACATTGGGCCAGCGTTTGCTCGAGGGTGTGAGCTGGAGGAGGAGGGGCTACATTCTTGCAAGTAAATACGTAATACATACAAAATCATATTTTAGGATACCTAACATGTCTGTGATATTGGTTTATTTGTCTTTCCTCAAGCTTTAATGCAAATCGATTTTTCGAATTTGCAGATTCATCTATGGTAGCTTGATATTATAATATTGACGATGTATGGTTATTACCTACCACTCAAACATTGAATTGAAGTATCATATAGATTCCGTAAAACGGGAACCAATAGACTAGGCTACTATAATGACGCTGGCTTGTAAACGTGAGCATCGCGATCATTTGGCGTTTGAAAAAAATAAAACCCATGAAATTGTATTCATATGACATGCTGAAACATATGCCACTGTACCTGGGATGAAGACATTTCACACGCGACGCAAGCAGAACACCTGAATCTAAACTCCGGCAGTGTTCAGGGCTATCATAGTTGTCATGTCAACAAATGCACGTGCGATGCATCCCCTGATGTAGAGTGACCGTTTACGACAGTAGTAGAGGACAATACTGTTTCACAACTGTAGGGGGAGCCCGAGAGCAAAAGTTACCTAGTGCGGCTTTAAACTATTCTTTAAAAATACTACTAATTTAAAAGCAAATCTGAAAATAAATATAATTTTTTCACTTTTACAACTAGTTTTGAGTGTTTTATTTTTTCAGTTATTTAGACAAAATATTAATATCTACAATTTGTCGGTCAATGGCCATAACAGTATACTTTAATTATTAATTTATTGTCATTATTGTTATCATTTATAATCATTTTTGTTGTTCATTTTTCTTAATTTTTTTAAATACAAACATAAAACAACAGAAAACCTTCCTTATATGTTCATAATGCCCTTTAATGTCTTAATGCCGTCATATTCATGTTTATCGTTCCTTCTCCAGTGGAAGAGGAAGACATGCCTGAGGTGAAGGAACCAGAGCTGCCAATCATTCCAAACTATCTTTCCAACCCGCCCTTCCTGTTCAGCAAGATAGATAAAGATAGCCTGAGCATAGCACAGCAAAACGGCACCAACAATCATCTAGAGCCCCTGGAGTCAGAACCAGCGACCTTGTCGCCGACGCAAGAGCAGCAGATCCCGCCTCAGCATCAGCAGCCCAAGAGCCTTTACTCAGACAGCCAGAGCCAGCAGGAGTTACCCTACGTCCCCGTGGTGGAGCAGAACGGCATGGTGCCCAGCCCTGTGGTCAACGGCGGCCTACCAATGGAGCTCTCCTCAGAGACTCTTCACACCAACCACTGCGAGTTTACACACGCTCATCCTATCACACAGAACGGACAAGTGTGTCCCACGCTTCCTTCTCCCGGCGGAAGCAGCAGTCAGCCGCAGGTTCCCAACGCCGCCATCACCCGGCAACCGTCGATCCCGCAGCAGATCAACTGCTCCCAGCTCGGTGGCTCCATACCGGCCTTCCAACCCTTCTTTTTCACCAGCACTTTTCCAGTTAACGTACAAGGTACAGTGTGGGTTTGTTTCTGTGGCCTGTCATACACACCTCCGCTTTCACCGCCACATAAAAAAAAGTGCTGCAGATAGAGTCACTGAAGGGTGATTTTTTTTTTTTGCTTGGTACCAAGAAAGCAGATTTACAGTGTAGGATACACTGAAATTAATGAAAGAAAATGACAACAGCAACATGTATTTGTTACTATATGTTTTATGTTAAAATTATATATAAATATATTTACTTATAAATGTATTTATTTATGTTATGCATATACATTTAGCAGAACATATATAGAGCTAGATTTATGTTAGAGAGCACATATATTTCAATAGGGGAAAAATATACATATATAAACACCACTTTTGAGGAAAAAATACATCTGTAGTGTGAAGTGGTCAAAAACAAAAAATGTAAAACATCACTTAAAGGGCAATCTAAAAGAGTCAATAACTTTGTAAATTCTCTTACTGTTTTTTGAATATTTTTACTGAAATGTGTCCTATTGTGTGACATAGAAAGAATACAGGGGTGTCGCACCAAAGAACAACAGAAATGAAAACTTTTATAGTGGTTCCAAAAAAGTTAAATATTTTAACAATTCTGAGACACTTACTATGTGCACTTAGCATGTCATGGGCTTCACAGTAACATGACCTTGAATGGGGTCCTTCAACTAATTAAACTTGTCAGTGGAATTGCCCGATTTAAAATAAATCAGCATATGGTGTCCCACCAGAGGACATGATTGTCAGTGATGAAAAATGTCTCAAGATCCTACGCTTTTGAAATTTATGGATAAAAAAATTATTGCCATTTACTAAAATAGACACTTGTAAAATTATGCCTGAGGTATTTATTAACATTTGTATGCTTTTCTTTTTAATTTATAAAAGTAGTAACTTATTGAACCATGCTTGAGACAGTCACACCATAGGACAATTTTGAGATTTGGCTCAAAAATAAATACACAGCAATAACACAGCAGTCTTTATATACAGGTCCATGTAAGACAACAATTATTTTTAACCATTTAATGCATTTTTATCTATTATATATTAGACTCCTGAAAAATGTATCCGATTTTCCACAAAAATATGAAGCAGCACAACTGTTTTCAACACTGATAATAATCAGAAATGTTTCTTGAGCAGCAAATCATTATAGTATGATTTCTGAAGAATCACGTGACACTGAAGACTGGAGTAATGATGCTGAAAATTCAGCTTTGACATCACAGGAATACATTACATTTTAAAATATATTCAAAAATAAATGTTTAAATTGTAATAATATTTCGCAATATTGCTGTTCATACTGTATTTTTTGTATATTTTGTATCAAATAAATCCAGCCTTGATGAGCATAAGAGACATTTGTCAAAAACATAAAAAAAACCTCATACCGAGTACCGACCCCAAACTTTTGAACAGTATCTATATATAAATATATCTGAATAGAATTTTGTGCATCTATTTTACAGTAAATCTTGGCTTTCTCAGTCATACACTTACATTTAAGGGATTTAGAAAGATGTTCTTTTGCATATTGCTCATTCCAACATGACTTGAAGGCAGCAGATCTCCACAAACACGCTTCCTTTAAATGTGCATGCACCAAACAGACTGGTTTGAGGAATTCACAATCTTGCTGTCTCTTCCCAGAGCTCGTCCTGAAGGTCCGCATCCAGAACACCAATGTCAGAGAGAACGACTTCATCGAGGTGGAGCTGGACAGGCAGGAGCTGACGTACCGCGCCCTCCTCCGCGTGTGCTGCCGGGAGTTAGACATCAGCGCAGAGCACGTGGAGAAGATCCGCAAGCTGCCCAACACTATGCTCAGAAAGGTGAGGCCTGAGCCTATTAACAGCTTAGTCAACTCGCCCAGATTTGATGGATGTGGTCTGGATCTCACAGCCGACTAACAGTCCTAACAGGGATGGAAACTCAGATATTACTGATTTGGAACGCTCTACATAAGCAGTAGATTATCAGTTTGGCTTTAGAATGTTTCTGCCAGGCACATAAAATTGTCAGGTTTTTAATTCATTATTTTAAAATAATTATTAGGGCTGCAACAACTAATCAATAATAATCGATAATGAAAATCATTGACCACGAATTTCATTATCGATTAGTCGGGTCTGCCCTCTGTGCACAGAAAACTTCCACCAGTCATGCCAATTTACAGCACTGAATAACGCATTGCTATGGACAAAATGCATCTAAAAATAGTGGAGGAAACAGAGTGAGCTGCTGTGGGAAAGGTACATGACCTAAGTGCCCAAAACATGATGAGAATTCTTTATTTGAAGCTTCGAGCGAATGCATTAGCATTTAACATACCCTGTCATGCGCTTTGATAGATGCATGTGCGTCCTCAGTGCAAAACGTTCATTTTACAGGTTGTATCTTTATTTGTAAATGTTACTAATTCACGCGAGTATTTCCATTTTGCATGAAAGTGCGTCCTGACAGTCTGCATTAAGCTTTAAACTTCACTTAACGAGCGTCAAACAGACGGAACACAGTAGAGTGGGAGACAATTAATATTCAGCGCAAAAATATTAATTTTGCTGAAATATCTGTTGTTGGATGCTAAATTTATATTTAAAAGTTAACATGTAATTCAAGTATTTTATGTAACTGTAAAAGGATAGCAACTTGTAATTGAATATAAATGTAAGACTAAATGTACGTTTCTACAGGATAAAGAAATTACAGTTACAGGTTACTTTGTCCATAGCGAATGTGTGTGTGTTCCTGCAGAACATTCCTCTTTTAACATCATTGGGGACAACATGTAGGGATTTAACAACATGTAGGGATTTAAACTGTCCTTTTGCTTAGCAACTTTTTTGCACGTAATGTATAGTACAGATATACACTTACAAAAATTAACCATGTTTTTATTATAGTAAATCCATGTTTTTGGTATATTGATTACCATTTGTATAACCACACAAATACCATAGTTAAACTATGGATTTGAAGCAAAACAATGGTTAATTTTTGCTTACAATGGAATAACCCTGTTTTATTTTTTTTAAATTAACTGTAAAACCATGGTTAATTTTTGTAATATTCACTATGTATGTTTTCATAGTACTTAGCTGACATGTTTGTTCGAAGGACAGCATTATTGGGAAGGATGTGGAATAGTGTTTTGTTAATAAAAAAGGGGATTTTATACGATTAATCGAAAAAATTATCTGCCAACTAATCGGTTATCAAAATAATTGTTAGTTGCAGCCCTAATAATAGTTTATTATTTTAATCAATTACTTTTAATTATTCTATTTAATTTAATGGATTGCTTTACATTAATTTACAATTATTTTGTTTCTTATTGATTGTTTTTGTGTGAAACGAATTAGAAGAAGAAGAATCTAATCACAATTTCTGTCATTTTTTGAATTTTTTTTTTTCTTACTCATATCTGCATGTGCTCTGAGTTTGGGTCACTTATAACATCCATTTGGGAATGCAACATGCAAACCACCTTTTAATGAGAAGCGCCTGTTTCCTACCTTTGCAATGACATTAGCCAATCACAACAGTGGCTGTTTACTGACAAGCATTTAAAAAATGGGTCAGAATGAGGTTTGAAATTAATTGTTTTTCCACATATATATATATATATATATATATATATATATATATATATATATATATATATATATATATATATATATATATATATATATATATATATATATATATATATATATATATATATATATATATTATTAACATGAGGAACATATTAAAATAATAAAATGACCAATTCAAATAATAAAAAAGGAACAAGGAACATATTAAAATGATAAAATAAAAAATGCATATGACCCCTTTAAAGGTCAGTGCTGTGCGATTTCGAGGAATAATAATTATTATATTGATTATTATCACCGCTATATTTAAAAAAAATTCAGTGAAAGTTTACAATGGTAATGTTTCTTATTTTGTTTAATATTTTTATTTTACAGCACAACTGTAAAATTATGATGCAAATGAATGGCTTTTTTTTTTTTTTTTTTTTTTCAAACATTAAACTATCAAGATTTTATTTTGGCAGAAAACCACAGGTTTACAGTCAACAGTTTATAGTATCAACGCCCACTCTCTACTGCTTGTGAGTTAAGTGTTTTGAAAACATTATCCATATATAAAATCATCATTTACAGACAAAGCATTATGAAGACCTTCGCTAATGGTCTGTGATGCAACTGGTGTCAGATTCTTTGCTAACTCTCCATTATGAGCCTCTTTTACAAAACAAAATGCTAAGAACAAACATATAATCCTCATACGCGATACAGGACGCCATTAAAATAAACCATCCACTTGTTCCTGATGTTGGGATCCTTCTGAAGTCTGTACAGAGACGCAACCGAGCTGTTTACTAATACTAAAAGGACTGGAGTGTTCATTCACTCTTCCATTTGTCCTATTGTCGACAGACTCAGGCGTGTGGAGTACGTCAGAAACTAAACGCACATACACTCACCTAAAGGATTATTAGCAACACATACTAATACTGTGTTTGACCCCCTTTCGCCTTCAGAACTGCCTTAATTCTACGTGGCATTGATTCAACAAGGTGCTGAAAGCATTCTTTAGAAATGTTGGCCCATATTGATAGGATAGCATCTTGCAGTTGATGGAGATTTGTGGGATGCACATCCAGGGCACGAAGCTCCCGTTCCACCACATCCCAAAGATGCTCTATTGGGTTGAGATCTGGTGACTGTGGGGGCCATTTTAGTACAGTGAACTCATTGTCATGTTCAAGAAACCAATTTGAAATGATTCGAGCTTTGTGACATGGTGCATTATCCTGCTGGAAGTAGCCATCAGAGGATGGGTACATGGTGGTCATAAAGGGATGGACATGGTCAGAAACAATGCTCAGGTAGGCCGTGGCATTTAAACGATGCCCGATTGGCACTAAGGGGCCTAAAGTGTGCCAAGAAAACATCCCCCACACCATTACACCACCACCAGCAGCCTACACAGTGGTAAAAAGGCATGATGGATCCATGTTCTCATTCTGTTTACGCCAAATTCTGACTCTACCATCTGAATGTCTCAACAGAAATCGAGACTAATCAGACCAGGCAACATTTTTCCAGTCTTCAACTGTCCAGTTTTGGTGAGCTTGTGCAAATTGTAGCCTCTTTTTCCTATTTGTAGTGGAGATGAGTGGTACCCGGTGGGGTCTTCTGCTGTTGTAGCCCATCCGCCTCAAGGTTGTGCTTGTTGTGGCTTCACAAATGCTTTGCTGCATACCTCGGTTGTAACGAGTGGTTATTTCAGTCAAAGTTGCTCTTCTATCAGCTTGAATCAGTCAGCCCATTCTCCTCTGACCTCTAGCATCAACAAGGCATTTTCGCCCACAGGACTGCCGCATACTGGATGTTTTTCCCTTTTCACACCATTCTTTGAAAACCCTAGAAATGGCTGTGCGTGAAAATCCCAGTAACTGAGCAGATTGTGAAATACTCAGACCGGCCCGTTTGGCACCAACCATGCCACGCTCAAAATTGCTTAAATCACCTTTCTTTCCCATTCTGACATTCAGTTTGGAGTTCAGGAGATTGTCTTGACCAGGACCACACCCCTAAATGCATTGAAGCAACTGCCTTGTGATTGAGAAATCACAGGTGTTCCAAATAATCCTTTAGGTGAGTGTATGTATTCTGTATCCGGTGTAGACAGCATCAGTGATTATAATGAATTTGATCTGCTTTGACACAACGCTCACATCCAGTATAGACAAATGTCGTCCGTTAAGCGACTGAACGCCGGTGGGTGGGGCCTATGGTGTGATGATGTAAAATTCATCGTTGTCTTTTTCTGGAGGCAAATGTATTTCGTCACAGATCCCACAATATCAAAACGATTTTTGAGCTTGATTATATGCTTTGTTTATAATGAGGAGGAAGATATAAACTTACAGGATGTTTTAATGGTACAAAGACCTCTGTTCCTCTTGGTTTAGTTCCCTTCAAGGGTCATCCTGATGCTTCGTAAAAGTGTAATTCTGTTTGGTTGTGCAAAATCCTCTCCTGCTTAAGCTCGTCTACATCTACAGACAAGGTTTGCTGAGATGGTAAATCCAAACAGTGCTTTTTAACACGGAGTAGAGGCGGTTCTTGCTTCAAAAATGATACCAATGGCTGAAATCGGTGGAGTCAAACTGCAGACACCGGTTGCGTTTAGTTCTTAGTGTTTATAACAGACAGTGATGGGTACAAAAGCCTCAGGCAAGAGTTTTCTTCAGTGCATTAAGCTGGACAACCCTACTGCATCATGGGAATGTCTCTGCTGCCATATCTAGTGGCCTCATCTCTCGTTTGCGATCTCTAAAACAACAGAACAATGGACACTACTTCAAGATCATTCAACGATTACATCTGTCTAAATGTGTGTTTGTTCCTTTGGCAGGATAAAGATGTGGCACGGCTACAGGATTTCCAGGAGCTGGAGGTGGTGCTAGAGAAAACCGAAGGCTTGTCGCTTTTCTCTGGAGGTCAGGGAGGTCTGACCGACAGGCCCTGCTACAACATGAAGGCCTCCAGGCTCACCTACTAGCTTCACATTAGAGACGCTCGCGGTTTATCTGGGACCTGCTTCCTGAAATCCCAAACACATTTTGTATCCCAAAATATGCTCCTGCTTTGGGTTGGTAAACAGAAATGACATGTTAGCCTTATTCCTCCTCTCCTTCATTAACAGATGTATCCTTAGTGCCTCCTCTTCCATTGTAACCATAGATAGCTTGTTATACGGCCTTTGACTTGCTCTGAGGTGGATGGGGTTTTTGCATTGCTTCAATTTGAATATCTAAATCCATTCAGGCCATGATTGGACTTCGGGAAATATTAAAATGCACCGCTTTTGCATACTGTTAGTCTGTTCAGATCTGTCTTTACTGCCTTGCCTTCATATCGGGTCACTGTATGAGAGTAGGCACGTTTCATCTCGCATCCAACAAATATACAGTGTCCTATCTCAAGTTCAGTCCAACATGCTGGTGTTTTAAAAAACTTGCGTTTGCGTTGATTGAAGGAAGTCACGCTAATTTCATATCAATGCTTGTAATTCAGAAATATTTTGTTTGCCAGACAACTCTCTGTGCACTTTACCAAAACTTTACCATTATTGGGGAAGCGTCCTCTTTATTTACCTTTGTTGAGATCTTCAGTGCTATATTTTGAATGCCGTTCTGTTAGTCACTGTAAGCCAAATTACCCGTTCTATAAACTAGCATGGACTGTTTGGAGGAGAGCGCCCTCATTGTCTTGTGTGAAGGCAAAACTTAATAATGTAGCAAAAAAAAAAAAATTCACCTAGGATGAGCTTAATTGGAGATGAATAATAGGGTATTTAACCACAGAGAGCTTCCAGCAAGCATCATTTTGACTTTCCTTGAGTTTTACGATGCCTTGTAAAAATATTTGAGAAGCAGGATCTGTATTTAAGAAATAGTGGTCATAATAGTGCCATTTTACTAAACACTTTGCTGCATTGTTGAATATGAGCATAGAAATATTTTTTGTTCGCAGTTTGGATAACCGATTTGTGGGGAATGCTTGGGGTTAGGTTTAAGAGCGGTGCATTAACACTACATTGTTGTAAATTAGCTTTTTGACTCAATAGAGATTGTGTTACTGTGAAAAGAATTTCTAAAGATTTGTCTTACGAATTGTTTTTAGTTTTCTCTGAGAGTTTGACTGTGTAACCAAGCATATGATTGATCGTTAAACATTTGTTAACAATATGATACTATTGTTCAGACGTAATATTAGACCCTTGCAAAGACATTGCTAAATTATTGAAATTAAAGTTTTGTTTTTTTTAAATGTGCAATTGTTTTAGTATTATATATAATACTAGAATCTGACGATTAAAAGAAGTATTATACACTTCAGTTGAAATAAAACAATCTTGTTTTCTTTTCTTTCATATGTTCTCGATTAACTTAAATATAGCTGGGAAACAATTTCCAGAAATTCCTTTGCTTGTTGTTTTTTGTGCTTTTTTTTTAAATATGTGTGGTTAACATGAATGTCAATTTACAGAATCTGTCAATCTAGAATAATGCTTTTTTTTTATTATAAACTATTGTTCATTGTTCATTCATAATACATTTTATTACACAATGTAATTTGAGCTACAGTAGCTCATCCGTTTGATCGGACCACACGTGCATCAATGACCCTTTCGCCGGTTCACCACTGTTCCTTCCTTGGACCACTTTCGATAGATACTGACCACTGCAGATCGGGAACACCCCACAAGAGCTGCAGTTTTGGAGATGCTCTGACCCAGTCGTCTAGCCATCACAATTTGGCCCTTGTCAAACTCCCTCAAATCCTTACTCTGGCCCATTTTTCCTGCTTCTAACACATCGACTTTGAGGACAAAATGTTCACTTGCTCCCTAATATATCCCACCAAGATGAAGAGATAATCAGTGTTATTCACCTGCCATAATGTTATGCCTGATCAAACATTGACCAAAAAGTGATTAGATTCAGTTTCCTTGAAGAGATGCACTTGAACAGATCTTTCTTTGGGTATGACACAAATGTAGTGCAACATGCCATTGCTTAACTTCACCAATAGAGGACAGGCTTAGTCTTGAAGAAACGAGACTCCAGACAGCAGTAATGCTCTCGGTAGGAGGAAGGAAGTGTTTCCACTCCATTAAACTCAGTCGAGCTCTGCGGCTGCTCCTGTACGGTACATACAGCACATCAGAGTCACTGCACCACACCGCAGAATGCAACATTTAGCTTTGGGTCAGCATTTCAAACATCTGCGAATGGGGGATTGCAATAAATAAAAAGTTGTTACATTTGATTTTAATTAAATGTCTAATTAGCAAATATAGCATTGGTGACAGGGGTAGGGCGAATTCAGGGTGATTGGGACTCTTTTTGCCATTGAGATGACTTGGAAAAAGTGTCCCAATCACCCTGAATTTACCCTATTGGTTATCTTTGATCAAATGTATTCTACAGAAACCCTGATGGAAGTTTTATTCAAACTTGTGAATTTCTTTCACATCGGCCTGTTTAAGAAGTCAGGGACTAACTCGGCTCACCAACTGCCCTTTGACCTCTTTCGCTCAATTGCACATTTTAAGGGAAGCAGAGCCCCGCCCGGTTCAGCACTATAGATCACATCAGCATGCGGGCCTCTTACCCAAGACAACGGAAATTACAGAGGAAATTACACTAGAATCCTTGTATTTGTGCAAGAACTAATCCAATGCAGGCTATACATTGTAACTTAGAAAAGCATATCAACAGCTGCATTCGGATTAAAATGTGTACTGTAGAAAGTTCCTGAAGATATAGTGTTCTCGGCTTTGAACTTTAATACAGTTGTGCTATCTTTTCATGTTCTCATAGCAGATCACATCGCTTACCCCTCATGGTGAAACTAGCATGAGATCTCTGTCAGTTTTCAGTAAACACCGGCCTTCTCAGTGTGTCCGTCTCAAGACCAGACATCCAGCTGCACCACTGATCTGCTGATCAGGGAACAGCTGTCCCATATTAACATCAACTACTAGTCATTGCATATATAATAGAAATGTTTGATCTTGATCTCAAATTCAGTTTTTTTTCTTCTGGACAAATAAGGCCTACATAGTTCCTATACATTTATGCAACAGCTTGTTGTGGTTCTTGAATCTGATTGGCTGAGAGCACCGGAACCGTTCCGCCTTTTGTATCACTCCGCTTGCGACGACTGTCATGGTGGTGGTCGAGCAAATCCACCATATTTTTTTACAAATACTACTGTTATTGTGTCACAGAATGTAGTTTTAAGAGTTTTTTAGGCGAGAATGTAGTTATTTAGACCTCAAATATGTGACTTGTATAAATATAGCACCTATTTTACTATTTGTTTAGATGCTTTCGCAGATGTGAGCTACAGACCGTCATTGGCCGTTCAGCATTCATATACCCGCAAAGAACAGCTTCATCCTGGCCAGTCCTTTGGGAATTTTCTGCTGGCTTTTATGTAGATAAACATGAGATATAATTCATTTGGGGTATATCAAATGGGCAACCTTTGGTCTTATTAATCTATTAAGTTACTTGTTCCAGAGAAAACTCGATTTGGCTAACTATCGCTTTCCTCAGCGGACATTCAAAATAATTTTTTATAATGGATATTATGGACATTGCCCTAAAGAATGAATACTATATCAGATGCAGGTAATACACTCGTTTAGTCGATCTCTCGCTCATAATACCCTACATAATACAATAATCTTCAAAGAAGCGACTCTGTTCCTTCGTCTCTAGCTCTAAATTGACGTTTTAGAATAAGTAATGGAGGCTTGGGCTCAACCGTCAAACTGTCAACTTGAGATTTGAATCTATGGCGGAAGGAAGTAGTTCCGCTCAAAAGAGGGTTTTTAAAAGTTGTTTCTTATTTATATACACACGCATACTCACTGGCCACTTTATTAGGTACACCTTGTATGTACCGGGTTGGACCCCTTTTGCCTTCAGAACTGCCTTAATTCTTCATGCCATAGATTCAACAATGTGCTGGAAACATTCCTCAGAGATTTTGGTCCATATTGATATGATAACATCATGCAGATGTGTCAGCTGCTCATCCATGATGTGAATCTCTCGTTGCACCACATCTCAAAGCTGCTCTGTTGGATTGAGATCTGGTGACTGTGGAGGCCATTTGAGTTTAGTGAACTAGTGAAACCAGTTTGGGATGATTTGAGCTTTGTGACATGGTGTGTTATTCTGCTGGAGATAGCCATCAGATGATGGGTTCACTGTGGTCATAAAAGGATGGACATATTCAGCTATAATACTCAGGTAGGCTGTGGCATTTAAACAATGCTCAATTGGTACTAAGAGACCTAAAGAAAATTGTCAAGAAAACATCCAACACGCCATTACTCCACCTGCCTGAACCGTTGATACAAGGCAGGATGGATACATGCTTTCAGGTTGTTTACACCAAATTCTGACCCTACTATCTGAATGTGGCGGCAGAAATCAAGACCCATCAGACAAGGCATTGTTTTCCCAATCTTCTATTGTCCAGTTTTGGTGAGTCTGTGTGATTTGTAGCCTCGGTTTGCTGTTCTCAGCTGACAGGAGTGTCACCGGTGTGTCTTCTGCTGCTGTAGCTATTTCTAGTTTTGTAGGTCGTTCTCCTTTGACCTCTGGCATCAACAAGGCATTTTAACCCACAGAACTGGCGCTCACTGGATATTTTCTCTCTTTTTTGGACTATTTTGTAGAGATTATTGTGCATGAAAATTCCAGTAGATCAGCAGTTTCTGACATACTCAGACCAGCCTATCTGAACAACCCACGCTATGTTCAACTTCAAAGTCACTTAAATCACCTTTCTTGCCCATTCTGATGCTCAGTTTGGATGTCAGCAGGTCATCTGCATATCTTCGTGCACAAACGCTGCCATTGCCAAAGTCATTGCCGGATAAGGCAGTGAGGCAACAAGTCAGCTGTCTAAGGCTGGCCACACACTTTTTTAAGCATGATTTTGAGGCCTGACCCCCAGGTGATCGGGGCGTGGCCCAATTTGAGACTTGTTGTAAATTACTTTTTGTCCAAAAAAATCATCAATTGTGTGGAGTCATTACGATTATTTTACTGCTCCTGATCTCGTCGGAGCTGTCCGACAAATTTGATATTAACGACTCTTGACGTGATACCTGCGATAGCCAATGAGAGTAAGCAAGCTTCACCAACCAGATGTTGTGTGCTTCTATAGCTGAAACTTGGCAGCCACAAACATGCCCCGAAAGTGGAGTATTGAGAAAGATCACCCATATTCTCTTTTTTCCTTTTGCTTTTCTTCCTGTACACAAAACTCACGCAAGGAGAGCTGACGATGTCGAACAAAATCCATTTGTTTTTCTTCTCAAATGATTTTGCGGGTCTCTGTGAGATCTTGTCTCACTGTGGAAATGTCACTACAATCGACAGGTGTGTGGTTTCGCGGCCCGGACGAATCTTTCGAAGCATTCAGAGGATTATAATGCTAAAAATCAGTTGAAACTGCCCTTATGTCTGTGGTCTCCCATAGTTTTAAAATCGGTTAAAGGTCCCGTTTTTTTATTGTGTTTACAGTGTGCATTATAACGTGTTCATGTTTCGCGTGTAAAAAAACACAGTATTTTTCACACAATTTACTTACCGTAAATCCTCTAATATTGGCCTGTATTCCATTAGCGGCCGGGTCTCCAACATTGGCCGGTCTCGCTGTCACCGAAGGTAAATAAAGGCCGGTCTCTAATAGCGGCCGGGGCTATTATTAGAACCAACGTTTTTCTGGGCAGGCCTCAACATTATGCTTGCATGTGATAGTAACATGCAAGTACCACAGGGTACTGGTCATGTCAATCACCCAGACATCCCAAGTCTCCCGCATATTTATAGCAGCTCCCTGATGCCCGCAAATTAGTAAAATTCTCCCGCAATCTAGAGCGAGCGAGCAAGAGCGCGCATGCGAGACACAAACTGTGCACGCGCGCACGGCAGAGAGGGAGAGAGAGCGAGAAACCTTACGTGTGTGTGCTAGTGTGCGCCTAATGAAGCGCATGTAAGACGGAGAGCGTCCTGATTGGCTTGTTTCGGTAAGTCAACCAATCAATTGTCAGTGTGGGCGGGCTTTTATCTCTTCGGGCTTTTATCTCTCGCCCCAAAAAACGAAAGTATAAAGTATAAACATAATGACAATCTTGCACGCTCTACAGTTTGTAACTAACATGTTATGGTTGAGTTAAACAAGTTTCATTTCATGTGCATATTTTTCAGGTCGGCTAGTTGCCAAGGCTACATGAAAACAACAAACTCCTTAGACCTGTTTAAAGTTGCAATGAAATATAAATAAAAGCAGTTTACATAAATAGTAGTATAAGCAGCTTATGTAAATAGTAAAAGTGATCTACATAATTTTAGGAGAGATACCTCCCTGAAATGACTTGTTTCAGGTTGGGATGTCTGATCACCTCACTCTTGACTCGCACGTGAGACTTCAATCACCGGGTCCGGTAGGCTAAAGGCCTGTACACACCGGGACGAATATCGCGCGCGCTTATCGCCAGCGTTTTTCGTGCCGTTTTTCGGCGCGTCTTGAGTGTTCACACCCAAGCGATTTTCACTGGCGCTGCGCCGAGTGAACGTGCACATTCAGTCGATGCGCTCCCGGTACACAAGATGGTGCTGCGGCACTTTAAGCCTCTGACACTCGCTTGTCACACAGAAGGAGAAGAGAGACAGTATTTACGTGCTTGCCAAAACCATAGACATATTATGTATATGGACAAAACCATTCACACACTTTTTGCTAACTGGCAAGCAGCATTAGCAGTTCATCTTCTTCTTTGTCTACTTACTACTTCTTCGTCGTATCAATGTGTGCTCGGCAAGACCGTTTTGTGCTTGAGCGCCACCAAGTCGTGTTTTACTGTCACTTCAGCAGCTCCAGGCACGTGAACAAAAGCGCCGATCTCATTGGTCGGACAGTTTTTTACGCGCCGCGTCAAAATAAAAAAACGAACCCGAGGCGTTTTTTTAAAAATGACGCTTTTACGCCTGCCGTTTTGCGCGTCGGTGTGAACACTCACATTGGCGCCCATTGTTTAGTCCCGAGGCGTTAAACGTCGGCGATAAACGCGTGCGAAAATCGTCCCGGTGTGAACAGGCCTTAACGTTTACGGCGCGAGGATGAGAACAGACGCGCAGCGGTCAGCGGAACATGAGGACGACGAAGAGGATCTGTACAATAATTAACTTGTTGTAGAGGCTGGCGCGAGTGATGAGGAGTTTACAGGGAGAGATGAAAAGGAGGAGGAAACTGAGGAGGACGAGGATTAAACAGAATTGGAGGATTTTTTTTTTTTTATAACTTCAAACCAAACGAGACCGGAATGGTTAAACTTTGGAGCGGTAAGGTGTCTGTTGCCTTTTGTTATGAATCAATAACCTAATTATCACCGTGTATGGTTAAGTGTTTACAATGCACTACCGGTAGCCTATGTTTGCTACGTTTTTGTTACCATATTTCTACACTGGAATTTAGCCTGAATTACCGGTATTTGTTGTTAATGTTCTGTATGCATACCATAATTTTATGGTAACTGTACGTTTTCAATAAATTAACCTAGTATTTTATAGGTTGAAATAGACACAACATCTCATTTTTAGTCATTCTACTGGTAGTTTGATTTGCTCAAATAGAAATTGAGGCCTGCCTCTAATTCTGGCCTCCTTCCAATAAAGGCCTGGACCGCGATGCGCTTGAGTAAAATAAAGGCCCGGGCCTATATTAGAGGATTTACGGTATCTGTATACCGCTGTTTTCACTGTCCTAAAAACGCCTCGATGATTTCCTTATTCTATGAAGTCCCTCCTTCAGAAACACGTAACGAGTTCTGATTGTGCCAGCGGTTCCCGTGTTGTGATTCGACAGCAGCTTAGCGCACGTTGCCCGGAAAGGTCACGCCTCTTACCATAACGGGGAGATGCATGCGCTCAAAGTACAACGTCCCTGGCCAAAGAAAGGTGATTTGACTCCGGGATGAAAATAACAGTGTCTCGACGAAATGGCGACAAACGCTCTACGAACGCAACACTTCCTCTTCTCCACGTGGGAGAGCAACAAGACCACGCCCCCTTTTCCGCGTGTTCTGTGGGCGGAGGTTAGTCGACAAACTGATCTACTGTCGTAATTAAAGCAGGATGTACCTGGATGTAGTCCAAACCGGCCGTTCGCTGTAGGCTTTGAAAGGGAACTTCTGTTAAATAAAATATCTCGCTTGGCATTGAACTTTGAGCTTTATAATTTTACAGGTATTATTTATGCTCTAACAGCAACATTACACACTAACTAAAGTTTGAAAAATGGGATCACGAAGAACAGGACCTTTAAGATTTGAAAATCCTCTAGTGTGTCCCAGGCCTAAGTTTTCGGATACAGCCCATGTCTACATGCCTAAATGCATTGAGTTGCGGCAATGTGATTGGCTGATTAGATATTTGCATTAACGAGCAGTTGAGCAGGCAGACCTAATACAGTGGCCTGTGAGTGTGTGGTAACATAATATACACTGATCAGGCATAACATTATTCCTAATATTGTGTGGGGACCTTTTGCTGCCAAAGCAGCCTTGACCCGTC
Source organism: Gobio gobio (assembly GCF_949357685.1). NCBI lineage: Eukaryota > Metazoa > Chordata > Actinopteri > Cypriniformes > Gobionidae > Gobio > Gobio gobio. Next base: position 39,243,001 of record NC_137097.1, read on the forward strand.
GAGGCATGGACTCCACTAGACCCCTGAAGGTGTGCTGTGGTATCTGGCACTGAGATGTTAGCAGCAGATCCTTTAAGCCCTGTAAGTTGTGAGGTGGAGCCTTCATGGATCGGACTTGTTTGTTTAGCACATTCAACAGATGCTCAATTGGATTGAGATCTGGGGAATTTTAAGGGAATTTTGAGGTTTGAAACCTCAAACTCGTTGTTGTGCTCCTCAAACCCTTCCTGAACCATATTTTGCTTTGTGGCAGGGCGCATTATCTGCTGATAGAGGTCACAGCCACCAGGGAATACCGTTTCCATGAAAGGGTGTACATGGTCTGCAACAATACTTATGTAGGTGGTACGTGTCAAAGTAACATCCACATGGATGGCAGGACCCAAGGTTTCCCAGCAGAACATTGCCCAAAGCATCACACTGCCTCCGCCGGCTTGCCTTCTTCCCATAATGCATCCTGGTGCCATGTGTTCCCCTTCCCCAGGTAAGCACACACACTCACCCGGCCATCCACGTGATGTAAAAGAAAACGCGATTCATCGGACCAGGCCACCTTCTTCCATTGCTCAATGGTCCAGTTCTGATGCTCACGTGCCCACCGTTGCCGAATTTTTTTTTTTTTTATTGTAATATTAAAAAAAAGTTTGCTGTTTTTTATATAATTGATATTTTGCCCTAAACACAGTAAGTCTGAGAAAAACTATGTACGGAGCACATTTTTAAAAATGAAAACACATCTCATGTGTCCTCCAGATGTTGCAACACACATCCTGCACCTCTTGCATAAGAACAACCTGCTGTGTTCAGAATAGTGCCATTGAATCACTGGTCACCCTGCCATGTGCGTGTGTGGAGGCGGCTCATTTCAGAACACTTAAAACAAAGCTTAGCTGAGAGTTGGTGGCTCTTTTGTGTGCTAGTCAGACGATATAATGAGCTTATGAGAGGTAATAACATGTTCATTGTTTTTTATGACCCTTCCTGCGGGTGGGGAGCCAAGGCATAGAGACAGTGTTAATACCTTTCAGAAAGCTCATAAGTTCACACAATAGATTCATCTGAACTAGAATGCCCGTTAAATCACTGCTCTATTGCAGTGCATTGATTTACTTCAGGAGGTGCGTTTCAGTGAATTAAAACGGAGACAGATGCTCATTTCTGTCATATTGGGCTGTGGTGTGTTGTTCTCAAAATCTTTTGAAATCTGTCACATAATATACTTTTTACAAAAGTATATTATGTGCATGTTAATTCATAAGTTCCTGTGTCAACATTGTGTTTGCTTTCTCAGAAAAAATCCAAAGAAGATGGAATTAAAGTGTCTCAAGTTATTCAAAGTCCAGGTCAGTTTGGTTAAACAAGCTAACATAAGCTGTGTGATATTTTTGAATTAGTCATAGGAAGATTGTTTCATTTCCTGAACACTCGGTTAAATTTAAGGGTTAAAGATCTCCCATTATGCTCTTCCTGTGTCGGATGGACATTTTGTTTTTGTTTTTAGTCAGAGCTCAATTGACTATTTTAACATTGTCATTTAATTTTCATTATTTCATTTCTTTAATAATTTGGAACTCTTGAAAGGCTATTGAAAGACTAAAAATAAGGGGAGAAAAAAGGCATTGTATGGGAGTTTCATATGAAGTCTGGTGTTTACTGCTGCTGTTTATTGCTGACAGCATTGGTTGCATGTTTGAACCACATGACCTCCACCCTGTACCCCCACAGCTGGAGGTATCTTTCCCATGTCTGTGAGAGTCTGATGGGACACATATTAACTTTTGGGTGAATATGTTCCTGGCGGCAGTGTTTTTATTAGTATTATTTTATTGGTATGAAACAGTCACATATTAGGGGCTGTTTACACAACTCAAAAGATTTTATGCATTTTTGCCGTTCATTTACACGGCAACCGGGTTTTGGAGGCTGAAAATGCAAACTTTTGAAAACAGGATTGAAATAAAAGTTTTTGAAAATGATACTGCTGTTGTCTATGATATTGTGTCTTAGTCTATATGTGCGTAGTTTCTTTACAAAGTGGCATCACCACCTACTGGCCTGGCATGAATAATACAGTGTTTTTAGTTGTTTTCACGGTTCTGTGTGGGGGTTTTTTTCTCTTTTTTCTTTCTTTTGATATATTGTATGTTCAGATATTCATACAACAAAATATTCTGGTCATGAAAATGATCAAAAACGCTGCCGGTGGCTAGCAACTTAAAAAAAATCAAAAAGTAACTACTTGTACTTACTATATAGGTTTAGGATTAGGGTTTGGTTTGGTTTATGGTTAGTTGCATTATGCATAATTTATAGTTATTATATGTTACATGTTACACTATACATGTAACATGTAACAATGACACTAAAATAAAGTGTTACCAAAAAACTCAAAGAAGAAACATTTTCCTTAGTACTTATTTTAGTACATCTAGTAAATAATGTGTGCATGAATACATTGTGAGACTGATTCTTTATGTATGTTTGAATTATTATACTACCAAACTATATAGTAGGTAAACTGCCTTTCAGAAGTTTGGGGTCAGTATAGGGGGTGTGTGTGTGTGTGTGTGTGTGTGTGTGTGTGTGTGTGTGTGTGTGTGTGTGTATAAAATTATTGATCAAAATGACAGTAAAGACATGTAGTGTTACGAAAGATGTATATTTCAATTGCTTTTTAATTCAATTAAATAAATGATGTTTTCTAAAATCCTGAATCCTGAAAAAACTTTCTACAAAAAGGTTTTCAACATTGATAATAAGAATGTTTCTTGAGTATAAAATCATCTTATTTTAATGATTTCTGAAGGATCATGTGACACTGAAGACTGGAGTAAAGATGCAGAAAATTCAGCTTTGACATAAATTACCATATTTATAAATGTCCATATTTTCGATCAAATAAATGCAGCCTAATAGACAAAACATCCAAAATTCTTACCAACCCCAGACATTTATCTTTGCATGTCGCATAGTGCTTTACATACTACAATTAGTAGGCTGTTTCAGTGCGCACTACGGGGTGCGCACTAAACCAGTTGGGTTGGCCATTCCAAAGATAGCCAGTGACTTCTTGTTGGGTAGGGAAGAGTTAAAAGGTGTTCTTGTGCGTCACGCAGGTGCCTCTCTGCGTCTTAAATTTCAAAGACATTCGAGAAGTTAGTGTACTCTTAACTGTGCTACATTGGATATAAAAAAACTGTGGTTATAGGCTTTGTTTTCAAGTATATAAAATGTTTAGTAATAGGGTTGAACCGGCAACCTATAATCTCCCAGCACTGATGAACGTCGCGCGCGATTCGACCTCTCTTCCACTCCACAGACCACTCGAACGGATCACACGTCCTCCACTTTAGCCAGGGTCCCCACTTACTTGTGCCCTATTTTACGCATTGTTTTGGCGGTGACTGCGTAGCTTTTCGACCACTGGAACGTTTCCTTTTTCGAAAGGACTTTTTTTCGTGTGGATATGTGGTGGATGCTGTTTCCCAGATGGATTTGGTTTTTGTTTGGACACTTCTGCGTCTTGCGTTTGGACCTGCGCGCGAGAGCGATGCCAATGACTCTGTCCAAAGTAGTTTATTCTCATGCGGGAATGTGTCCGAACGAGATGAACCCGAACCTGTGGGTGGATGCCATGAGCACCTGCACGCGAGAGTGCGAGTCCGACCAGGTGAGTTCAGCTGCTGCATTGCAACATGTCTGTTTTCTATCACATGGTACCATGCTAATATTTCTATTTTTGATACTATAATGATGCTGAAGTGTCTAAATATAGGTATTTTACAAATAACTATAATATGTTGCCATAAACTATACTTAGCATTGTGCCAAATGCATCATGTCAATCACGTCGACGTACTACATTTGCTATAAATATGTTTTGTCACTACAGTAAAACTTTTAATGTTGCATTATTAGCAACAACTGACATCAAACTAAATAAAACAAAGATAGAATGATAATGAAAATACAAAACTATATTTTATTAATTTATTACGAATTGTAACTTTTTATGGTTAGCATGGCAAATTTAGGCTAATCGAATTTACAATCTTACTAAATTTAAAGTAACCATAGTTATTGCTGCTACAAAAATGTTAATGTGGTATTGGCAACAACTGTCATCAAAATGGCTAACACTATGTGGAGATTTTTATATATTTTTTTTAATATTACTGTTTGGCTATTACCATGGTAATTTTTGTAAGGTTGAATTTACAACATTCAGATTTTTATTTCTTTGTTGTTGTTTTTTTAAACATAGCCACGTATACTGTTAAGATAGTATTTAATGTTCACAAAGTAGCTATGTCATATATTTTTTATGAATTCTAAACAAAATATGTCTTTATTAGTCCAGGTGTCATTAAATGAAGCAAACTAACCCATTTGGGTTGCTGTGACACCAGAAAATGTCTAATTCAATACGGTTTAAATAATGTATATATTATTTTAAAAGAATAAGCACAAATTCCTAATCATCTGCATACATTTTATGAATTAATTTTTTTTTGTTCTAATTATTTAAAATGAATGAAAAACATGATTTAAAAAAAAAATCTTAACCTATGCTAACATTGAAAAAACTGGACCACTAACTATCACACAGCATCAGTCATGCTAATAACTTCCACAAACATTCCTAGTGATATCCCTTTTTTGTTCCTCCAGGACTGTGAGCCGTTCGAGAAATGCTGTTCAAATGTTTGCGGACACAAGAGCTGCGTGGCTGCCCGCTACATGGACCTTCAGGGCAAGAAAGGTCCAGTGGGGATGCCCAAAGGGGTCACCTGTGACAAATTCATGTGCACCCAGCAGGGTTCAGAGTGTGAAATCTGGGACGGACAGCCAGTGTGCAAGTGCCGGGACCGTTGCGGACGGGAGCCCTATTTCACCTGTGCCTCTGATGGCATGACATACTACAACAAGTGTTACATGGATGCTGAGGCTTGCACCAGAGGTGTCACCCTCACAGAAGTCACCTGCAGGTATCATTTTAGTTTGTCCAACACCAGCCCTGTCCCAGCGGAGACCACTGCCCGGCCCACCACCCCCGTCCATCTTGTGACCACTCCCATGGACGTTCAACGTCCCATCATGGTCAGCAACCCAGCGCAACACTTTGTGTTTGTGGGCGAAACGGCCAGCTTCCTCTGCGAGGTGACAGGAAAACCGAAGCCGGCGATTACATGGGAAAAGCAGATTGAAGGTAAGGAGAACACTGTGATGCGACCCAACCACGTGCAAGGAAATATAGTAGTTACCAACATCGCCCAGCTGGTCATATACAATGCCCAGGTCCAGGATGCCGGCATCTACACCTGCACTGCCAAGAACCAGGGTGGATCTGTGCAAGCCCATTTCCCACTCTCTGTGGTCCCTAGGGAGGAGACCAAACCGGAGACGGTGATGAATTCCACACGCCTACCCGCTGAAGAGTGTCTGAAAACACCTGATATGGATGACTGCGGCGAGGAGAGTATGAATTGGTACTACGAAGCCAAGCGCAACAACTGCTTTACCTTCACGTACAGCCAATGCAACAAAAACCGAAACCATTTCGATACATATGAATTGTGCATGCTGTCCTGTGGAGCGGAGCTTGCAGCACCTTGCTCCCTGCCCAGCGTACAAGGTCCCTGCAAGGCTTACAAACCACGCTGGGCTTACAGCCATGCGCTCAAGAAATGCCAGTCATTTGTTTATGGAGGCTGCGGCGGCAATGAGAACAACTTCGAGAGCAAGGAAGCCTGTGAGGAGATGTGCCCTTTCCCCAAGACCCACAACTGCAAGCCATGCAAACCCCGGCAGAAAATGGTCCCCAGCTTCTGCAAGAGCGACTTTGTGGTCTTGGGTCGTATTTCAGAGCTGACCGAAGACCACGATTCTGGCCACGCACTCATCACGGTGGAGGAGATCTTGAAGGACGAGAAGATGGGGCTACGGTTCTTCGGGCAAGAGCCTCTGGAAGTAACGCTGCTCAACATGGACTGGAACTGTCCCTGTCCAAACATAACGAGAGCCGAGGGACAGATGATCATCATGGGGGATGTTCACAACGGTATGGCCGTGCTGCAGCCCGACAGCTTTGTGGCCACTTCCAGTGTGCGGCGTGTTCGCAAACTCCGTGAGGTTATCAACAAAAAGACTTGTGATGTTTTAAAGGAGTTCAGCAGCACAAAGTACTAAGTACAAAGTACCTAAATCTCTGGACGTCCTAAACCAGGGGTTTCAAATCCTGCTCCCGGCAGGGCCACTTTCCTGCAGAGTTTATCCACGTTTCCACCGCAGGATCTTTCCCCGGGAACTAGGTACTTTGGGGTGGTACTCTGTGTGTTTTGACCACAGCGACCAGGGTCTAAATGAAGTTCCAGGAAAAAAATTCCCCAACTTTCCCAGAAAGTCCCTGCTCGTGAACGCAGCATGTTGATTGGTTGACTCCACTCAGAAATGTATTTCAACCACCATTTTTAAAAGTCTGTTGTGGTGCGTGCAGTATGAGTTGTTTGCTATATGAATCAACAATGGAGTTTAAAAAATACAACCGATGGACTGACCACGAGGTTCAGGCTTTTTTAAGCTTATATGTGGAGGACGAAGTCCAGTGGGAACTGGAAAGTCGTGCACAGTCCTACGTCACTGGACTAATTTGCCTAATCTTCATGGTACTTTAGGCCGCAATGGAAACGCAGACAGCAACAGGTCTGGGGGGAAAAAGGTTCCTGGGACAAATGGTTCAAAGTAATTTTGTTGGAAACATGGCTTAACACACCTGCCTGTAAGTTTGTAGTGATTCTCCATTAGCTGGTGTGTTTAATTAAGGCTAGAGCTAAACTCTGCTGGAAGATGGACCTTCAGTAGTAGGATTGGGCACCCCTGTCCTAAACCAACGTGCCTGCCTCTCACCTGCTTTTCTTCATAAAGCAGACTCACTCACAAACTTGACTTGTAGTTTCTACAATCATAAGTTGTGCTTCTGCCGCAGCATAAAGCTGCTTGAATTATCCATAGAGAGATGAAATGTGTAGATTACACTGTGTGAATGACGCATAAACAGGGTTGGATCTGAACTCTGCAGGTAGGTAGATCTCCAGGCACAGGATCGGGCACCCCTGTACTAGATGATTTCATACAAAAGTATTACCTTATTTACATCTACATGTTGTAGTGTGAGTCCAGTTATTTTAGTTTGACTAAAAAGCCACAGATGTTTTTATTAAACTGTCTACCTGTCTCAGAACAAATGTTCGGTTACTGAACATGAATCTTCAGTGGAAGCAGGTGGTTAAACATTACTAACCTAACTTTATTTATACTTCATGAAGATTTCATTAGAGCTGAAGTGTGTAATTTTTTCGAAGATGGAATAAACCCCATCTTAACATGCAGAGGCAATTCAAAGTAAGCCATTTGTAAGTTGAATTTGTTTGAGCAGCACGGCACAGCAATATTGGCTGATCCCGTACCGTAAGTTTGTGGTAGGATTCTGTTTGTCAGACCAATGGGAGAGTGATTAGGAAACCTTTGTGAAAACAGTCACTTTGGCAATTTCATTTGCTGCAAAAATTACACACTTCACCTTTAATTATGAAGCCATGTCATTCTTAAACTAAAAAAAGACATGTTAAATACTCTTGCACCTTATTTTAATTCATAGTCTTTCGTATCTGTAATCGTTGTACTTTGTTCCGTCTATTTATGCTCTTACATTACTACCATAAATTGAAACAAAGGTAGTCCTATGTATGTGCTTTACAAAGTATGTTACGTGTTTTTTGTCAAACCATACAATGGCAAACGTATAATGAGATTATAACTATTATTTTATGAGCATTTGAAAAAGTATTAAACATTTATGGAACTACACCAGAGAGGTGATTAAAGACATTTTCAATCAAATCCTGGATCTTTCTTATTGCGAAACTTTCTGCAAGTTGCAAGCTTGCATAGCTGTGGCTGTGGGGCTTCATGAGGCGATTTTGAATGAGCTTTGATAAGGGGGGACCTACTTTATGATAGAACAGCGGCCCCACCCCCCAATCCCGATGGATTCTATTGTCGGTCAGTCCTGGCCTTGGTTCTGGAACAGGTCACATTCCAGCTGTTCTTTGGTGGGAAGTGTTGCGGCTAAGGGGGATGGGGGGCCAGTCTGATCCCTTGTGTTGTGTCTGGGTCTGGGACTCTCTCCTCGGCTGCAGACCTTTCATGTGAGAACCTCCGCCTCCCCCCAGCCACCCGGCCCTCTCATCTCCCCAGCTCCAACTCCAGCCAAGCTGTGACCCTGCATGGGAGGGGAGCCAGCACACACACCGCTCTCTGTTTTAAAGGCACGGCTTTGAACTTTTGACTGGAGCTGGATGGGAGGGAGAGGGATAACACATGCTTTTTCCCTAGGGTGGGCCTCCAATGGCTGCTACCTCAGGCTGGCTGACAGGGCCTCATCCATGACCCCGTAAGAGACTAATGAAAAGAATGAAAAGAGCGAGGGAGAGAATCAGAGATAGGATTGGCTTGGGGGTGGATGCTGGGAATGTAGAGTGGGGAAGTTTCATTAAAACTGTTGACAAGTGTCAAGTGAAGCACTCAGGCTCAAGTTCAGTGGGCAAAAAAGAAAGATGTTTTCTAGTTTGCTAAACGCTAGTTATGAATGCTGGATGTTCACTGAGCAAAACTGTAAGTGCTCATATTTGAGATTTGGGGGAACAAAATGTATGTTTAAGTCCATAGCCTATCAGTTGGGCGCTAATCTGAATATTTGAGGGGACATGTACCACTTAAAGCTGCCGGTGGGAGTTACAGCAATTGATAAGCATCTCAAATTCAATATAGTTTAATATGATCTTTACATCACCAAACCAAACTCAAATGCCAACAACAGTAAAAGAGATGATGGCATTTATGCTCTTGTGTTGCTTGTGTATTTTTTAGATGTATACTGCAATGGTAATCAACAAAAGATGTCTGTAGCTCAACAGGAAGAGCAAGGTGCTATTTGATTCCCAGAGAACGCATGTAGCCTATATCCCGAAGTCACTGTAAGTTGCTTTGTATTAAAGTGTAAACATAGGCTATGTAACGTTTAAGCAACCATTCAATGTGTTTTGTCAGTAAAAAAAAGACTCATAACAACTTGTGAAATCACAAATTTACCACATTAACCATAGTTTCTGACAAAATACCTTAGCTACTACAGGTAAGGTTGCTATTATTCTGTTAGCTAAATGCTAACAGAATCTCCAAACAGTGTAAAAAGTCGACAAAATTCTATCCTTTTGTTTCTTTTCCATTTATAAAGATTTGTTTTTATTTGTGTGGTATTTAATACCACAGTTTATGGTAGTGGTATTGTAGTAACTATTGTTGCCATAGAAACTTTTGATTGTTTGGCAAAATCGCTGACATCTACTGGTCAGGATTAGAAGTGATTAAAAGTCTGAAATATGGTTTGGATGTTTTCACGTTTTATTCTATGACATTAAAACACACCAGTAATACCCTACTTGTAAAAGATGGTTGCTAACCAGTTGCTAAATATGGGACTATAGAGGTTACAAGTAAACTCATCTACTCATTAGTCGCTTTCACAGCCTCATGTTTATAATCGTGCTCTTGTAAATTATTATAACTCGAACTTTCAGGGATTTTTTGTTTTTAATAAAGACTGAAAGAGATGTCAGAAGCTTTTTGACGTTGAAGTCGTGCGACCGTGTTGTAGTTTGTTTATAGCCTAAGGTTAGCTTTTTATTTCTGGCATATATTAGAATGATTTATAAAGGATCATGTGACACTGAAGACTGGAGTAATGATGCTGAAAATTCAGTAAAAGCTGTCCCCCTCAACATCTGTGGTGGGTGGGTCTTATTATAGTGGACTAATTTTATCAGGTAAAATTTAAGTCAAAAGCAATTGGACTTGTAATTTTTCTGATTTGGGGATTATTTAGCATTAGGATGACATTTGCAATGCCGCCTATTTGAAACATTTTGCTCCCTGCAGTCTCGCCTCGAAGGGCCTCACGCACTTGACAGTGTTCAAGTAGGCTACTTCTGCTTCAGATTTATCCTGCCTACTTATTTCTGGTGCCTCAGAAGTCGCTCTCAGGCACTTTTCTTTGGTGACCATTGATTTGCGTGCTCTGACAGGGGCATTCGTTTCTTCTCGAAGTAAATTATGCAAATGAAATGTCTCATTCCGTATGCAGAAGTGGGCGTGCATATGGTCCATTCATACCGGGAAGAGGTTCCCACAGCGATCAGGAGTCTAGTGACGTCCTGTATGGGTGGGAGTCCCCATAAATAGACAACTGATGTACAGCATCAAAAACCAAATCCAGTTGCTTTCAACTGAATTTATCTGACAGAGTACATTAACTTACTGTATACCATCTTTATTTTATTCATATACTTATGGTAACATATACTCATTTATATGATTCCTCTATTTAACAAAGGGCTGTTTCATAAAATAAGATTCAAATTCAAGCCATGGCTTATTTTGGTTAGTCAGACTTATAGTTGGTGGATTCTGTTTCATAAAGCAAACTTAAAATAGTTCAAACTTAGTTACTCTGGCAACTTAGGCTGGGAAAATAACGATTATTAATATTCAATTCAGTTAAATTTTCGGATTATCCGAAAATAATCCGTATTGCGTACGGACAGAGCTGTAAATGTCCGTATATACGCACAAAAAAAACAGATGTATGAATCTCTGCGTACGAAGGATCCCACGCATATTCTCTTTGTACATCCGAATTAACGTAAAATTGAGCGCACATGCACGAGCACAATGCCCCACCCTGTCTCCTCCCTTAATTAAATCAATTTAAATATGGTAATGAGTCCACTTTGGCAAAAGAAAGCAGTAATAAAATGGCTAAAGCAAGCGGCAAGAAATGTAACTTTACAGAAAGTGAATTGGATGTGCTACTATCGGAGAGGCGAGAAAAAATATTTTATTTGGAACTTTGTCCTCTGGAATTAATAACAAAAGGAAAAAATATGAGTGGAAAAAGTTGGGTTGATGCCGTCAATGCGGTGGGATCTGAAAGTCGCACTGTAAATGACCTTAAAAAGAAATGGTCTGATATAAAGGTGGACGTTAAACAGAGAACTGCTGCGCACCGACAAAGTGTGGGCAGAACAGGCAGTGGTAAAGGGGTCGATGAACTTACACCCTTTGAGCAGAGAGTTGCCTCAATTATGGGTGACACTTTACTCTCTGGAGTAGTATCTGCTGCTGTGGGAGACTCGGATTTACTACAGGACTGCCACGAAGGTAACCAATTTCTCATTTGTTTGCACTTTGGTACACATAGCTTACCGATTCAATTTTCAAATGCATGCAATGTAGCTGACCAAAAGTACACCAGAGATTTTACGTATCCATTGCATTTATGGCAAATGCGTTTACCCATTAATAAGGAACAAACTCAAATCACAGTTAACATGTGCCTGTGTTTATTTAGACTCATATGGTGCAACAGCCGGAACATCCACTGGCACTCGGAATCCGCCCCTCCTGAGCAGCCAGCGCCCACTGTACCCAGCGTTTCCAGTGCTCCCCCCAGTGCTGAGGCCCGTCCGTCTGGCCGCGTCTTGACACATGCTGTTCTGGAGTCACAACAGCAAATCATTATGGCCATCGGAAAAATTAACAGTCACCTGAAAAATATCACTGACGCACTCACAGACATAAGCCACTCATTAAAGGAATTGGTCAAAAAGTGATTTTTGTCTCAGAGTACCATTTATATTGTCGCAATCACATGTTGACAGGCCTGAATGGCTTGTTGGTTGGGCTGCACATACATTGGTCCTAGGTCAGGTTCATCTGGCGGTGCTGCCACCTCACCAAGTGGTGTGCCATGCCTGTGCGCGACATTGTGCAGCACACCACAGGCCAGCACAATGCGGCACACCTTGTCAGGACGGTATAAAAGCATCCCCCCCACTCCTGTCAAGGCAGCGCCACCGACATTTCAGCTGCCCAATCGCCCGCTCTACAACTGACCGAGTGCGAGAATGGGCATCATTGTATCTGCGCTCTCTGTCAGTTTGTGGGTTGGTGAGGGGGGTTAACAGCCACGTCTTTAATGGATAACCGCAGTCTCCTGAAGGGTTGTTGAATAATTAAATGCAAATAAATAATAAACACAATTAGATAGAACCATAACTTTAAATGCATCACTCACCAAGAAGCCACCCATCGCGCACCCTGCCAGCTTGGTGCCCCATCCCAACCATGCTGTTTGTAAGGATGTATGAATCATGGGTTGACCCAGGCCACCTTGCCACAATATTTGTTAGGCGCATTTGTGCATCACATATTATCTGCACATTTGTTGAATGGAAATGTTTCCGATTCACATATGCAAATTCCTCTTCAGATGGCGCCTTTATAGCAATGTGTGTGCAGTCGATCGCTCCGATTACATTAGGAAAACCGGCTGTCGCTGCAAATTGCGTTTTAATGTTTGGCTGGTCAACTGCATCATATGGGAACCTTATATACCTGGTAGACATGCGGATGATCCCGTCCCATACCGCTGGCATTGCGCGGCTCAAAGACGACTGGCTTATTCCTGAGCGGTCTGCCAGTTCCCTTTGGAAAGAACCAGTTACCAGGAAACCAAGTGTTGTCAGCACCTGCAAGGGAACGGGTATTGCGTGGCTCCTCGCTGTCTCTCTCTCTAGATTCGGACCCAACTCAGCACAGAGCTCCAAGAGGCTAGCCCTTGGAAATCTGACATGGCTGATAAGCCAGTCATCATCCTGGGCCAGAAAATCATTGTGGTTCTCTTCGGATTCTGCCTTTAACAATGTCCTCTAATAGGGCCAAAGCTGCCATTGCCATAGACTAAGGGTTGTATCAATTTTCATATGCTTTTATATGTTCTTACTTAATTGTATAATTGATAGAATATTCCCATAAGGCTCATGTGACAATATATGTCAGTTATTTATAAATTGCAAATTAATAGCAATGCTTCCAATAGGTGGTGGTGCGATAGACTTAGAACAATTTGTTGTGTAATGTTTGCAACTTCACTTCATTGCCTGTAAGAGTCGCCAATGGACAAAAACAATGAGAAATGTACGTATGCCAGACATGAATTTGGCGTGGAGGAACGCACATTCTTGCGTTAATTTCACTGTTAGTACATCTGACCGTGAGCGTGAAAGCTGGCGTACGCAAAGTTTTTGTGCGTACGCAAGGTTGATACATAAGGTCTGGGGTAGGATAACTGTCAGGCTAAGCTGAGCTCCTCTAACACTGACCAATAATATTACAGCTGACTCTCTCGTTTACCTTTATTAACCATATCAGTCCAAAAATAAATATACAGTATACAGAAAATCTACTTAAATAATGCTACAATGATAAATTATCCATGTGCCCAATATGGTTATTAGAAGAACATTAACATTACAAATTAAAATAAATAATAACAAAAGCACAGACAAAGGTTTAGCTGGTAAAATGAATCTGAGCTTATAGTAATTGGCCTACAGTATATTAGCCTACATTTGATTTGCCCCATTACAATAGTCCCTTTACAGTTATTGCTATCATAAAAATATTCATAAATAAAATTCTAAATAAGGCAAATCTAATGTCCAAAAACAAATATTTAGCTACACACACACACACACACATATATATATATATATATATATATATATATATATATATATATATATATATATATATATATATATATATATATATATATATATATATATATATATATATATATATATATATATATATATATATATATATATATATATATATATATATATACTTTATCTTGTCTTTCAATTCAAACACATTTAACACAATTATACAAATGGACATTTCCTTTAAAGACATAATATTTTTTCCTTCCACTTTCTTTTCTCTTTTGTGATAATACCCACCACCAACAACACGCATAATTAGGACAATAGCCAATAAGTACATAGACACTAACCTATGAAAAAGTACACTATAGCCTACATAAATATTCATAAATATTAATAAAACATGAAACATTCACATATGTATATCAAACTCTTATAATGACACAATTCCTAATAAGTAATTCAAGTAATATTATTCAAACATCAAATAATAATAATGATTTTAAATAAGTAACTAAATAAAATAATTAATACGGTAATTACATCAATTTTAATTAATGTAAAATGCATTCCTTTGTTTTAAATAATAGCCTATTCTTTGATTTTAGAGGTGCACATATCTTTTCAAAATGTAGCCTATTATAGCCAACACTTTTGCTCTTAATTTCATGTTATCCTCTCCATAGTGTGTAATATAATATGAGTGTAATAAAGTTCACTGCAACTTATCCAACATCCTAAAGATAAATGATTATACTTAGAAGATATTTCTGGTGTTATAAAATATCGCATATAAATTTTCCAAACAAAATGTATTAGTCAGTATTATTGCGCTCCTATTTGTCGCGCATGCGTGCAATGTAGGCCTATGCATTCAAACCATGTTCATTTTCAAACAGGAGGTGATGATGCGAGATCAGTTTGTCCTGTGTAAAGTTATGCCATCAATAGATCAGTTTTTCAGGGCCACTGAATCCACCACTAGGGGGCGCAATTGCACCAGTGCTAGTGTAATTTATAAAAATGGACATGTGTCTGTAGCATCATATCTAGTAGGGTATTCTCTTTTACTGTCATTGTATGTTACACTGTCATAGGCTTTGACATAAATTATGCAATGCATATTATCATATTGAGTTGACAGTGACACGCAATCTTCATTTTTAATAAAAAACGAATGATTAAGTTGACGAATGAACAAATTAAGGTATGAATGAGTGATTCACACTGCCATAATCAATGTCTTATGAGTTTTCAAACCAATCTCGTGGGTGAGTGAGCAGAATAATGGGAAATTACGATGCTGCAGTCTTTTTCCCCCCAGAAGAATCCTCTGCTTCAGTGCTTAATTCATCAATAAGGAATAATTTATGTGCAAGCTTAATGGGTCAGTAGCTTCATTTAGAAAGCTGGCTGAAGTGGACAGTGGGAAATCTAGAGCATGATACACCTAATCTGATTCCTGACATTAATGGAACATCTTGTAGAGTCACATGCCTTAAACATATCTAATGTCGTATCGAGTCACATGACTGTGAATATCACCAAACCCAATTACATTTCAACAAAATAATAAAAAGAAAAGAAAATGAGGTAGATTTGATAGCATGATAGCTTCTTCAGCATGTTAGTTTTTGTGTGATATAAGCCTCTGGTCCAGCTTGTTTTCCATGAGAGATATTTTCTCTCGTTGCAAAACAAATAGCACAGATGGCGGGCAAACCTCTCATTGTAAATGGATGATCTTCTCAGGCCGTCATCGCATCCCTGCTCTAATTACTTTTGGCCAGTAGCAAGTTGGAAGAAAGACGTGTACACTGTAATAACCAAAGTGAGGGAGTAATATAGCGCATAACCAACTGCATAAATCAGCTGCCTCATTGATTCGGATGGCAGAATGTGTGTCTGCTCAGCCTGGCATTGTTGGGCCGAAGTGTAGCCTGGCTTTACTGTTTAACACATAACTCTGACTTTCTACCGACCCTAGCAGCCATCGCTATCATAAATAACATGCCTCTCCACACACACATTCAATATTATTTGCATTTGTCACAGCATGACACCGAGTCCATTCCCCTAAAAGTCATGGTTGGCTGTGCAAAATGAACTGACTGTCAGGTCTCGCGGAGAGATGTTATTTATTGTGCGCGTAAAGGTGTGTTTTCCTTCCAGGGTAAAGCTCTAGAGAAGAGAAGAGAGGGCTCCCTTTGGGTATGGAGCCGAAAAAGGTGTGAAAATGTTCTCAGAAGGAAATGACATCATAATGACTATTCTTGGTTGTTGCGCTGCATTTTTAGGTGCAATGTGCCTTACTCTAAGAGACCTTCACACCAGTGTCACCCACACAAGCGCATTTATGATTGATATTGCTAGTAGCGGATGACTAATAGGCATTTTGCATGTAAATGCATTGCAGTGAAGCCATTTCATGTTGCCGCAGAATCATTACACGACTCGTGGAGATTTTCAAGGCCGGTCAAAACAAGGATGATAATTAAAACTTAAACTATTAATAATCGTTTTAATTTTATGAGAATAGAGAAGTACACACCACAGCTATAAAGATTATGGCACAGATGAACCAAATCATTGGAGCAATTTCAGAGCTAATAAACGATAAAAACATTGATAGCCAATCAGAATCCAGCCACTATAAATAGCTTGAGAATTTTAAAGTCACCATGAAATCAAAATTGGTCATTCCTGTTTTCTTTATAGAATGTTGCAGTATTTATTGTGAATTATTTCTGTGTACATCGTTCTTTTTTTGTAATTCATGTGCTCTCTTAATCTTTGATCAAAATAACTTCCCCTCCCTCATTCTCTTCTCTGATGATGCGTTTACTAGCATGAGGGCGGGGCCACCTGTCACTCACATGAGATCCACCAATAGCAAACCACAACTGTGCAAACATCCAATCAATTCCCCATGGACAAAATCAAGTCCCGCCCTTTTTTTTCTCAAAATGTTTCTGTTTCACTCGAATGTAGGCCTACGTAACAATATGGAAGAAAAGACTTTCACAACTTCTGTTTCATTCCAACTAAGGGAGTTTCACACTTGTAGTAACGTTCGTTGGGTCCGGACCAAAAGGAACCCAAAACATTGCGACTATGACAAGAAAAAACAGGTATGCTTGAGTATTCTGTCCTTTTTAGGGTCACATCTTGTTACATTGTGTCCTGCTTTTGGTTAATTTATGTCTTTGGTCCGTGTTGCGTTTATATATATCAGTCGAACCGCACCAGAGATCATTTGGAAGCGGACTGAGACCCATCTTTTCAGCAGTCTCGGCCCGCTTGTTTGGTGTGCACCAGGGTTCAGATGGCAGCGTTCACACTTATTAAAATGAACTGTACTAACAGAGCAATTGCACTAGGGTTCATCTTAATCGAACCTAAAGATACCAAACTTAAATGCATAGGGATACGTTCACAACCTGATTGGTCAGCTTTTATTATGTATATTTTGCGACCAAACTTACAGAACATCCAAAACATTGCTGTGTGCTGGGATAAATGCGCTCATTGTATGTGCGTAGCCTACATAGGATGGTATTTTGACCAGCTGAGAACTCATGAAAAGCTTATAAAATGATGAGTCAAAACAGCGGCAGGAATCCCTCCATCGCACACACAAACAAAGATCTGCTGCGAGGAGAGCCGGTTCTGATGCCTGTACCGATATGTGATGAGCAACATCGTGACTATGACTAGAAAAACTGGGATGCTTGAGTATTCTGTCCTTTATAGGTTTGCATCATGTTACATTGTGTTCTGTTTTTGGTTAATTTATATGTCTTTGGTCCGTGTTGCGTTTATATATTTCAGTCAAACCGCACAAGAGTTCATTTGGAAGCGGACTGAGACCCATCTTTTCAGCAGTCTTGGCCTGCTTGTTTGGTGCGCACCAGGGTTCAGATGGCAGTGTTCACACTTATTCAAATGAACCGTACTAACAGAGCAATTGCAC
Source organism: Gobio gobio (assembly GCF_949357685.1). Classification (NCBI taxonomy): domain Eukaryota; kingdom Metazoa; phylum Chordata; class Actinopteri; order Cypriniformes; family Gobionidae; genus Gobio; species Gobio gobio. Next base: position 39,260,599 of record NC_137097.1, read on the forward strand.
TAGGGTTCGTCTTAATCTAACATGCCAAGTGTGAACACACTCTAAGCGCTAGATGACAACTGCAGGACACTCTTATAATAAACAGAATGTTTTTTCGTCCATTGGTGCGGACGCTAATATAGTTATCATTATAGTTATTTTTATATTTATCATTCTTACACTGTGTCTACACGAGACACGAGTGGCATGAGGCCACACGGCAAAAAGCAAAAAGAAACCCATTATAATCAGTGATGGTCTACACTCGATGTGGTGCGACAAGACAAATTCCTAACTGTAAACTGATGCCTCATTCTAATTCTGACGCTGGCTACTTCAAGCGCTAACGCTACTTCTGAACCGAAGAACAAATGTATTTGCGACGACCACTTGGCGCGTCCAGTGTAGACAGATTGGGGCGCGACTGGACAAACTGTTGCGTCAGGTGTTGGTTTTACTGTAAACGGGCCTTTACGGTCTCTGGACTTCCTACACCTCTTTTATCTTGGAGCCAATGAAACCTAACCCTGCTCCCACACACAATAAGTATCATACTTCATACTATCATACAGCAAGTAACATACTTAAACATATATTTGGCCCACACAATGACCTTACTTTTGTAAGCACTGTGAATTCAGACATACTTATTTTGTCACATATGGTTTTTCACCTACTATATATTAGGGTATGTGATTTCGGATGCAGCCGATGTCTTTAATCGGGAGTCGTTGAGTCATTTATTACACAGATTCGAACAAAAACGTGGATTCATTCAGTAACGAAAACATCTCTTTGTTGCTCGGAGAGGCGCAACTGTGGATTTGCTTGGAACTATTTTAATTGGCGAACTAGAGCAAAAACACAATATTCCTAGTCTAAAATGTAAGACACCTAATGTTAACTTCTTGTTTATTGAACTGTTGCATACAATCAGTATCACAGTTGCAATCATGCTATGTTCAGGAAAACAGAACTCTTGTATTGCTTAACTCTATCCTGTTTAAATTATTAAAACAATTTGGCCCCATATCTTGAATTTGGTGGTCCTTTTTAATTAACTTTGGAGGCACTTTTTCACCAAGCCCGTCAATTTCCGACCCTGGTGTGTGCTCGGCAATGGGCGGGGCTCTTTTTCGAGCGCAAGCGGAGGCCCCTTCTGTTGCGAGGCCCGTTTCAAGTGAAACATATAGCAAAGGTTGCTACTGGTAGGAAATGCATTTTGCATTCGGCCGTAATGATAGCCAGAAATGTTTACATACTCAGAATTGTTGTGATTATTTGAAAAATGCTTCTTTGGAATTTTCATTAAGAACTCCATTTAAAGGAGAAATCCACATCATTTTGTGCTAAAACATTTTTTTTTTTTATTAATTCACTTTTTCTTATGGGTAGTCACATAAAAATATGTTTTGGTGGAGTTTGAGGAAGGATCATTCTGAGGGGGTTCTGATCCACCAGAAGCTGAACAAAAGGCAATTCTGTGGAGTGGTGTTAGCTCTACACCCCCATGTGAATTACTGCGCCTGTCCTCTGTCCTTTTGTATTCGAGCTGAGAACAGAAAGTCATAAATTCTGTGAATTTATAGCATTCAATTAAACAAGGAAAGGTGGGAAATGCTTTATAGACTGACAAAATTGAAAAAGCTCACTGCAACAGAATTTAAATGTTGATGAGAAAATGTACAAACTGCTCACACACAAAACAAAAAACTGGATGTGTCCTTTTCAGTAAAACATGCATCCCTGAAACCAGATAACTTTACTTGAGAAGTAAAATTGTGTCACACCATTAATGTAAATATTAAAGTCTGTGGCTTGAAACAAGATGTATCATTTGCCAATGGGTTAAGAAAATGTATTCTAAAGATGTTCTATGAAAAATATCATATTCAGTTTTGCTTCTCAAGTAAATGTATCTTGTTGTTTAGATAGTTTTACTGGAAAACAAGAGAGATACTTTAGGGAAATCATTTTTGCAGTGTACTGAATGTATAATTAATTCCTTAGTCTGAGCAGTATATACAAACACCCAGCAAAAGAAGAGAGATAAAGGGGAAAGTCACTTGAATGCCTTTTTTTTTTTTTACAGCACTTTATGATTTTGCATCTTTCTTGTGTTTTTCAGGAAACAAACAGAGGTCATTACTCATACTCAAGAAATCACAGAGGCAACAGTAAAGTTTAATAATATAAAGAAAATATGAAGAGGTTTGGATTTTGCTTAAATTAGTTGTCCTTTTCCCTTACGTTTTCTGTGATTGTGTCCTGTCAACGAAGCCGTAATTAGCACAATGAGGAGCCGGCTGTTTTTAAAGACAAACTACAGTGCTGTGACATGCAGCAGATTTTTATTTTTACCCTGTTCAGGAAGCCGAGGCATGTATTTATCACAGCACACTCAGGCATCTACAGAAAATACAGCTCTCTCATTCAAACCATGTCTACCCACTGGTGGGAAAGACGCAACAGCTAAATATTCATGCTGTTTTATTGTTTATATGTGGCAGAAGTGAGCTTTAGATAAGATAAGAGTGTGTATGTGTGAGCAAGAGAGTGAGGATAAGAGAAAAAGATGAAAAAAACACAATGCCATTACATTTTTTCAAGGGGTTTTAACAGGTTCAAATGTTAAAAATAACTTATTTATTTGTACAATTGTTTTTTCTATTGTGTGTGTGTGTGTGTGTGTGTGTGTAGATGGATGGATGGATAATATAATACATTAAATAATTAATTAAATTGTTCATTGTTCTATTTAAAGAAATTTATAGAAAAATTAATTTAAACATGTTTCACTATTGTTTGTTTTATTTATACAAAAAAAATCTATTTAAACTTTTTGCACAACTATTGTATTATATATATGAATATGTTGTGCATAGATGGAGTGCTTTAAGTCACAGCAAAGTGGAGTTCTCAATTCCGGCGTCATAGAGTTTTAAATAAGTGCTGATGTTTGCGGGTATATGTGTGCGATGGCTGGGTGCCAGTGCCAGGACGGGTCAGTAGGAGTCCTTGCTGTGTTGTCAGCACAGAGAAATGCGTGGAACGTGCGTACAGAGTGTTCCCTGGCAGCACCCGCACATTCTGGGCTGTGCGGGGCAAGGCAGCTGGGACTATTATTAGGCCTTGAGTAAACCTGATGCTGCCCTGGCCATGTTTGGTACCGCAGGACTGCCAATGGTAGACAGTGTGCTGGGTTTCTCCATCGACCACGGAGGTGAGGACACATATGGAGCTGAATGTTTATAATATACAAACTGCCAAACACATTTTAAAAGTTTTGCATTGATTTTAGTTTTTTACACTGTAAAAAGTGCTTTTTTAAGTTGTAAATAAAGATTATAAAGTTTTTCCTATACCTCAATGTCATGTTTTATTCAATAAATGACTTGCAGTTTCTTTATAATTGATTTTAATTGCTTTATAATTGATTTTTTTGTATAGTTTTGCAAATGCTATACTTGTCAGGACCCCACTCAGTCCATTGGTCCTATTGCAGACAAAAAATGTGAATTTTTTTATTTTTTTTTTATTTTGAACTGTTATTTTTTGTTCTAGAAACTGTACGGCCATTTCACATTCATTTTACTCATCAATGCATTACTCTTCATTTAGTAGATGCTTTTCTTATCTAGTGATTTACAGTAACTTTATAACAGGGACAATCCCCTCGACGCAACCTCAGATTTGCTGTGAAAATGTGCAGCACATCAGTCGCCTGTTTTAGGTTACCAACAGGCAAAATGGTTTGCACCTGCAATGTTTGGGTGTTCAACCCAGATATTTCATCATTAAGCCAACATAACCCAATCACCCTGGCCCTGTTTACACCTGGTATTAAGATATGTTTTGGTCAATCGGATCACAACTGGACATCTGGACAAAGGAGACACCCGTTGTCTTGGTATTTTAATCCGTCTCTTTTGTCCACTTTCAAAAAGTGGACAAAAAGTGGGGGGGTAAAATGCATGGACTTTTTCAGATCTTTCGATCTAACAGTAGCCACAATATACAAGTGTGCACAATATACAATTGAACGTTCCCGAATACAGTGGAAAAACATACAGAGAGCAGCAGCTTTCGTTTCTACTCTAACAGCCGCAAGACCTTGCAGAATGTGGTGAGTGTGTGTTAGAAATAAGAAAACATTGTGCTTGATACATTTTTTGTCTTCAAACCAAATTTGGGTCTTCAGCCACCAAAGTTTAAATCTCGTCTGTCTAGCACACTTCTCATAATGTTTACACATTACGTCAGTAGGAGGAGAGTAGGGGGTTCTTTGTAGGGGGGTCACATTTGACCACGTGAGTGTTAATACTACAAAAGCAATCTGGTTGAATGTGTTTTCAACTACCTCTGGAAGTGGTCGAAAGTGGACAAGCTCAAAACGTTTTAGACCCGGTTTACCATAGGGGTTGAACGACTTCAGATTTTTTAAAGTCGACATGTGATAAAAGTCGAGTCAACTAGTCGCTGATAACGTCATTAATTCACAAATAAGCCTGAACCTTGAGCTGAGACGCGAACACAGGTTTTCTTGTGCACACACAGGACAACTGTGGCACAGAACAACTATGACAACGCTGCCCATAAGGTTATTGCTCCTACATAACAGCTTTTGTATCAGTTCTTTTGTCTTTCTGCTCGTTCTGAATCAGATACAGATAAAGTAGCCCAATAAAGATTACATGTATATGAAATTGAACGCATTAGTGAGAGAGCAATTGCGTGTGAATTAATTCTACCTGCCAGCGTCTCTCTACTAATAGTGAAGCTGTGAGTTTTAGTTACTAAGAAATATATGCTAGAACTGTTCAGTTTCTAAGCTATTTTATTGATAAATCACAGAACAGTGTTGACAATACATTTCTGTGCTACTGATTTTGTGTGAGGCGCGCGCGAGATCTCCGCGTGATGTGAAGTTTAGAACGGTGGTTAACTGACCTGTACAATAAGTGCGCATTCTCCCAAACAATTTGAGTATCCAGATGGTATAATCAAACATGTTTTGTGGAGAGCTCTCTGAGTATGCATTTATTTGTCATTTTAACTGTTGGAAACGTGCGTGCGTGTCAGGAAATGGCTTATCCTGTTGCGCCCTCTATAGACCAGCGACTGGTCGACGTCGAGCTGAAAAAGGTTATGTTCATGGTCATGACAGAGCACTAAAGTCGACTAGTCGATTAGTCAACTAGTCTGTGCAACCCCTAGTTTACCATCGGGATCCAATCGACCAAAACATCTTAATAAACTTAATACCAGGTGTAAACTGGGCCTTATAGCGCCTCAATGAACAAGTGGTTTTTACTTTTCACTTCCAAAAGAAATTATTTTTTAGAGAATTTTTAAAAATCTCACACAAATCTGGATGATTTTAAGTCAGATTTCATGGGCATGATTTGCCAATTCAAGGTTTCTTGCAACCTACTTTTTGTCCAAAAAATACTCAATTGTGTGGTGTCATTACGATTATTTTACTGCTCCCCATCACGTCAGAACCCGCACAATCTCAAATCGTAACTATCAAACACAACGTTGATCGTCCGTTTTTCTTCTGAAGGCACATCTGATCTCGCGAGTCTCCGTGAGATCTCGTCTCGCTGTGAAAATGTTACAATCGACAGGTGTGTGGTCTCGTGATCCGGACAAATCTATAGTGTGTGCATTCGGAAGTGATAATGCTAAAAATCAGTTGAGGCTGCCCTTATGTTTGTGGTCTCCCACAGTTTTAAAATCGGTTACAGGGGTGGTTGATCAGCTTTTTCGAAGGCTTGATTGTGTTTATGGGGTGTAGTCTAACTCTAACGTGTGTTCATGCTTCGTTTAAAAAAAAAAAAAAAACATTATTTTCCCACATAACTTAGCTTTATTCTACACCACTGTGTCCCTTCTCGAAAAAAAAGAAACCCGGCTGGATAGCTTCCTGGTTCTATGAAGCCCCTCCCTCAGAAATACACAATGGGCTCAGATTGGTTAGTTGGCCCAGTGAGTTGTGATTCGCTAACCGCCTAGTTCATGTTCTCCAGAAACATCATGCCCCTTAGCATTACGGTTAGTTGCATATGCTCAGGTGTACTGTAATAAACAATGGCGTCAATATATCCTTATCAATTTGAGCCCGAATCAGACCCAGAGAATTTTAGTGAAGAGGATCGAACATAACCTGTGCAAGAACAGCTGTTACAGGACGTTTCAGAATGGTCTGTTTTTTTATTTGTAGTTGTCTCATACTTTTAAGATACGCTGTTATTTGTAAATGCTTGAAGGGATTATTTGGATTTCAGACTGTGGATCTATAGTGATCGCTACTGAGCACCGTTAGTTTTGTCTAGAATGAGTTAAGCCAAATATCTGTCACCAGAACTATAAGCACATTACGAAGACTACTCCATGGCTTTACTACAGTAAAGAAGAAGAATTTACACTGATCATATAAACGCCAATAAACACCAACAGTCAAAGTTAAAAAGAGGTTTGTTGCTTGCGTCAGAACAGCTAAAGGCTGTCCTCACTGGACGTGATAAAATGTTCATTGTGTCAGTACGTAATAAATAGAACGCGGCATCAGTTTACTGTCGAAGATTTACCTCTCACGTCGCATCCAGTGTAGACAACATCACTGATTATAAAGGGTTCTATTGTCTTGTGTAGCGTCGCATCGCACCACTCATGGTGTCAGTCCAGCGTCCATAGGAAAGCCGAACAAAGAGGACCTGCAATCGGGGTGAAAATGAGTTTCGACGGCACGGCAACTACACTACGACATAGCTCTCCTCTTCTCTAACGCAGCCCAACATGGCCTCATCCTCTTTGCTGCATGTGACATGATTTTAGGGTGATTTTTAGGGTAAATTTTAGGGTTAGTGATGTCACTAACCCGAGAGGAAGCTTGTGTAGTCCTTACCAGCAGTTTGTTGTGGTCCTTAAAGAGCAATTTCTGTAAAAGACAATATCTCCCTATGCTTTGAACTTTGAGCATCGTAACTTTGCAGATTGTGTTTATGTTTAAATAGAAACATTACACACTAACTAAAGTTAAAAAAGTGAAATCATAATCAACCACCCCTTTAAATCGTTTAGCACACAGGCCTAAGCAATTCTTGCTGCTCGGTGCTCGCCATTCTCAAGCATTTTTGGAAGTTGACTGGTGCTCTTTTATATGCTAATTACATTAATTAGGGGGCGTTTACAAGGCGGAGATCTGAATCCATTCAGCTGCGCACAATTTAAATATAATTTGCAATTTAATACATTTCACATCTGGAAGAGAGGAATATGCATGTTTTTTGTGCATGAATCACATATACGCACATTTGAGAAATCATATTAGATCCAATGCGGGACGTTTTCTATGCAACATTTTATAAAAAAGGCACTTTGGTATCAAGAGAAACTTCATTGGATTTTTCTTTGCTGGCAGTGGAAAAACAACCCTGAGGAGAGATGTGTACTTCCCAATTCACTGCAGTCTGCTTCAGTGTGTGTGCACATACATAATGACATCACACCACGTCACATGCCACATTCTCCCAGGACAATTGCTCCATGCATTAATCTCGTCATTAAAAGACAAACAGATTAAAGTGGAGCAGGAGGTTTGAGCTCTTGAGAGGATCCCAGGGCAATATCCTGTTCCGATGAATCTGAAAGGATAAGTATCCCGGAGAATCGCACTACATGTTGGCATGCAACCTACCAGCCATCTGTCATGAAGAGCACCTCCGTGGCCCCGCGCATTACCACGTACATTCTCTCTGTTTTTCATTTCAGAGCCGCCTGAGGGGAAATGAAAGAGGGTCCAAAAAGGACAAGCTGTTCCTGGGACAGGAATTAGAAACGCCACATAGAGAAAAAGTGCCATATGTGCAGATTTCAGGTCCCGCACATGGAAATTTTCCATATTAAAAAGAGAGAGAAAAAAAAAGCAAAATAAATAACAACAGAGATTTTTCTTTTACCCTGCAAAGTTTTGTTCATGTTTTTGATGAATTTGCAGAAAATACCTTAAAGTTGTATTGAGTTCATGGCCTCTGACCTCAACATTAAAAGATATGGCAAGCATAATCTCCTTTCTTTTTAATGTTAATAAGTCTATGTTATTATATCATTTATTAGATATTTATATTGCTAAACAATATTCTAAATCACTCATTATACGTTTTATTAGATTTCAATTATCAGTTGAGTTCCGGAAATAAAAACTATTCATTTTCTCTATAAGGAAATTGATTTTGAACGATAACTTATAAACCTTTACTGAGCTACGAAGTTGTTAATCAATGGCATAATTTGCTTCCACATTATTTCAACCGCCTGCGGTTTCGACTCATGACCAGGAACAAACACATTTGCAGAACTCCATTGCTGCTCCGGAAATCTGCATCCACTGTTTCCTTAACGCTGGGTTATTTGGGAAGCTGAACAAGATTATCTTTCCCTCACAACCAGAAAAACACACTTCTTTGGTGACATTGTTGATTTTGTGGTCTAAAAACAAGATGCCAGTGCTGCCGACGGCTTCCGTAAGCCGAACAAAGCTCGTTGATGGGCGTGCTCTTGCTCTCACTCACAAGCTCTTCCGGGAGAAGTGCCCATACAAGCAATTCCACCCTTTATGAAGTCATACAGGGCCATACTTGGAAAAAACTTTCAGATACTACACTCCTGAAGGAGTGTATTTGGCACAGAAATTCTCTGTCATATGTCCGACTCGTTTTTTGAAATTTTTGCCATGTTTAGCATATAAGTAAGAATGCATGAAATAGCATTAGACACCCCCTTTAAGTTATGTAGTATAAATATCTGATTAATCTCATATAGATGAGTTTCATTGAGGTAAATAACCCACAGTGCTTTATTGTACCAGTGATCATCTTTAGCTTCAGCACACGTGTGCTCAAACAGCTACACTAAACATTAATAACTATGATTGGGGCTGTCATATAAATAACATTATAATTCTCTGGGCTTAGTTGCCGTGTTTCAGTGTGTTGTTACGGGAGGAGCACATCAACAACAAGCTCAGAGTGTTAATTCACTTCAGCTTTAGCATGCGGAGCTCAAACAGCAATGATGTTATTTCAAGCAATAATATTAAAGATGTTTACTATTACTGTAATATTAATAATGTTTAATATTTTTTTCAAAAACATTGATGGATTAATTTTAATAACTAGCACCAGTATTATACTTGTATTATTTTCATCAACAACATGGTTTGATTAAAAGCATTTCCTTATTGTCCGTGCGCAGGATATTTCATTTTATTTATCCATGGCACATGCATTTTGTTTCTTTATATGTAGCCGAAGTAATGTTGTTCAATGATATGTTTGCATTTAGGTATTTTATTGTATGTTTATGTTAGGCAATAGACTTTTTGGTTTTTAGACTTTTAGACAAAAAACTTTTTAGACTTTCTCCAGTGTATGGCGATGGATTGTGTACAAGATACAGTATATCCACCTTATTCTCGGGGGCGCTACTGTAGAAATGTCTGGAAAAGTAAGTTGGCGTCGCAGATATTGATCACAACCTATAGCAAATGTTTATTTCAAAAAAGTCTCATCTAGAATGTGCTGTGTTTGTTGCCATGTCGGACACAAAAATGGCGGTGAGCATAGTGGAAGTGACGTCTTCGGTACCCATGAATATGGGAAAAATTAATGGGAAAAAACCCCAACGCCACTGAAAAATGGGAACACTGAAAAAGGCCACTCTGAGGTCCCAAAAGTTAATGCATTACAAAAAATACAACTGTTCATTGTTAGTTTATGTTAGCTCAGGTGCATTAACTAATATTAACAGATTTAGCTACAGCTTTAAATTTTAATAATGTAGGCCTATTAGTTAAGTGTTCATGATAGTCCAGGTAATAATTATTATTGTCTTTAATTAGATTTGTTTATTATAGTAGGATTTTCTAAATTTCTTTGTGACAGACAACCATAAAGACAAGTGGCATTCTCATACTTGAAACCGTTAACCTAAAGGACGATTTTTAGCTGTGTGCACATGTAATCCTGGGATATCTTGTTTCTTGTTTCAGACTGTCTTAGTAATTCACACTGTACACCTTTGCTCCATAAAGTTGACAAAATACGATACACAGGACAGGAGGAGTGGATTTGCTGAACACATGCAGCCTTCCAAACGCAGCTCAAAAATAGCATGGCGTTTATTTGAAGTGTTCGTCTTGGACCCCGCCAGAACCATTAAGACTATCAGACTCCAATTACAGGGCAAGTTTCCATAACAAGTACACACACATACAGCACATATTCACCCAGCTGAAGCTTTTCTCCTCAAAGTTGCATCACCATGACAACTGGCGAGTAGCTTGTGCGAGTGCGATTTGATTTCATTACTTCTGATTTCAGTGTAAACTCGGGTCAGGTTAGCACTTTGCAAGCGGTATCCTGAGTGAAAGCTCATTAGCGGTGTGTTTTACCAAAGTTGAGAGGTATGGCAGAGAGCAGCTGTTAGGTGAATCCTGCTCTGTTATGAATACCAGGAAAAGTGACACGCACCCACGTAAAACATGCTGGAGCTGCGCACCACGTCATTTTTCTTGACTGTTGTAATATGGTTTTACGCGAGGGTGGTCTAGTGGTTAAAGCACCATTGTGCCCTTGACTCAATTTCAGCTCTCATGTCAAGTGTTAGCCTACCAGATTTTTTTCTGACCTTTGTCTAATTGACAGGTTTTATTTTTAATCTTAGATCTTTTTGCTTAATTGGCTTATTATGCTATTTATGTAAGCTATTCAGGGTATTTTTGACTCCAAATGACGTTTGCTGAAATAAAATATTTACAAAAATAATCTATGGCATGAGACTTGATGTGGTGGCTGACATTTGCTAGCTCTACAAACAAAAATAAATGAATTGTAATGATACTGGTTGTATTTTAGTGTGAAAAAAGTCACACATATGATGTTTGGGGTCTCCAGAGACTTTTTTTTTACATATTTTGTCAGATCCGGCATTCGGACACATGGCCCAGAAACGATTTGTTTATGAGCAGAGGAAGACGCGCGTGTCTAAGCTGTTGAATTCTACATTGATCGTGCTTTAGGTCTCGGCGTAGTTCTCAAAATGGGGCTTAAGTGTGCATTTCATGGATTCCCGAACGCTGGCGCTACGTCATATTCTAGCGTCGTGGAGGCATACACGGAAGACAATAACAAGTTGGATAAAGGTGTTATTTTGATTTTTTTTTGCGCACAAAAACTATTGTCGTCACATCGTAAAATTATTGTAGAGCCACTGTGGTGAGATGGACTTTGTAACAACGTTTTAAGTGCCTTTTATGGGACTTGGGAGTGTAAATGTACTGAATGTCAATGGAGGCCTATCTGAAGCCTTTCTCAGCCATCAGCTTTCAACAAAAATATCTTCATTTGTGTTCCGAATATGAACGGAGGTCTTACGGGTGTCGAACGACATGAGGGTGAGTAATTAATGACAGAAGTTTCATTTTTGGGTGAACTAACCCTTTAAAATTTTCAAAAATGTCTGGGAGAAAGAGAAGAGTAAACAGTTGGGAGAACATCAGATGTGTATCAGAGTATAGGGTCCGTGCATTCGGCCTTAAAGTGACAGCAGCTTTATAAAGAGCTTAAGTATTTAAATTAGTTTAAAGGGATAGTTTACCCAAAAACGAAATTGTTATGTTTATCTGCTTACCCCCAGCTATAGGGCATCCAATATGTAGGTGTCTCTGTTTTTTTCAGTAGAACACAAATTAAGATTTTTAACTCCAACCGTTGCAGTGTGATGTAAAGTAACAATGAGTAGCAATGAGAGTAAAAACACAGACATACGAATCGTTATTAAACCATGCGGCTCGTGGCGAGACAATGATGTCTTAAGACACGAAACGATCGGTTTCTGCGCGAAACCGAACAGTATTTATGTTTTTTTTTTAACTCTTATCAGACGAATGTCATCTAGTATTCCCAGCGCCATAACTTCCGGCGAATAAGGCCAAAATACTGGCGCGATCAAATATATATACGTAGATGCCTCATTCGACCGATCCGCGCAGGCACTAATGAGGATTCTATGTATATATATGATCGCGCCGGTATTTTGCATGTATTTTGACCTTATTCGCCGGAAGTGATGTCGCGGGGACAGCTGATGCAGAGCCATAGAAAAAAATGAAATACATTTTTATATATGGATATTTTTCTTACACAAACGCATCGATTCGCTTCAGAAGGCCTTTATTAACACCCCGGAGCCGCGTGGAGCACGTTATTTGATGGACAGATGCATTTTTTTATGTACTTCAAAAACAAAGCAACTATTACTGCTATTATAATGCTTGGATTAGCCAGAACAATTTTAATATAACTCAGATTTTATTAGTCTGAAATAAGAATGTCATATACACCTCGGATGACTTGAGGGTGAGTAAATCATGGGCTAATTTTCATTTTTGGGTGAACTATCCCTTTAAGACAGTCAAATGCTAGCATGTCGGATGGAGCATCACTGACTGGCTTAAACCACCATGATGGCATAATGTGCATTTATACAACAATGCAACAATAATAAAATAATGCATTGACATAAAAAAGGAAATTTACTTTTGATACTTAAGTACTTTTAAAAACAAATACTTCTGTACTTTTACTTAAGTACAAAACTGTTTTTAGAACTTTCACTTGTAACAGTAGTACTTTTACTTTTACTCAAGTAATAGAGTTGTGTATACTTTGTCCACCTCTGCACACAACATACACACATAAAACACATTCAACTTTGAGTAAAACGCATGTTGGTGTTCGACATATTGTTTCAGAAATGCAAACAATTAAAGATATTGAAATTTAAATTTAATTTGGTTGGTTTTATGTTGTTTAAGTTAGCTATGACTATTTGTAAAAGGAAATTTGATTATTAAAGTAGTTTTTAAAAGAGGTAAATATCAATATTTTGTAACATAAATGTCTTCACTATCACTTTTAATAAATTGAATGCATCCTTGATAAATAAAAGTATTAATTTCTCTCTCTCTTTTTTAATCTTACCACAAATGTTTGCATGGCATCATTGTTCCTACAAAAATGTTAAGCAGCAAAAAATGTTTTCAACATTAATAATAGTAAGTAATTTATTTGTAATACAGTGCACAATAACACCATAACTCAAACTTTTAGTGCAGTGCAGGAACGTGTATTAAAAAAAAAGTAAATGGGTTTAATTCAGATGACCCTATACTGATGACTTCATTTTGACTTTTGAATGCATGATCACGTTTGTGCCAAAAGTACACATCAGTCTGGTGAACCCTTATCAAAAGGTCTCTCTCTGTCACTGTGTCTTTCAGATCCATTGAAATGCGATGCAGAGATAACCACACACTGCCTTGACAATGCCTGCTTGTTTGCTTTGAGTGTTGGGCAGTTTGCCCGCAGGACCTCTGGATCTGACCTCACCCTTCACACACACACACACACACACACACACACACACACACACACAAGCACATCACAACAATGCCAATGGCCCGTATGCAAGTGGGCTGCCACAGAGGAAGGGGTGCCTTTGTTAACACATTTCCAGAACAGACCTCATTTTAGTTTTGTGTAAGAGTGTACAGAACAAACTGTCAAGGCTCATTTAGCTTTGTGCGCTTCATGTGTCCTGAAATGTCCTTTTCTTTGTGTTTTAATTAAATAAATTGTGCTAAATGTACTTTGCATTCTCATTCACAGGGTGTTATGTGTGATTGACAGGTGTTTGCTTACCAAAACAGGTCCTGTGATGTTCTGGTCTTTAGATATGGAGATATTTTCAGCCATTTTATTAGGTAAAAATGCAGAGAGAGAAAGAGTTTCATCTTCTCTCTCTTTTTTTGATCAGGGCTATAATCATTATAAGTAATAACTATAATGTCCAACCTCATGCTATAAACCCAAAACGGAAGCACTATTCATTTTACAATTGTATCGTTTATTTTATTCAGATTTTTAATACAACTAATAGCCAATGTCTTTGTGGAAAAAGTTAAATAACAGAACAATAGAAATCCTATTTATATTTTTCCTCATATAATAATCAATGCATATTGGATATATATATTAATTTGATCAGTGCAAAAAGGCTTCAATCACTCTCCAAATAAAACCATGAAACCAAAACCAGAGAGTGTTAAACAATAAATATAAAACCAGGAAGTGAGAAACATTAAAAATCAACCCAGACAGTGAGAGGAAATAAAACCACAGAGTGTGAAAAATAAAAATAAAACCAGAGAGTGAGAAGAATAGATTCCTGTATTCCTTACAGATCATTATCCTCTCCGGTTCTGTTTTCTACATGGTGAGGACAGTTACTTGCCTCAAATTACAACCTGTTTATTAGCCAGAAAAGAGGGCAATTAAATCCTAGACTATGTCCTCATTTCACATTTCATTTGGGACTATTTTTTTTTTTTTTTACTTGAAATATCAGGTGGGAGTAAAATCTTGTTTGCAACTGAAATTCTCTGTGATTCAATGTGAAGTCAATGTATTTAGAACAGTGTGTGTGTATTTCTTGTTTGATGACATTGCAGAGTGTTTCAAATGAACACATTTTGTCAAGGCAAGTTCACTTATAGTCTATGCTCAGTCTGTAGGGAGAACTGCATTTGAATGTGCTCTGTACATTCTGAAACAAAGTTAAGAAATTCAGAACTGGTAGATTTCAATTTTGTACTCATACATTTTAATTGCTGTTAACTTGAAAAATTTGAGTAAGTTAATTCATACATTTAACTTAAAATTATCATGTAATATCAATTTAGTGGCAATTTAGCTAGCTATAACTAGCTAATTCAGCTTATGCTAATTGGTAACAGTGCTTTGATAACATTAGCATAGCATAGCATAGCAATTGCTGAAAGAGTACGACAATATAGAACATTTATCTGTTCTCAAACCAAGCTCATGCTCCACTTGTCACCATGATGATACAGAAACTCTTCTAAATTTGCAAAACATTAAAAAAAAAATCTCCTGCTTAACATTAATCTTGCACAAAAAAAAACATTATTTAAAACTTAATTTTAGCATTTACTCTCCCTTTCGAGTGTCATGGCAAAGCATGCCGGGAAATAGAAATCCCAGCCCAGTTCGAGGAAAATTTAAGTTAACTCAAAAAAATAAAACTGGTTGAACTAAATGGTTCATAAAACAATCAAACAATTCTAATTATTTAAAATGTGTCCGTTTTGTGAACTCAAAAGAAAAAGAAAGTTCTAAATACTCATAAAAGTTTATTTGATTGAACTAATGTGTTTAATTTGAGTTTGCCATACTCAAACAAATTCAAAGGGTTTACAAAGAATTTCGAAGGAACATTCCATTAACGTTATGGAAGAACATGTTGTTCATAACTTTGAGAGAACCTTAGCTAAAGCTCTCTGAACGTTCCCTGTTAGATGTGTGGATTGTGTAATTTTAGCCTTTGGAACATTTAAACAGAGTATAACGGAGCTGGTGTTAAACGTGACTTAATCACGCCATCCAAACAGCCCTTGAGACTCAAAGTTTGTCTCTGTTTGTCATCATTCACCTTCACAGACTCAGTGTGTGTGTGTGTGTGTGTGTGTGTGTGTGTGTGTGTGAGTGTGTGTGAGAGAGAGAGAGAGAGAGAGAGAGAGAGAGAGAGAGAGACCCTGTCTCCTCAGCAGAAATGTGTTGGTCCCACCCCTGGCTTTACTATAATCGTAGTGCCGAGCTAAGCAGAGTGAAAGCACAGGAAACAGCGGCCTGGCCCACAGCGCTCCATTCAGGGGGAGAGAGGGTCAGTCCTGGCACTGAAAGCTCAGATTACACGCAACATAAAGGGAGGCCTGTATCAGCAAGGGCACCATCACATTATACTAAAGTCCTTCTCTGTTGTGTGTGCGGGAGAGGAGAGAACGGAAACAAATGCCGCTACTTTCAACTCACAGCAAACACATGCATGGAAGGGGAGCTAAATTTGAAGGTGTCTACTTATGCTTTAGCAAACTAGCAGTAATACGAGAAGATTTGAATGAACACCATTATTTGAAGCCTGAAGGAATTATTCAACCAATGCAACTTCCATTGTTGAGATTTTGTCATTGACTAAAATATGCAACTGATACCGACCCTTGACATTGCCAGTGACCTGCTCCTATTGCTAATGGTAAAATGTCCTCACAGCTGTAATGTTTTCAAACTGTTTTCAGAGCCCAATGAGAACATGCATGTAGTATTGTCATTTAGCGGACGCGTTCATCCTAGGGGAACTGTGGTGCACTAATTACAGCAGCCTGAGGTTAAGGGTACTCAAGGACACAATGCTGGCAGTTCATGTATCAACACTGGCAGGATTGTTTTTAAGTGCCTTTCAGAATCCGTCCTTAAAGAGACCAAAAGTCAATATTCACTTATAATCTTTCCCTCCAATGTAGCTTTTTGTAGAACTTTTTATTTTATTTTATTTTACTACTTTTATTTTTAATTAATGTCATATACAATTTACAAAATTAAAATTATACAATAGGGTAATAGGGTATATTCAATAGGGTATATTAAACTACTTATAAAACAAAAACAGCTAGTACTATTTTATTACTGTAAGCGCACCCACCTCCCATGTCAGAAACACCAGTTCGAGTAGAACCAGAGGGGTTGCATTGGTGCCGTGACCCGGATGGGAGTGAGGTTTAGGGGGGTGAGTGTAACGTAGGTCCTCTAGTAAGAACTGTGCAAGTAAAGATTGCACGTCCTGCAGGCGTGCTACAGACTGAGGTCTTTAGCATTCCTTAATAGCATTGGCGCCTACTATGTCGGGGAGGCCAGTTCGAGTAGAGGGGTTACATTGGTGCCATGACCCAGATGGGAGTGAGGTTTAGGGGGAGTGAGTGTAACGGAGGCCCTCTAATAAGAGCTGTGTGAGTAAAGTTCACACGTCCTGCAAGAGTGCTACAGACTGTGGTCATTAGCATCCTTATTAGTGTGCGTGCCTCCCATGTCAGAAACACCAGTTCGAGTAGAACCAGAGGGGTTGCATTGGTGCCGTGACCCGGATGGGAGTGAGGTTTAGGGGTGTGAGTGTAACGTAGGTCCTCTAGTAAGAACTGTGCAAGTAAAGATTGCAAGTCGTGCAGGCGTGCTAGAGGCTGCAGTCTTTAGCGTCCTTATTAGCATGTGCACCTCCCATGTCAGAAATACTGGTTTGAATCCAGCTCGGAGCAGTGCGAGTAAAACCAGAGGGGTTACATTTGTGCCGTGACCCAGATGATAAAGAGGTTTAGGGGGGTGAGTGTAACGGAGGCCACCTAGTTAGACCTGTGCGAATAAGCATCACTCCCTTGGCGTCAAGGCACGATATTTAGATATCCTTGTTGGGGCGCCCGCCTCTCATGCCAGAAACGGCAGTTTGAATAATACATGCATCAAACAATACTTTCCTTCAAATCTCCCATAGCCGTTGAATAAAGCCAATGAGCAACACAGGAATAGACTGTAAGAATATATGCGGCTGTATACACCAGAGGTCGCAAATTTTAGGACTTGAGACTTGCTTGACAAATATTAATAAAAGACTTGACTTGACATTCATGACTTGAGACTTGACTCGGACTTGAGTTAAATGACTCAAAATAACTTGTCTTTTGTTGAATAAATATCTGTTTTTGAACGCACCGCAACCTAACCACATGACACAGCAGGCAAGCAGAGAGCGTCAGAACATTGACAGTCGTGACTGAACATGGCAGGCGCTATGCCAAGAATAATTAAGTTCGGTACCAGGATTATGTGAATTTCAAGTTTCCATGGTAATCAGTCACTCACACGTCACGGCACGTCCATGCTCGCACCCGCGCTGTATCCATCATTTTCATACATAGAGGTCGCGATGAGTTCAAATTGGCAAAAAAAATTCTTCACTACGAAAACGTCAAGTACTGTTAGTTGACATGTGACCTCTGAATTGTGAAGCACAATGATGAATAACTCTGCCTATTTTGCTGAAGATGCCTAGCTGTGAGCGTTTCGGCAGCGTACACTGTTATCCCTGAAATTGTTTTAATTCAAATTATTTAGGTACAATAAACATAAACTCCAACAGATTTGTTCAATGACTAAATGTTTTTCGTTTGTTGTACGATTTGCATGATTTTTTTCATTCTATTTAATTGTTTAGATTAAATGTACTTAAAGAAGCCTATTTTAGTCGGTTGTCAATACAACGCAATACAAGGAAGATGCTGATTGGCTCTTTGAACTGAAGTCAGGCATGGATGCAGCTGCACGCATTTTTATCAACGTTTGCTTCAGTATAGGCCTTGTAACTTTACATTTTGGTCTCAAACAGCTAATACATTATTAATCCCTAATAAATTAGATGTATAACAGTTAGCCAGTAAAACAAAATGTAAGTTTAGGCTGTGTTTACACTCAAAAAATTATTTTACGATACTGTTGACTTTATTTAAACAATTTATTTTGTTTAAGGTTTTCATTTTGAAATAACTAAATAAATCAACAGAAGATAAAAGAAGACATTAAATCTCTGAAGATCTCAGCAGAGGAGGATTAAACAACTCCACCAACAGCATTACCAGCTTCACACATCACTAACCAGACTGGCTTTATTTCTGTCTGACCATGATGGAGATGAGTGTTTGTTTTAGTTGACCCTTGGCTCTTTAACATTATTTTTTTCTTTTCTTTGGCTGCTTTAACTGTGTGTTTAAAAAAACACTTTAGTTATGCCAAGACAAGCCAAAGAGAAAATGTGATCAGGTGACTTTGACTTACTGTATTGATGATGATGACATCATCATGTAGAAGCTGAATCACTAATCTCAATCACACTAAAATGTTCTGTTTATAGAGGTAATGTGTTATCAATTTTGTGTTTACGTGATGTTATTAATGTTATTCTATAACACGAGATCCAGCACTGTTATGGTAATTGAATAATATTCAAGATTTTAAAACCATGTAGTGCTCAAAAGGTTTAAATCTACGGCATTACTTAAACACATGCAGACATCAAGAATCTGCGTATGAATCTCAACAATGGTGACAATGAAAAGCTTCATGCTGCAGTGCATGCTGGGTACCACCAATCAAAACTCCCCCATGGGTCCCAGCATGCATTGCGGCAAGAGCCCAACTAAAACGAACACTCATCTGCATCATGGTGACCTAAAATTTAAGTTAGTTTGTTAGTTCAATTAACTAAAAGTTTTTAATTAAATGCTGTTGAAATCTTAAGTACATTAAACTGGAAATGTTTTGTTTTTTCAACAAGACAAAATTAACTTTTTTAGGGCAACGAGTTTCCATAAATTGTTTAAGTTCAATCAACCTGTATAAGCTTACAGTGTATTGTTGTGTGTGTGTGTCATAAATGGAATATTTTTTTGACAAATTATGTAACAAATGTAATTTTTATAGTCTCCCATTGATTTAATTGACATAAATTGAAGAAAAATGCTTAAATCCCCCCAACACTGCGCAAATGTAAAACATTTTGGTAAAACATTATTAAAGTGAGTAATATTACATTTGTCAATAATCCAAGGCACTCGAATATTATTGAAAAAAATATAAAAAGCCTTTATTTCGTCATGGCTTTAATATTTTTTTAAAAAGGTGGCAAGTACTGCACACCTAAGCGTTGTGGCTAATGAGCTTTCGTCAGGGTGTGAGCCACACATGCATATTGCAATTTGTTTGTTGCAAATAAAACTCTCATAGTCCATAACTACTGTAGTTTTAACTTATTTTAATATATCAATTCAGTTAAATCATCAAACATTTGTATGACTTGCCAGTGACTTGCTAGACCCACGATACGACTTGACTTGAATTGCTTGACATAAAGCAGTGACTTGACTTGCTTGAGACTTGAAGGGTAAGACTTGAGACTTACTTGTGATTTGCACATGTGTGACTTACTCCCACCTCTGGTATACACACACACACACACACACACACACACACAGATGGTTAGAGCGGCCGGGAGAGCTGGGTTTGTAGGAGGACATGGCTGTGATTTGCGGTTCACTGACGTGTCTTTGGCTATAGCAGAGATAAGAGATGAGAATCCAATCCATAGCTATTTATACTCACAGGCTGTATTTGACGGCTGACAGAGGTATGATTTGTGTGTTCTATCTTAGGGAATGGCCTGTCTGGTTGGGTCAAGGCCTGAGTTGGACGTGGGCAATAGAGGTTATTTCTGACCTTATTAAGAAAAAGGTCGTTTGTGGCTCTGGGCAAAATAGCACTCAATGGTAGAGTATTGAGTGGCGGGAATGAATCAACTGTACCCTTCCATAATAGAGTTCCCAACACAGTTAATTTAACCCAAGAGCGGTGTAAACTTCCTCTTTTCTCTCAATAGTTACATCTTAACTGGAGTCTCTTTTCCACATGGCTCATATAAATCATACAAACACATGAATCACATGAGCATGTGAATCATTGTTTAAACACTCCCTGAAGCTTTGCTTTCTGAATGAATTATGCTTAGCGCATCAGCTGCCCATAAGAAAGGGGAAAAAACTCTTTAATATCTCAACTGTTTGTCCTATACAACAAGATAAATGGCAATTTAGAACTATCTATAAATCACAAGAACCTATCTGTCATCATAATGTGGTTTTAGCTGCTTTTGGAGCAGTACCTTGGAAAAAAAAACATTTTAATCTTGGTTTATTATTATCTTTCACACACAAACCTCTGCTTCACCATGAGCCAGAGTTTTTCTCACTAATTATTCTTGAATTTTACATTGCATAACCTAACGGCTCAAAATAACATTTCTCCCACCTGTGCAGTGAACAGGTTCTACCAGCCCGCATAATTAAACCTACAGGAGCTCCCTGGAGGGCTACAGAGTGCTCTAGTTGTGAATGTAGGTTCAGTGTTGTGGTTTGGCCGTTCCTCTGTTCATCTCGCTGAGAGCAGCCTGTGTTTACACCCTCCCCTGCTAAAACTGGCAGTCCTGAGTGCTGACGTCGACAGAAGCCAAGCTATGGACCGCAGCCAGTAAATCACACCAGATACTAATAAAAATCCTATTAGAAAATGCCTCCAATCAGAGAAACTAACGGTGTCGGCACCAAAACCTCACACTGCAAATTTAGCTATTTAAATGCAGTCAAATAAAGGTGGCATGTGCTAAGTTGAAGATGGACAGGACAGCATACTATATTGCACACTTAGAATACTTAGCAAGTTGCTTGCATAAGCAGTTTCATTCATAGGCACGTTTTAACTAGACAAGCATACTCATTTTCCACAACTATCCCGCCACACACATTAAAACACAGAACATACATTGACACTTACACATCCTGTCATACACATTCTGTCACACTTGGTAATGAGGCAAAGTGACACCCAACCTTACATCCCTTCTCTCTATCTCTCTTCTCACTCTCTTGCACTCGTTTTCTCACTAGGACCATCATTAACAGAATTTGAGAGAAGAAAACCACATGATTTGGGGTTTGTGAACTTACAAACTCTTATGATCTGACTCCAATTGGCTTTTTACTTTTCAAAGTAGAATTTGTGAAAACAATCAACTTTCCCTCAAAGACCAAAGCAGGACAGTTCTTTTTAAAAATTACAATTATAATTGGCTTACAATTTTCTACTTCCCTTGCGACTTAGGTCCAACCCTGGTAAAAACTCTGTCTGTAGTTTCTAGTGATCCTGATTACATTCATTAGCTTGTTCAAGTGTGTTTGATTAGGGTTGGAGCTAAACTCTGCAGGACAGTGGCTCTCCTGGACCAAAATTGCCCATCCCTGAAACATCATTAGATACCAACTGTCCCTAGAGCTGCCAAAACCATCATAATTAACTGATGCCATATCAGCCTAAAATTGCAGTCACACTTACAGTTGCTTTGTCGAAATTTCATGGGCGAATTTTCTGCTAGGAATCCATGCATTTATAGAGTTATTAGGCTAGGCTGATCTGAAAGTGTCTTTTGTGTGAGCAGTGCTTCATACAAATCAACTCTACATTCTTTAAAAAATTGAGGTTCTTTAATGGCATTGATGGTTCCATTAAGAATCCATGGAATGGGTTATTTTGATTAAAACGTAAACATGTTCTTTTGATTATTCAAATGTTCTTTACACTCAGAAAAAAAAAGGTTGCTGTGAACTGTTCACTGGCAGGTTCTTTAGGGAACCAAAAATGGTTATTTTATGGTATCACTGCGAAAACACCTTAAACCATGATCATGACTAATGCCAAATCAGGCCAAATAAAGACTATAACTGACCCCAGATCATAATTGACCTCAGATAAGCACAAACATTGATTGATTTTAACTAAATATTAGCCCAGATCATGACGTATAAAATTACCTACGATCAACATAAATGATGCCTCATATCCAAATGTTGGTAACTAACCCAACATCAGACCACAAAACACAATTTTTTTTAATGTTCAGCCTAAATAACGATGAATACAGTTATTCATCATTATTTAGGCTGAACATTTAAACATTTTCTCTGCACTCTTAAAATCAATGTTCTTTATTGGCATCAATAGTTCCTTTAACATCCATGGAATCCATTGCAAAATAAAAGGTTCTTTAAAATGGAAAAATGTTCTTTAGATTATTCAAATGTTCTTCACACTGAGAACAAAATGGTTCTGTTCAGAACTGTTCACTGGAAGGTTCTTTATGGAAGCAAAAAATGGTTCTTCTATGGTATCACTGAGAAAACCCCCTTCTGAAACCTTTATTTTTAATAGTCCAAACCAAGAACCACTGTGATGAAGCTCTTCGAGCGGCAGATTGCAGCTGAGCATGGGTCATCTCATCCACCCACTTCTGATTCTTCAAGTCTCTGTGTTTCTTGAAAGACAAACTCAGACTTTTTGTTTGAACCCATGGCCTCATGTGTAAGAGAATCATACTGAGTCTGAGCAGAGAAAAACAACAGAAAGCATAGTCTGTTTCAACAGCTCAACTCCATTGACACCTACGGGAATTGGCGTAATTACAAAAACAGAAATTTCTGAAGAACGAATAAGCACACAGCTAGTTCAGGGGAATCTGCGCATCACCTGTCACTGCATTTGGGAAGTGTGCCATCCTTTCCCCACTAACATGTTGTTCCACACAGTTATGCAACACCTCCCACGACAGGCCGAGCAGCTCAGAACCTCCTACGTTCATTCAGCGAGCTCCAACACGGCCACGGGCTTCCAGCTAAAGATAATATTACAAGCGTTATGACGTGTTTTGTTGGTTTAACATTTGTTTAACATATTATCTCATATATTGTAAAACATTGCTTGTAAAAAGAGGTTATACATTACCTAAATTACAGAGTCAGTGAAAATATCCATGCAAATCAAACACTGGTTAAAGATTAAACAAACAATAATTAATTCTAGATATGACTATTGATGGTGTAGTTTTATCTTGTAGTTTAATGTTTAAGCTGGTATAAAATGTCACCTGTTGAAGCAAGGCCTCAAAGGACAAGTCATCTGGGTTTACAGATAAACGTTACATTGTCCTATAGATAATACGCTATAGTTAGTAGTCAAAACTAAATTATAGATCATTGGTCAATTTTGCATAGATAAAATATGTTTGCTTTGTATTATAGATAAAAAACAGTAAATTATAATAATATATTGCCTTATATAATATTACAGTTTTTCTCCATTGGTTTGGCTCATTTCTTGAAACAGAAATGACATTCTCAAAATTGTAAGATCATTCGGCAAAACAGTCTTACAGTTCAGCACAACTCGCTCACTTGCAAAAGCTAATATCGCTCCCAAAACTGTTCACTCATGCTTCAGAACTAAATTTCTTTCCTATATAAATAGTCGGTGCCACAAAAATGGCAAAGAACCTTCTCAATTGCTTTGGCTCATTTCTTGAAACAGACCGGACGTTCTCAACACTCTTGGTGCTTTTGCCAAAATAACGTGGATGGTTCGGCACAACACCATGGTTCACCTGCAAAAGCTCAAACCTCTCCCAAAACATTTCACTCATGTGTCAAAACAAAATTTCCTTCTCATTTAAAAAGTCAGTGCCCCCAAAATGCTTTGTCCCTTTGGCATTGTGTAAGCACTGCAAGTCAAAATGTTTAGATGTTTTGTCACTATGGCAGAGGACCATTGAAATATCCCTCATGTCCAACTTTCAGTCTTAGCCCAGTCCTTCATTGACAATGGTTACTGTACTGTTTTTTGTCTAGCTAACAGAATACAATTGTGTATAAAACTGAAAAAAAGAAATAGGATTTTAGGGTAGGAGTAGCCTCCAAGGTTTGACATCACACATTGCACTCATACTGCAAAGGAAATTGTAACCATTATCATTCACACACATAAAGTAACTTCCATACATCAGAGTAAAAATAAAATGTATACAGCATAATATACTGTAATATAACACAAACAAAAAAACTATGAAAATTACCGTCCTCGCCTTCCTGTCAATCCACATGCTGCTGTTCTCAATCTCAGTGTAAACACTTGTAAAATTTCTACTTTTCTAATGATATAATCTGGGTTAGATTTTTTCAGAGATATTGTTAGAGTAAAGTATATGAATATATTGACCAAACAGTACAGACAAGACCAGTACTGCATATTGATGAAAATATTTATTTCTCTCCACATTTGTAAAATCATTCGATTCATTCATGCATTTTCAAAGGTTTGTTTTTTATATCTGCTGAGGTTGAGCTGAAGTCTCGGTCCAGCCTCTCTCAATGTCAACCCATGGGTAGAATCGCATCTGATAAATTTGATCCCCGTCTTCTTTGGCCACATCCTACTCCAGGTCTACCTCCTCCTACCCCGCTCTTCCCCTTCCCCTCTCTTCCCCTCTCTACCCCTCTCATCCCCCCTTCCCCTCTCTTCCCCTCTCTACCCCCTTTCCCTCTCTTCCCCTCTCTACCCCTCTCATCCCCCCTTCCCCTCTCTTCCCCTCTCTACCCCTCCCTACCCCCTTCCCCTCTCTACCCCTCTTCCTCCACGGGCTCCCCCTCTCATCCTCACTCTTCCTCTTCCTTGAGCAGGCAGTTTCCCTTGTTCATTTACTTGGCCAGGTGCCTCCATGTTCAGAAATTGTACTGGTTCTGTATGGTCAAGCTCTTTATGTTTGGCAGCATTCACAGTCATGGACAGCACCTGTCAGGTAACTAAACATACTCTTTGATTGGTCATCTGAGATGTGTGAAAGTCCTCCTTCATTAGTCAAGTTCTAGTTTCACCAACTACTGTAATACATTTATCAAATGTTCCAAGGGATTCATATATGGTATTCATGGTATTATTTTTCTTGACTAATTTTGACAATTGAACAGACTGTTCATGTGATGACTTATACAATGAAATGATGCTGATACGTTTTGGAGCGAACGACCATTAGACTGAGACTCAAACAATCAGTTTAGATCAACAAGATCTATTCACTTGGAAATTGTGCTAAATGTAGGCTACCTGTACTTAATCATTTGCAAAAATGTACTGAGACATTGAGACATGTACTTAGACATTTGCAATTTGATGAAATTAATGAGAAATGCTATTCTGTTGTGAACAATTGCCAATTGGTTTGGAGATTTGTCCATGTTGTTTTGAGAATGTCATTTCTGTTTCAAGAAATGAGCCAAACCAATGGAGAAAAACTGTAACCCTTTGATGCATGACACCCAGTACTGTGGAAAGATCTTTAAAAGTTGTTTTTAACTATTTAGGGTGTGATTTTACACCCAAATAACCATGAGTGCTTGACCTTTGACTCTTACTCATATTTCTAATTGACTGTTATCTTTATGTCACTGTATTTTTTATCACAACATAAATTCAAAATTGTCTGACAACTACTATCATCTTTTATATTGTGGAATACATGAGTAAAACTTTGCATGAGCAAAACTTTGTGGAAAAAATGGGCCCAGTGCGTTAGTACAATGTTTGCTACCCACCACAAGAAGAAAAAGAACAGAAGAAGAAGAGAGATCTATGCACCAAACCAAAACAAGAGTTCAGATGGTAAGCAAGAGCTTGCTAGTAGCCTATACGCTGAGTTACGATTCATTTTTGTGACGCGCTCCACAACTGCACGGAAAGGAAAACGGAATGGTTTTACAAAAGCACAAGGTTTTGTTTTTATTGTGAGTGTACACAAATAAAAAATAGACCCTTTACAGTTTTGAATGATGAGTATTTCAAGTCATTTCTGTTGATCTTTTGGCATTGTGCAGATTTGTGTCGTTGAAGTCTCACTACAGTCCAGTGATGAAATATGCATGTCCTGGAAATGGGAAACCTCAGGTGCCGCTTCACTCACCGTATTCTCATGGAAAGGAGAAGTAGGTTCTTTTTCTCCATCTCGCTCATCTGTACATTATTTCTTGAAGAAGCATAATATTGAACTTTGTGATGCATTGTCACAGTATGTTAATGAACTCTAACGCGAAAAGAAAACTAATCATTGCACAAGTTTTATTTTTCATTATTCTATTTATTTTGTACTTTATAACACAAGAGATGCTTTTCAGTCTTGTAGCTGATTGTGACAAATACCCTTTGTTTTTTATCAGCCCTACAAAAAAATTATGACCTATGCAACAATGCATTCTGTTTACTGCTTAGTGCTTAATACACTAAAGTAGGCTTTACTGTACCAGAGGGGACTAAATGCCGCTAGGTGGAACAACTGTAATTTGCAATTTGTCTGTTCAAAATAAACGAAAAGAAATAACAAATACATTCATAATATATGTTTATCAGAAATTTTAATGCATTTTCCAAACTGTCACACATTAGATTGATTAGGAAAATTATTTTAAATTATTATTTTATAAATAAAACAAATTATAATATATATGTATGGAAATGGAAATGTTAATATATATGGTCTTTGCAGACTAGATCCTGTAGCAGATGTAGGCAGGTGGAGCTGGGGGAGTTGGAGGGTTTCAGAGGAACTGCAGGACTAGCTTACAGCAAACAATGAACCAAACTGTTTATATGTTGAGCAAGCAATCTGATTGGCTGCAGGATCAACCAATCAGCTTGTCATGGCCATTCATGTGCCATCCGGGAATGATGTGATTACTTGCAGACTACATGTAAAGGACCTATCAGCCTGCGCCCTTGACTGAAGTGATAGATAGATAGATAGATAGATAGATAGATAGATAGATAGATAGATAGATAGATAGATAGATAGATAGATAGATAGATAGATAGATAGATAGATAGATAGATAGATAGATAGATAGATAGATAGATAGATAGATAGATAGATAGATAGATAGATAGATAGATAGATAGATAGATAGATAGATAGATAGATAGATAGATAGTCGGTCGGTCGGATGGATGGATGGATGGATGGATGGAGACTGTTTCCTCAATTTTTGCCCACTCATGTTGCAAGACAACAGGTCAGAAACTTCACAAAAGGCTTCAAAGAAACCTGGCTGATGAAGTGTATAGGGTGATGAGATGTCCTCTTTGTTCTTCTACTCCGACTTCTATGAAATTCTGACATACAAGGAAAATGTATAGGGAGAAAGAAGTCTGAACGTGAAATGGACATTTGGTCAGTCTAATGAGGTTCATTAATTAAATACAGCAGTGAATCTAATCTTTGCAAGTAAACCTGTGAGAGGCCTAAAGTCAAAGTCTTTTGAAAAAATTTAAATAATGTGTCAGCAAGTTAGTTGCAGCAGTGCTGTGTTTCGTTCCTGTGGTATTGGGAATGTCTCCCATCTGCACCACATAAGTAGAAGTCTTCACACAACACCAGCCACTGCCACAGTATCACTGTCACAAAAAGGAAGGAATACTGCTGATATCTGAGCCTCTGCATTACTGAAACCAGGCCAGTTTGATGTTGCAAAGGTATTTTAAAGTAAATTATTAAAAGAGAAAGCTTGTGGAAGGAAGGATTCACTTTCTAATATTGCACATCTGACAACTATTTTGGATTCACATTGTTATAGAAATAGCTACACCCATGTAAAAATGATACAAAGTAGTTTGTCGCTTTACATGTTGGTCAGACAGTTTCTTCCTGTCTAAGTGGGCACTTCCTGGCTAGAAAAAGTAGAATACAATTTATATGCTGTTAGTCTAGCTTTGCGATACAAAAGCATATAGTATTAGTTTAAATAGTAAATAGAATAGTATTATTCATAATTTGAGTATCTAGTAACACTACATTTAAAAGTTTGTGGTCAGTAAGAGTTTGTTTTAAAAAAAATTACTTTTATTCAGCAAGGATGCAAATTGATCAAAAGTAACAGTAAAGACATGTATACTGTATATTACAAAAGATTTCAAATGCGGTTCTTGAACTTGAGCTTTTTCATAAAAAATGTTTCCACAAAAATATGAAGCAGCACAACTGTTTTCATCATTGATAATAATATTAAATGTTTCTTAAGCATCAAATCACTTCAGAATGATTTCTGAAGGATCATGTGACACTGAAGACTGGAGTAATGATGCTGAAAATACAGCTTTGACATCACAGGAATAAATTATATTTTACAATATATATTCAAATAGAAAATAATTATTTTAAATTATAATCATTTTTCATTTTTTTCATTTTCCAGCAAATACATTCAGGCTTGGTGACCATAATAAGAGACTTGTTTCATAAACATTTCTTTATATACATAAATGCTCCTAGCCCTTAAGAGCATACCTCGGGTCTTTAGTGACCCGGGACATCATTTACTACCCTCCTCCTCATTCATTTTTTTAAGTTAGACATCAACCTCTTCCTCAATCAATTCATTATAAACAACATAAAAATAAAAACAAAAATACAATTTTAAAAGACTGCCTGTTTTCCCATTAATTTTTTGGTAACAATTATAGGGTCGTTAACGACCCAAAGTGTGAAACAGTGTAAGTATATTTTTTCTGCACAACAATAATTGAATCTTTGATGACTGAATAAGTGCAATTCACCTTTATTCCACAAGGTGGCAATGTCTGAAACACAATGATAAAGTGACATTTCACTCACAGTTACCGCAGGCAGAAAACAAAAGAATAGGAAGAATCATCAGCAAAACTTGAAATGGCTCAGAGATTTACTGCAGACAAGAACTGAACACAATCAAATATTACTGTCACTGTCACTTGATGCTGGATCTGCTGAAGCAGCTGTCAGAGATCAAAATATTGATTTTGAATGTTTGAGATGATGGTGAATATGAGGCAGATGCTGAATGTATTGGGAAATGAGCTCTGACAGTGATGATGGTGTAAAACATCTGCTCAAACTGAACCCTTACAAGCTCCAAAAGATAACAAAATATGCTTTATTTTATTCTTCTGTAATTGTTACTCTAATATCAGGAGAGTTTATTGCGACAAGTAGAGATCCGTGTTAGATATATATCCGGGTCACTAAAGACCCAAATATGTAATAATGCATGAATAAAACATGCTTTTAAGGGTTAAACTTTTCATATATATATATGTGTTCCCTTTCAGTGACTAAGCACTTGCATTTCCCATCAACCCCCATGCACTGTTTAATCCCCCACAACCTGTCAGCCCTCCGCCTCCTTCAAGGACAGAGGCTGAGGTATTCCCAGTCTGTTGCCATCCTCCTCCCCGATGCAGCATTCAGTGATAAACAGCGCGCGTAATGGTATCTTCTGCTGCCACCCTGAAGCCTGCACCTGTCTCAATGTGCAGCAACTCATCTCTGACTCATTGAGTTGGCAAAGTTCAGAGCTGCACTGAAAGGGAGTTGCCAAGCTTGACACCTACACACAACCGTCAAGACACAGTGGCAAATGAAGATGCCCTCTGAGGCCTTTATTTTCCTTGCCTCCCCTTAGACAATTACACCAGGGAAGCGCCCTTGTTTATTCTGCATTTTGAGGCTATAAAGTGGTAGCTCTGACAAACAGGTGAGAGCAAGAGGCCATTTACACTTGGTATTCGCAAGCAATTCGATCACATGAGGTCCTAAAATGTTTTGTAATCCTATCGCTTCAATCATATTTTTAGGAAGCATTTGTTATACGCATCCTGTGAAAGCAATATTCATAAATAAATGTGCTGCTGTGTTTTGTCCTGATTTTTCACAGGGAGCCTCACTGTGTTTATAGTTCATTTAGCTGTGCTCACTCTATTAGACACCGACATTATGCAGGGAAAGGGAGGGTGACAAAATATACTGGCGAAAGTGAGGTTGTGGGTTAACTCATCTGCAAATTCCTTCCTCCATTCACTTTGCTCAATCGACTAACTTAATTAGAGCACTAAATATAGATCCATGTTGCTTACTGGAATCAGACGAGCCGTTACGTGCTTAGACCAGCTAGCTGACATTAATCTAACAGCAGTTCGTTCTGAATCCAGCAGCACCTGTTTTTACAGCTGAGGCTCAGCAACAACAATGATACTGCAAAACTTATCTCGACCTTTACATATTTCTGCTAAAGCATTACAGGAGAATCCAAAACAGAGCAGATGGCAAAAATTCAAAAGACACAAAATACA
Organism: Gobio gobio; assembly: GCF_949357685.1. Taxonomy (NCBI): domain Eukaryota; kingdom Metazoa; phylum Chordata; class Actinopteri; order Cypriniformes; family Gobionidae; genus Gobio; species Gobio gobio. The sequence continues at coordinate 39,291,123 of NC_137097.1, forward strand.
CAAGCTTGTTTTTGCATAACAAACCTGGTCAAGTTTAGGTGTTCCCTTTATGGAGGTTTAGCGAATGCTCGTGGTTTAGGGGCAGCTATTAGTAACAACCTGCTAGAAAAGAGAAAAGCCTGTTTAAATATAAACCTCTAATAATTCCATTAAGAGCTCCTCTGTTCTCCTGAAAGAGCATGACGCTAGCAACACAAATGTCACAGTTCGATTCCCAGGGAATAGATATACTGATAAAATGCATCTCTTGAATTCACTGTAAACTGCTTTGTATAAAAGCATCTGACAAGTGAATAATGTAAATGAGGAGTGTAACTTACGATGTGTCTAGAGGAATAAATGCTGATCTGACCACTTCCACTACTGTATATGAGTCATGGCTATTTAGATCATGGAAACCCATTTATGGATTTTTACATTTTCTTGAGCAGTGCCAACGAACAGACATAAACATAGAAAATAAATGTAGACTAGTTTAGAGTTTAATATTCAGTTGGTAGAAAATAAGTAAACGTATAAAATGAAGAAAAAGCTTAAGACCAAGAGTATCATTTCAAGCATTTTAATACAAACTTAATAAACTATCAGTCCCTCTTTACATGTAAGACACTGACTCCAAATACTTTGTTATACTATTTGTTTTTTGTCAAGTATTGCACAATGTTGGTACAAAATTAATATACGATTACATTTTGTCCATAGTATAGCAAAAATCTTTGAACTCTTAACAGAAAATACAACTCTTGTTTTTACTCTTTCCCCCTCCCCCCAAAAGCAAATATTTTTTAAATCCCAACACAATGGAATATTCTGTACACAATCTTTAGAATAGTTGATGTTTTTAAAGATGGATTTCATTTTACAATTTCAATTAAAAAAAATATAACAAAAGCTGCTGCAGCCATCACAGATCACTGGAGTAGTAAAAAGATATAAATGCAATATGTCGTAGAAACAATATATACTCTGATATTTTACAAACTTTCTACTAAATTAATTATACAGTTAGAAAAAAGACCAAGAAATCCCTCATTCAGCATTCAGGCCAATCCTTGGAAAATTGGCTGTGTAGCTCTACCTTGAATACTATTAGAGGCCTTGATTTGTAGTTTTCGTCTTCATAAAGATATCTTAAAACAGTCAGTAAAAATAATTTTGTGCTTGGTTGGCAAAAGAAAACAACTTACAAAAAAAAAAAAAAAACAATATGAGTTTAGATAACTAAGCTTGATTGTACAACAAGCTTAATCGTAAAAAGGATGATGAAAATACTCAAGGGAACAACATTGATCACCCTCGGGCCCATCGTTTTTGACTTATTCACCGGGACTTTACAGTTGAAGTGTTTCTTTTCGATTTTCCTTTTTCCCATTTTTTTTTTTTTTTTTTTTTTTTTCCAAACGTGAACATGTTTCCCGTCACATATCTCTGGTCGTTAGTAGCATTCTCGTTTTCTAGTTGGCCATTACTGGCTGGAATTGCTGGTTAGAATACTGCATGTTGCTCAAGCTGAAATTCAGACTGTCCATGAGGGACTTCTCATTAAGGCCCCCATAGGCTGCAAACACATCGAAGGCATTATTGAACGGGAGAGGGCTGAGATTGAGGGACGTTTCCCCGGGGAACATTGCACTTGGGCTGCCCTGCCCCTGGAGATTGGGGAACACAAACTCCTTGGCGTTCGGTGACAGGGCAGAGGGCTTCTGCGCTTGACCGCCCAAGCCGACACCGTAGAGAGAATGCATCGATGTGGACATGACTTTCTGCTTCAAGAGATTGTTTACATTCAGGCCCAGGTTGGTGGGGGAGTTTCGGGCCACCTTGTTGGCATTCCGCCCATTGCTTTTCATTTTCGTGGAGCCGAACTTGGTGGCGGCGAAGGTGGCAGTGGTAAAGGTTAATGGTTGCGTGGAACGGCGCATGAAGGTGGGGCTGACCGCCGCCGACTGGCCGAATGGCGGGGACGGGGAACTGGAGGTGGGGGACATGCCTACAGGCTCAGTAATGGGCATGAAGACCTGAGCCTCTGGGTTAAAGCTGTTCTTGATCTCCTTGTCCAACTCCAGTCCGTTCTCATTACTGTCATCCACATAGAGCACCTTGACGGGTCCCTTCTCCCCAATCTGATAAGACACCTCAAAAGGATCGATCCAGACACTGAGGTCCTGAGGCAGGTTGTTGCGGACATCCTCAATGTCCAACCCACTTTCTTTGGCTGCTTGCTCTACAACTGGGTCCACTTTCTCCCCGACATGTATACACCTGAATCCAGACCCTTTGTATGGCTTGTCCGGGTACCAATGCCCCTCGTATTTCTGTTTCAGCTGTCGCTCCAACTCCTCGCCGAAGATGTTGACACGTCGCCTGGGCAGCTTATTGTACAAGTATGAAATGATGAAGTTGAGTGCTACTTGGATTTCAAGCTGCATAGCTGCTGCGCCGCCCTGGAGTATCACCGTTGGCTGTTTGAATTCTCGTATTGTGTTGTAAGCCACCAGAGGGCAAGGCTCAGCTGGAGCCAGGCAAATAAACAGAAACTTGGGGGAAAACGCTTCAAAACAAAGTGCTGGTTGCAGAGGGAACGTCTCAGTCTACAAGCGGCTGATTCACTTCCTAGAGGAAAGCAAAAAAAAACAACTAGTATGAATAACCCCGGTTGAAAATAATAAATACATTGGAACATGGTTACATCTTAAGAAATAGCTTGAATGTTTTGAACAAACAGCTTGCGCATTCATGGGCTCACACGCAGATTAGATTTTGCATATGCACACGCAAACAATCCCTAACACCATATTTCAATGCTACGGTTGAATTTTCCACACACGTAAAATTCAAGATTTATTTATTATCACAAAGGCAGTCCTATAATTGCAGTTTACCATTAAAGGAAGGATGCACTGGGACTCGCGGAGCTGGTAGTGTTATGTAATAAGTAACTTGCCCTGACTAGACCCTGCACAAGTGTAACCAATCCACTGCTGTCGTCATAATCGAACTTTATCGTTAGCATGTCATAAATGTTTGTGAAACTGACGGTGTCGTGAGCAAATCCGACAGAAGAATGCGAGACTTTAATAATTAAACCTGAACGTGTCACGAGGAGAAACATAAACCAGTCAGCACGCGCACACACGGTCGTCGATTAAGCGAATTAGGGGGATAAATGAGCTTGAATCTTAAACCAAACGAATAAAAATGTTCACATTAATCTTTGGTAACCAAATATAAAAGCAAACTGTGTTTCGTTTGTACATTTAAAGCGAGTACAAGACGTCAGAGATCGTATCGTCGCTCCCACCCAGTTCACAGGGTAAAGCGATAGCGGGGACATAATGTACAGTTTGAAAACAGATATATGCTTTATCATTAATGCATGAAATGCATCATACGAGGTATACATCAAAGACAAGACAGCAGCATATGCTATATTCTGTGACATTCGCACTAGATATGCCGACAAATTGAAATGTAGCCTATATCATATTCTATGGCGTTTGTGCATTTGCATTTCTATGTAAATATCGTATATCTTCTGGTGTAAGACGGTGTTTTGCCATAGTTGGCAATCCCTCCCAGCTTAGTCTACAGCCCACGACTGACGCAGCAAAGCTGCCTTCATTTAAATTCTCTTAAGGTTTCACTAAACTATATAACAGACAACGCTCTTGCAATGATCAATACTGTTAGTGATCACTTAAAAAAACCGGACAAACCAGAAACATAGCAATGCAATAAATGAAACACTTACTTGAGTTTACAAAATGATGGTTTTCAGTAGTTTGCAGTAGCCTTAACTAGTGCAAATAGAAAAATTCAGATATAAATACTTTCTTCACATTAAGTTAACATAAAGGTATTCCAGTTGGTAGACTTTTGAAATGTTTTTTTTCTTCTTCTTCGTCTTGTCTTGCTCCCAATTTTCTGTAAGGTATTTGCAGTTTCACCTTCCCAATAAGCTCATCTCCACCCCCTCTATCTGGGTGTTTTACAATTTCGTCCCCTACTGCTGTCATCCGCCTCTATATATAGTTTTCCTCCGCCACGGGCACGCGGTGGGCGGTGATGCGGTTCCAAAGGTCACAACAATACGAACATCGAATCCACGTATATGATTGGTCAGGCTTGAGCGAGAGGCGGGCCCTTCCACTGACGCCCCTCAATCCCATTGGCTCATTTTACAATCAAACAAAAAAAGGGGTAGATTTAATAGACTTACGTTGAGCACGTCATAACGGCTCCTTGACGTCACGCGTTACCTAGTACCACAAAAAAGACAGGCTATTCATGGAGGTATCGTATTTCATTTCCATGTTCATATTTCGCAAACATGACTTTTAAAGCGACATTTATGCCCCTAAGTAGATCAAATGACTGAATAAATATAAAGGCAAAGTAGTGAGCTGACATGGCAGTAGACTAACGTTAGAGCAAAGCTTGATACAACCTTAGCTAATCTGTTTGTCACTATTTGCTTGAATAAACGTGGAAAGGCTGCTATTGTCGAATGGAAAATTGCATTCGAAATTCAATTTCATGAAATGTGACTACAGAAAACGTATGTGTTTTGAAGAAGCACAATCAAGGGGAGGTTTCCTTTTCAACGATAGACCTGCATTTGAATACATTTCCAGGTTAGCAATGTTTTGTTCAGATCAAAGAGTACACGCACATATAATATTACAAAATGAATGTCAAACAAGAATCTGGTTAATAAAACAAGACAAAACCAACGTGGTAATAATTTTATCACTGGCAGCAGGAGAATGAAATCTCTCGTTTTTGATTGGCTGCAGAGCAGACATGAGTGATGGTGTATGGTGCTGATTTCGTCATTTACCTATATATTTAAAGTGACAACCATTTATATATACACATTTATATATATATATACACTTTAAATTCACTGACGTTAATACTAAACAATGAAATAAAATGCTGCCTGGTTCTGCTTATTTAGGTATTGTTACTGCAATCCCTTGACATTACGCATAAACCCAAATGTATATGTTAATTTTTTACATTACATTACATGGTTTTATGCTAAATGACAGGGGATTGCAGTAACAATACCTAAATAAGCAGCAGAACCAGGCAGCATTTTATTAAGTTTTAATGATTTTAATATGACTTACTTGAAATAAGTGTAAGTTATCTTGATGCATCCCTGGTTGAGAACCACTGATCAAAATGTAGATCCTTTTAATACTTCCTATTATTAATTATCAATTAGTTCTGATTACTTTCTGTCATTTTAATGATATTGTATCCGTGGAACTTTTAATGCAGTGTAACTAATTTGGCTGACGTCACCGTTAGCTCAAATAAGGATCACACATCCCATTATTATCTGCCCGGGCAACCAGCCTTAATGATGGGGATATGATGGGACAAGAATGGACCTGGGGTATGACTCAGTTAGACATCGCTCTGACAGTGCACTCCCTGTTATTTATACAGCAAACAACCTACCAAAAGCCGGTCGTGTGTTTGTCTGGTCAGAGGATTGCAGTATGAAAGGCCACGGAGATAAAGATTTACATGTGCCCGTTACTGTTTTATTGAACTTTGGTGTTAGAAGCTACCTTCCACAGCAAATGGCTTCAGACTTCAAATGATATGTAAATGAGTTCACAACTGCCTCAGTGAAATAAAACCTTTGTCTTCTTTACTCTTTGTAATGTCAGTTATATGGCTCCTGTTCATACAGTTAAATTCTACCTTTCTATATTAATGAGATTAACTTACATTTCTACAGGTGAAAGAGTGATTTATATGTATTAAAGAAATTGCATTTATATGATCTTTTCTGTAATCTCTTAAATATCGCTTTTTTTGCTGTATTTTTGATCGAATAAAAGCAGCCTTGAAGAGCATAAGAGATATCATTTATAAACTCAAACTTTTGAATGCTGTAAAAGAGAAATCTATCCATCTATTAGGGATGTTAATGATTAATCGATTACTTTTTAATAATACATTTAATTGATAAAACTTATCGATCATCGATTAATCAGGGTCATGCGTGTACGTGCTACTCAGCGGCGAAACACAGGAGGAAAAATGAAGCAAGCGCACCAGAGTCATGTTTGGGAGCATTTTACAGCTAGAGTTACACCTTCATTATGACTATAAGTTTGCATAAGCATTCGCAGCCTTTTGCTTTGTGCAATGTAAGTTGTAATATTGTGTTTATTTTGTTGTCTGGCCATCACCAGACCAAGCTCAATTTAAGGTTGAACATTGGTCTGGGGAGTCTACTGTGTATTTTCTACTGCACAAGGAGGCGTGATAAACGAGCATAAATTAAATGACTCTGCACGCAATTGGATAGTCCTTCAACCAATCAGACCTCAAGAGGCTTGATCAACGGGCAACGACCCATCGCTTCTCTATCTGTCATTGTGTTAAACCTGCCAATAGCGCGCCAGGTGGATAAGCCAGTCTGTGATTGGTTCCCGCAAAAGTGTAACAGAAGCAGTAGAAATGAATGTACAGGTTTCCAGACTGAGTTGCAGGGCGAAATCAAATCGCCGGCAGATCAGGCTTGGTTTACCCAGTCTATTTATTTTGTGTACAACATTGTGAATGTTTTTGTTTCATCGCGTGGCCTGTGCACACCGGGACGTTTATCTTGCACGCTTATCGGCAGCGTTTTTCGAGATGTTTTTCTGCGCGTCTGTGTTCACACCCAAGCGTTTTTCACTGGCGATGCGCCGAGTGAACGTGCAAATTCAGTAGATGGCACTCCCGGTACACAAGGTGGTGCTGCGGCACTTTACGCTTCTGACACTCGCTTGTCACACAGAAGAAGAAGAAGAGAGACAGTATTTACGTGCTTGCCAAAACCATTCACACACTTTTTGCTAACTGGCAAGCAGCATTAGCAGCTCATCTTCTTCTTCGTCTACTTAATTCCTCTTCGTCGTATCAATGTGTGCTCGGCCAGACCGTTTTGTAGGGCTGTAATCAACCAAAGAAAATCTTGGTTGACTGAAGTCCTGAAATTTTCGACTAAAAATGACATTAGGAAAAAAAAACGTTAAATGAATTAGCTTCAGTACTTGGTGGCCTTGTTGTCTGCCTAAATGAATTATAAATAAACATAAAAAACTAGTAGGCTATTTGCAGTATATTAAATAGTTTGAGAGCTGATTATTTTGCACTGAAATGAGTCTGACACACGAGTCTGTCGGCTCTCACAGCGTTGCATCACGTGCACCTGCGCAATATCATAGCCTATGACTTCCGAAAATATAGTACTATGTGTTGTCAACTAGTGATATCATCACAAGAACTTTTGAGGAACATGCAACATAATTTAGACAATTGTTTTTGTCATATGTATTATAATAACTGACAGACACTATCATTTCAGCCGCTCTGTGAACATAGGAGCTCAGCTCAGCTTCGCAGCTGAGACACGAATAGACTATTAACTTAAAGCTTTTACTCTTAAACACAAAAGGCCCGTCCACTTTAATAAAAAAAGGAATATTTATTAAACAAGCCAGATCAAGAGCAGAAAAAACGCTCTCACAATTAAATAAATACAGCAAACTAACCTACTTCAATCGGTCTCTCTTCTCCAGTGGGTTGGGCTAATCCAAAAGAAGTGAAAACAAGGGGGGTGTTCTGAAGACAGACTGTTACCTGTGAAACAGGGGTGCTCTGAAAACACCCCCATTAGCAATTAGTGCTTTCCACCTGATGAAATGAACGCGGCGTGGCAAAACTGATGAAATGAACGCGGCAAAAAAATCGACCAATCAGAATTTTGGTCGAGCCAGAACATATCGACTAATCGACTGGGAGATTACAGCCCTAGCGTTTTGTGCTTGAGCACCACCAACAAAAACCTCGATCTCATTGGTCGGACAGTTTTTAACGCGCCACTTCAAAACAAAAAAATGAACCCAAGGCGGTTTTTTAAAATGACGCTTTTACGGCTGCCGTTTTGCGTGTCGGTGTGCACACTCACATTGGCACCCTTTGTTTAGTCACGAGGCGTTAAACGTCGGTGATAAACACGCGCGAAAATCGTCCCGTGTGAACAGTCACGTATTCTGAATAGCACAAAACTTAGTTCAAGTTAACTTGTACATTCGCGTCATTTTGTGCAGATGTAATTTGTAATATTATGTTTATTTTGTATATATCTGATTAATCGCATAGGATGCATTTCTTTGAGCTAAATCGTTGTGAATTCATTGGGTTTAGTTGCCGTTTTCAGCGAGTTGTTCCAGGAAGAGCGCGTCCACACATTCTGAATAACAGATCTGAGGCGGCGTTGGTGACATGTTGTATTAGGTTATATTTGATTATTAAATAAGTAATTTAATTAAATGATCAATCACATCGACTCATTTTACAATCCTTTAGCCCTTTATATAGATTAAAAACCCTTCTCATTCATTTGGTGAGGGACATTTTGAGTTTTGAGCAGCATTTGCACACCCTGTCATGCTGTTGACTATAATAAGCCATTGCAGTAGACACATATTGCAGTATTAAGGCTTTAATCAATTAAGAGATCGTTAATTTAAACGACGATCGATCATGGGAATTTGTGTAAATTGACATCCCTTCTATCTGTCTGTCTGTCTATCTATCTATCTGTTCAGACTGTTATACCTGTCTTTTTCAAGATCATGGAATGTTACGCTATTAATCTTCTACCTGCCCCATTATACACAATAAATCCGGTTTTATTATTATGAGAGGGCATTTCTCTGATGTGGAACTGTACACTGTAGCATTATAAGAGCAGGGCTCATGTGTTTCTGTGCCTAATGGCCTGTGGTTTTTCTGCCCCACTGCAGCTAGGAGAAAAGCAGCCTAATTTCCTGGGAAAAGCAAAGCTGAATTCTGTTCCCTGATTGGATGCACTGCTGGTTCTTCATACGAGAGTCACGTGTAAACATGCACACACACGCGCGCACATACAGAAAGTATAGAGTAAGCCTCTCCAACCTTAACTTTCCCTCTCTCTTAGCTACAGGTCTCTAATGAAGAACTTTTGACATTGCCGAGTGCTACGACTTAACATGGAGTTCAGAGGCGGGTTTGCACAACAAACAGATGTTCTTTGATGTCAGCTGCAGTGAGGGGGTGGAAAAAAATGGGAACGCTAAAAAGAAGTAGGAGGAAGGTGTCAGAACTCTAATCACCATGCAGCGTTTAGAAAAATCTATTGTATTTCTTAGCACAAGCTCAGGTTTGTATTCACCATACCCTTGCCCATTATACAACATACAATTCATTTGGTTAGTTATGTCATTAAGAATTCCTCTGAATTGTTTTGAACTGTGTACTGCCTTGGCATTTCTTTTAGGATTACAAAGCTGACAGTGACCTGTTACACTGACCTTATCTTCTATTTAAATAGGCTTTGAGTCACAGATACAATGCCGGCTTGCTGATCCAGAGACGTTGGATGGAAGCTAAATTACACAGGCTGTCAACCAAACCAATGTACAACTCCATTCGGGTGCATAATAAATTATGTAAAAGAGCCTAACAGCGAGAAAATGGCCGTGCCATTTGCTGTCACTTCAGACAATTTGTATTATGACATTTCACGAATGCTTGGCCAATTACCCCGAATAGATCTATTGCATAAACTACATAATAGTTTCCCTAGTTTCTCCACTTCAGCTATGTCATTTAGTTATTCATTAAACCACCCACATCACAAGTGCAAAATACAGCTCTGGATATGTACTCCATGAACAGCTCATTCAGGTTAGTGTGTGTCAGCAATGTGTATAAGTTATAGACCCACACACCTACAAAACCAGTAGTATTTTCCAAAACAACGGCGTTTACACAACATGCCACAATTTATTTCCACTGCAGTCAGCCTAGTAAATATTGTATTTGTAAAACTGCTATCATATTACAACAAATATTGTCTATATAATATCTTAATTTTCTATATACCTTATTGACCACCTTTACCTACTGTAGGGAAGTTTAAGTTAATATATTTATTATGGCTTTGATTTGAACCTAAAATCATAAAGGTATCAGTTTGTTTGCATAAAAGATGCATGCTGTATAATATCTCGCTAGTTTCCAATACTGAAGGATGTCTCAACGATACAAACCGCAGTCTTGGTTACAGTTTAATCAGACCTCTATTAGCTAACTAACAATTTAGTTTTCAACTGGTCAACTGCCCTTGCGTTGGAGGAACTCACATAAGATGCAATAAAAACACTCTCACACTGGGGGTGTGACATGTCAAGACATGTCGGCTTTACCATTGTGTAGGCTGAAATACTGTATGGTATCTTATCTTGACAATAAGAAAGAGGAATCCCTCTGAATCAGTAACTGAATAGTTCATCCAAAAATGTGAAATCATTTACTTGCACTCATGTTGCTCCAATCCACATTACTTATTATATTAACATGATGCTTTTTCATCTTTTAGACATTTCTTGGTCTCTACTGCATTCTTTTTTTGTGTTCTATGGAAATTATTGAAAGTCATATGGAACTTGGAATGACACGAGAACATGTATATAATGACGAGATTCTGAAATATCCCTTTAAAAATCAGGCAAGTATACACATTCCATCTGAAATGAGCGCGTATTCAGTTTTACAGGTAACAGGTGGGTTTTTGAACTTTGAATCTGGAATTCTTACAGTTTTTTTTCTGTCTTGGAAGAACATCTCGATTTATTTCCAAGTGCTTTCTGAAGAAGAGATGCAACAGAAATGTGTCCTTGTTGGCACGTTTATGACGTCTATCTGCCATGTGGCTTTGTCTTTACTGCAGTTGCAGTCGCTTGCCCTGAGGCACTGTCATTTGAAGTTGAGAAAAAGAGCTGTAAGGTGTGGAAATGGCCTCTGAAGATCAAACAACTATCCCTTTCTCCTGTGTTACAAGGAAAGAGGAAGAAATGACATGCTGAGACATCAGTCCAGTCAAAAAAAAAAAAAAAAAAAAACTTGGAGGTGTCAAGAGAGCAGCTCGATTTTGGAAGTTACAGTGTGAAGGGGGCAGAGAAGGGGAAAAGGAAGGGTGTGAGGTAAAAAGGAGACGGTTGAATCAAATCAGGCGTCAGCAGAGGCCAGGCCCGTTCATATATCTCAAGACTTTCTGGACCTGCTGTGCTTAGAGAGGAAAGCACACCACATTCTGCTGCATTCCATCTACACACATGTCTCAAATCAGCACTGGACACCAGTATAAGCCAGCTAATATATTTGCCAGTTTTTCAACTGGGAGAGGAACATAAATGACTTTTCCTAGTATCCAATCTGGCTGTATTATTAAAATTTTCTACCAAAAAGAAGATCATTCTGGGCTGGAAAAATTGGCTTAAAGGTGAAGTGTGTCTTTTTAATTGGTGTTAAAATACCTGAAGCAGCGGTCTGCAATGTGCATTCAGTTGACATTGTTGCGCTGCAGCCACTTCATTTGACCTATCCGTCAGAAATAAAATTATTTTAATTTACAAATATTGTGTGTGAGAGGATTGCTATGAATTTCAAACCATTACGTCAAAGCTTGTTTTTAATGCCATAAAGTTCCTGAACTACATTACTCAGGTTCTCAAAACTAGGACTCATAAGATTGTAAACAAAGTTCTTTTTATTTTTGTAGGCAGGTTGTGTACTGTTCGGGCTGATTCTGAGAGAGGTTTCGGCCAAGCACTAGTCTGTTACACCATTTGAGGAGGAAAAAAAACAGAAAGCAAAAAGCTCAGAAAAATTAAAGCTGGAATTGGCCCTCGAGAGATGAAAAGAGAAAATGCAGAAAGCGAACAGACAGGAAGGGAGCATCTTCAGTTTGTCTCAGAACTGAAATTAAATCAGTATTCATGGCAGAAGGACAATCCATGGAAACCAGATGCACCTAAACCTTCATGTATTCACCTCTTTTAAAAATGCAGTTTTCATTCATTTCCTGCAACAAAGTCCGTCAGTATGTGTGTGAGCTTGGCCTGAGATGAATTGCCGATGCATGCTAAGCTGAGTTAGATCTTTACTGGAAGAGTGTCTTGCCAAACTTTACAGTGTATATAATATGTGTAACATATCTGAACGACTGTTTCTTGTCTTATATACAGAGGGGTTTTGGCCTCTTTTTCAAATTGGTGCATCTCCGTGCATTGCGGCTGTGCTTCAATGTGCTAGCAACCACTATAACCATTTCAGATATTTATTTTAATTTTCTTTTGGAGTTGTGAAAGAAAGACTGTTGCTTAGCTTTCAGATGCGTGCTTTGATGTCGCCAAAGAGGACACATACTTTGCCCTGACATTTATTGTGTCGGAGCATGACGGTTGCAAGACATTTACACCTCATAACAAGCCTACCTGGCATTCTGACAAATTTCCCCACTGTTCCGAGGTCAGATTAACATGAAAAATGTCACAAGTCTCCCCGGCCCCCTCTCATTATTCCAGCTCTTACCGCACAAACACCTCTGTCTCCTTCAAAACAGTGACCTTTGCTGCTTTTCCCTGCTGTTAGCACCCTAATTAATTTCTCAATGGCTAACATTATCTACTTAACACTAGCCCGCAAACAAAAAACGGAAATTAAAGCAGTGTTGTCATGATGGATGGATGGATGGCTATCCTTCATTTCTGTTCAATATGTCTCCTATTGTGAAAGCTATGGATATTACGTCTTTAACAGACAGTTTTTCAATATGAAATCCTTACAGACTTTTATGAAGCAAAATATTGAAGAACAATATCAACTCATCACGGTACACTGTGTAATCCAGAGTAACTCAATCAATATTATGGATACTGTTATCTAACGACACTGTAGATAAAATACCCAGTTCCACAGATGATGCATGTTTGATGAAGTTCAGCAATGATGTACCAGAGGCTGTACTATCATGTGAATATTGTCGGAACCAAAGGCACAATGTCCATCGGAGTGCAAGCAACACCTTTATCCATGATTATATTCACAATGCAAAGCAGCCTCGAGATTCTCTGAAAGGTGCTACTGGGTCAAACAGAGCTGTTGTAGTGAATGCTGATGAGAAGAGGCTGAATTCTGCTGTGTGTGGTCACCAGGCGCCGTGACATTAGCAGCTGAGGATGCCCTGTCACCTTGACACCAAAGAACAGTCAATGCCTTTTTCAGTTCTCCTGTCAATCATGTTAGAAGACCATTGCTCAATCATCCCTACCAACAACCAAACAGCCACTACGCCAGCAAAATCACTGAATGTATGTTAAACAAGCAGTGTTTCCCCTAAAGAGGGAGGATCCCATTTCCAGACAACTTCTCGTGTGTAAATGAAATCACTCGACCATAACAGAACACAAAGTTCATGTCAGCTGGAGCATATAGGCTTTCTTTGACTATTCAAAACTGCCCAGATCAGTCTATGCTGCAAGGAATTGACAAAATGCTCCTTTTTTGTGAGGAAGTAATAATTTGGTTAAATTATCTGATAGCATGAAAAGGAAACTTTATTTATATTATTTATTATTTAAATTTACAAAAGGGATTTTTTTCATAGTTTGGCTATACACAGATTGAGGTTTAAAGACATTGCGGTCATGCACTCTCAATGACGAGTTTATTTGTTAATGTTTGATTCTAAAGTCTACCAGCGTCACAGGAGATGTCCCACTCGTGTCAGTCTATCTACATGGCTATTTCCTGTTTGTCTAAAGTGCAGGCTCTATCATCAGCACAAACACAAATTCCGGCCAGAAAACTCCAATCCTGTTTGGAAGCAGTGATGTCAAAGTCACCATGGCAACTGCTCTTACAAATTATGCCTCTTCGTTCACTCTCCTCTTCTGTCTTTGTCCATGTGACATTCAAGTGTAATATCTTTTTGTCACAATGCTCTGGGCCTCAACGCTCCGATGCCAAGGACAAGGAAGGGGAATAACCTGACCTTTTGTAGCGCACAGAATGCAAGAAGACAGCAAGGTCAGAAGGTTTGTTTGTGGGCTTTGAGTGGCGTGGGGGGTTGTGTTGATGCCATTCTGGAAGTGTCTGTGGGAACACTCTCTTTGTCACTCACTCATTTATGCCATTCCTTGCATTTATGGAACTCCTTTTAATGCAGAAACACTGGACCTGCAGTGAGTAATTAAAAGAACAGTCAAAAATGAATATCGTGTCATCACTTACTCATCCTCATGGAGTCCAAACCAGACTGACTTTCTTCCGTTGAATTCAAAAGATGACGAGTATCCACCCAGCTAACGGAATGTTCTCAGAAGAACCTTGCCAGAACATTAATCAAAGTTTTCTCGAAGTTATGAACAAACGTTCTTCCAGTAACATTAAAGGGTTAGTTCACCCAAAAATGAAAATTCTGGCATTGATTACTCACCCTCATGTAGTTCCAAACCTCTAAGACTTTTGTTCATCTCTGGAACACAAATGAAGATCTTTTTGATGAAATCGGAGAGCTTTCTGTCCCTCTATTGACAGCTGCACAACTACCACTGTGACGCTTCAAAAAGTTCATAAAGAGATCATAAAACTAATCCATATCAATTGAGTGGCTTAGTCCAAATTTTCTGAAGAGACTTAATCACTTTATATGATGAACAGATTGAATTTAGGCTTTTATTCACATATAAACATTGATCAATTCACACATCAGTTGTGGTCAACGAAAGCTTAAGCATGTTCGCTTGACATGCGAGAACCAATGAGGTTCATTCTCATGTGTTACGCAGCACGTTTGAGCTTCAGCAAGAACCAATGAGGTTCATTCTTGTGTTACGCAGCACGTTTGAGCTTCCATTTTACCACAACTGATTTGTGAGTTGATGAATGTTTATATTTGAATAAAAGCCTACATTCAATCTGTTCATCATATAAATCGATCGAGTCTCTTCAGAAAATTTTACCTAAACAACTAAATTCCTATGGATTAGTTTTATTATCTTTTTATGAACTTTTTGAAGCGTCACAGTGGTAGTTGTGCAGCTGTCAATAGAGGGACAGAAAGCTCTCAGATTTCATCAAAAAGGTCTTCATTTGTGTTCCGAAGATGAACGAAAGTCTCATGGGTTTGGAACGTCATGAGGGTGAGGTATTAATGCCAGAATTTTTGGGAGAACTAACCCTTAAATAGCACATCTGTTCAAATGTATATGTTCTGTTATAACATTCTCAAAATGTTAGCACAAAAATGTTATTTATTCATCATTCAACTGAAGTTTTTTTTCTGAAATTCATCATTACTATCATTCCTATTTACTACTTTATTCAGAACATTTAGAGAACATTCAAAATTGAAGTATTGTTTGGAAACGTGCATAACCAAGAAAAAACATTTTCTAAACAATACTGAATGTTTAGAGAACAATCAGAAACAACATTTTCAGAAAATTCTTAGAACATATTTTTGTTAGCTTTTCATATTGTTCTTTTTTTGAGTGAATAATTTGAGTGAATAATGAAAAGTACTGTAGCTTGGACATTCTGATAAACTCTCAGGAGGAAAAATGGTCATACAGGTTTGGAACAACACAAGGGTGAGTAAATTATGACAGAATGTTCATTTTTGGCTGAACTGTCCCTTTAAACAACTGCTTAGTTACCAGCTGTACAGCTGATTAATGGAAATACAATGAACAGGAGTACAAGACATGATTGAAATGGATGAGTGCGATTGCCATGGTAATAGATGATGGCTCAAAGAGTGTGAGCAATACATACAAATTCAAAGACTTACAGCAAGACAATGCAGACAGTGCAGGCAGCCTTTCTTTCTTTACCAGACATCAGCCTCCCGGTTCACACTGCAGTATTAATAATTCTATCTGATTTTAAAATGACCTAAAATCAGCAGGAAAAAAATTGCCTATTTGTACAGCCAGATGCCAGATACGCTTTGTCAATAGATAAAAAAAAAACATCTGACTCATGCCTTTAAGCTCTGTTCCAAAGCCTAGTGGGCTGCCTAGTTTTCTACAACTTATTAATAATGTCAGCAAACTGTGATACCTAGGCTCATTGGGAAAACATGCCTATATTTTTGCTAATTTCCAAAAATGTATTGTATACATACAATTTACTGCAGTTCCCGGCTGATATAAACAGTACTAGTAAAACACCAACAACTTTTATTCCTTTTCACACAAATTGTGATTAAACAGGCTTGGATTTTCATGCAGTTTCTTGTACAATACTGTCAGTTTTGGGGTCTGTGTAGGACTTATTCAGGTATTAAAGCTGTAGGACTTATTCAGGTATTAAAGCTGCTGTCGGTTAATTTGATGGATGAAAATTTGACCTTGACATTTGTCTTTTCGAATGTAATAAGACTTTACAGTTTTATTTTCATACCTTTGATTTTACTTTAGTCACTGACACTGGTTAGAGTTGATAAATTCATTGCGCGTTCACAGTGTTCGAAGCGCTGTAGACTTTAGTCAGTCTAGATGCACTATTGAATTTAACGCAAAAAACACTAATGTGCAAAAATTGGATTTTACTGACGTTATCAATGATTTTTCAGATAGAAAAACAAGGAAGAAAATGTTTTAAAGTTATGTCATTTGAATTTATTCACACATAAAGCACAAATTTAAATGTCTATATATTAAAGGGCACCTATTATGCCCCTTTTTACAAGATGTCATATTGGTCTTGGGTGTCCCCAAAATGTGTCTGTGAAGTTTCAGCACAAAATACCCCACAGATAATTTATTATAACGTGTTGAAAATGTCATTTTGAGGCCTGTCTATAAAAAAGCGCTGTTTTGGTGTGTACCGCTTTAAATGTAAATGAGCTGCATATCCCCGCCCGTCTTTAGAAGAGGGTGTAGCATATACATCTCTCCTGTGCATGGCAGATTGCATACAGGTCTCACAGGGCGGGTCAATGTTAAAATGGCAGTGTCAGTCAAACCTTGCTGGCGGGCCTTTGCAGTGTGATGTCACACTGCAGAGAATCTGAGAACAGCTTGTTCTGAAACACTGCTTTTTTGGGGATTAAAAAAAATACTGGGTGGATTTTTTATAGTTTTAGGGTGGTTGTTTACACATACTGTCAACACACATTTATGTTCAAACATTATGTAAAAGTGGATTTTGCATAATAGGTGCCCTTTAACTAACAGCCTAGTGACATTGATTATTCGGGGTAAGGGGGGCCTATACTGTAATTCTGTAGACCAGGGGCCTCTTGTTGTCTTAAGGCACCCCTGCATGACTGAACAGCTCTATTAATAGTAAACATTTCTTGCTGTGCATTGTGGGATTGCCTTCTATGCGAAGAATACATGTGAAACTGCCTTATAAATTTCACTAAAACACAGTATCTTACCAAAACGAGGCAGTCTACTTTAAAGAATATCATCTCTAGCTCGCCTACGATGCATTAAAATGCTGCCTCCGTGGGCAGCTCACAAGGTTTTGGAACAGAGCATTAGTGCTTTTTTTCTTCCCAACACTGGGTTTATTGGGTTCATCTAGTACATTCTTTCACGGCTGTGTTTATCAAATTAATAAATAGCAGGCAAAAGCAGTTTAATTTTTTTTTTACACAAGCATATCTGAATCCCACAAACAGCTCAAAGGCATTTGCATGCCACATTCTGTGCTCACCATTATATCATCATCAGAAACAATGCAGCCAGCGTCAGCCTTTGAAGCTTTTTCACATGCAACACACACAAACCCCAGTGATTGTCGGGAGATCCTCTATTGATTCGCAACCGACATGCGTATTACGCAATACGATGGCTATTTATAGAGCATAGACTCCATGACGAATTAACAACACCCACACATCTCTGGATAATGGATGACGATGACGCTGCCGGTGCTCTGGGATCATTAAATGCTTGAGTCGTGAGAAAATGATAATCCAATAAAGCATGTCCTCAAATCTCTTTTTTAATCCTTAGATCAGTAAACATTGCCTCTGAGGTCCACATCTGTTCTTTGCAAAGTGCCTGACCAAATACAGTCTGGTGGTAATGTTAAACCTCAGCTACAAATGCAATACATGGTTGAACTGTGATTGCTGGGATCCAGTGTAATGATATTCCCAAGGCCTTATTGCATGTGTAATATTTATATACACCGTATATTAATATTAAAAAGAGCTGTGCATGCTCAAGTAACATGCATACACAAATGCAACGGCTGTTTTCAAACCTTAATGGTTTGATTAATGGTTGTGCATAGCCTACGGTGTCATTTTCTTGTCATTAACATTCGGTGACAATGGCGGACGCACAAAGTTCAATATTCCGCTTTTTCAAGAAATCGCAGAAAGAGAAAAAATCCCATCTACACCTAAGCCTACTTCTCCTTTCAACGAGGATACGGCGAGTGAAGCGGCACCTGAGGATTCCCATTTCCAGGACATGAATATTTCATCACTGGACTGTAGTGAGACTTCCACGACACAAATCTGCACAATGCCAAAAGATTTGGTCTCAGTATAAGAGCAGAAACAACTTAAAATACTAAATTATGGTCATACAGATAAGAGTAAGACATCATTTGACATCATTTATCATTCAAACCGTAAAGGTTTTATTCGTGTTCACTCACACACGAATAAACAAAAACAAAACATTGTTCTTTTACTATAAAGAAAACAAACAGAATGCCGCTTTCTGCCGTCTCGGATTCCTTTCTGTGAAGTCACAACAATTAATTGAAACTCATGTATAGGCTACTACTTGTCGCACAGTTTTTATTTTATTTTGTTCATCTGTAGGCCTATTTAAATATATTTAATATATTTTGCGTATATTTATTCCTTTTATATTTATATATATATACAGGGAGTGCAGAATTATTAGGCACGTTGATTTTCTGATCATATTTTTTTTCCAGGCACATTTGACCAATTCCAAACCACAGTAATCCTAATAACTACTATTGATTTAGTATTTAATAATGTATAAGTGATATATAACTGTTCATGAAGGCTGGAAATGAAAATCACCTTATATTCAGGTGTGCAGAATTATTAGGCATGTTTTCTTTTACAGATAAATTGAGCCAAAAAAGAGATTTAACTCAGACTGAAAAGTCAAAAAGTATTAAATGCCCATGAGAAGGATACAATACTAATGCAATACTAGACATTGCAGTTAAGGCGTGACCATTGGACAGTGAAATGCTCGTTGGGTCAGCAGGATCTGACAAAAACAGGTGGTGAAGAAAAGACACCTGTTAACTGCAAAAGAATTAAGAATTAAGGTGAAGAATTAAGGGTGAAACCATCAGGAACCCTTTAGTCTCCAGCGCCACCATTTTCCAAAGCTGCAACCTACCTGGAGTCTCCAGAAGTGCAAGGTGTCAGGATCTCAGAGACTTCTGTTTGGTAAAGAATCCTAAAAAATGACCCCCACTAGATAAGAATCACAAGCTGAAGTGTTGTAAAATACATGAAGAAGGTTTTTTTATAGGCTTTATGGACAGATAGGTTGAGAGTGACTCTTGAAGGACCAGCACCACATCCTCTAGTACCACTGTTTGAAGAATTCATCTTCCAGAATCTGGCAGTACGTTTTGGGAGTTCATTTTTAGTCCATCTCTGCAAAACGGACTTCAGGATGGACTAAAATGAACTCCCAAAACGTACTGCCAGATTCTGGAAGATGAATTCTTCAAACAGTGGTACTAGAGGATGTGGTGCTGGTCCTTCAAGAGTCACTCTCAACCTATCTGTCCATAAAGCCTATAAAAAAACCTTCTTCATGTATTTTACAACACTTCAGCTTGTGATTCTTATCTAGTGGGGGTCATTTTTTAGGATTCTTTACCTAACTGAAGTCTCTGAGATCCTGACACCTTGCACTTCTGGAGACTCCAGGTAGGTTGCAGCTCTGGAAAATGGTGGCGCTGGAGACTAAAGGGTTCCTGATGGTTTCACCCTTAATTCTTCACCTTAATTCTTAATTATTTTGCAGTTAACAGGTGTCTTTTCTCCGCCACATGTTTTTGTCAGATCCTGCTGACCCAACGAGCATTTCACTGTCCAATGGTCATGCCTTAACTGCAATGTCTAGTATTGCATTAGTATTGCATCCTTCTCATGGGCATTTAATACTTTTTGACTTTTCAGTCTGAGTTAAATCTCTTTTTTGGCTCAATTTATCTGTAAAAAAAAACATGCCTAATAATTCTGCACACCTGAATATAAGGTGTTTTTCATTTCCAGCCTTCATGAACAATTATATATCACTTATACATTATTAAATACTAAATCAATAGTAGTTATTAGGATTACTGTGGTTTGGAATTGGTCAAATGTGCCTGGAAAAAAAATATGATCAGAAAATCAACGTGCCTAATAATTCTGCACTCCCTGTATATATATATAATTGTTTTATTTTTTTTCCTCCATTCACAGAGGTGCTGCAGGTGCGTGATGTGACGATGTATGATGTATGAATCCTCATGTTCTGTTCCCTGAATACTCAGCATTCAAAATGTTACCAACCGCAATTATGTAATTGTAATATTTACATACTAAACTGTGATTGATCTTTTCTGTCTTGCATCTATTTAACTATGCAACATCGTTAAATAAGATGTGTGTACTTACTTGTTGCAGACCAAAGCGGCATTTTCTCAACCAATGGCGGTTTGACTGACCAGTTGCAGATAAGGGGGCGTTTAGGAAACCTGTATGAAAACAAAACACATTTCAGCTTAAATGCACTGCAAAGTCAGCATCACATTGTGTTGATTTTAATTAACAGCTTAAAGAAAAAAATATTCCGTATTTGATTTACACAGAAATGCAAAACTAGTAGGCAAAACCACATTTAAAGTGTGGGATCATTTAAACAGTACGATGCATAATACATTCGATTTAGAGGTCAAACTAAAATCCAGGCTTTTACAAGCACTGCACTTCCGTCATTTATTAATGGAGTCCGGAAGCTGCTCATTCCTAAATTGATTTTTCCCTCTCTTAAGTTTGTGAAAAGAGATGCTTCTGAGAAAGTAAGATTACTGATAGAAGAGGAACTGGAGATGAAAAGAGGGAGGGCATGAGATTAAGAGAGATAGAGAAGCAGAAATGTCAGTATAAGGTGCATTTAAGAGAACTGTAATGGCCCTTAATAAAGCTGGTGCTCTTTCTATACAAATCTTGATTAGAAAATGCATCTTATAACACAATATTGTTGTTATTAAATATTTGATGTGCTCTAGAAAGCATTATATTAAGCCTAATGGAATATATAATAACAAAATAAAGATTTTAATAAATATAGTTTCCCTCCTGTATAGTACAAAATAGTTTTTCTTAAGTGAAACAAAGCTTAAATAAAATATAAAAACTTGCATAAAACATTTTAATGTAAATTATAAATGTTGCTTTGGCAACTAACTTAAATAAAATACATTTCATTGTAAGTACTAAAATGACTAAAACAAAAAAAAACAAAAAATTACAAATATGAAAATAAAAGCTAATTTGAAATATTAATATATTCTAGGCTATAATAATATATACATAATACTAGTACAGCACTATATTTAAAATTGATTTGTACATTTTCTGACAAAATATGAATAGTGTGCAAAACTCACCATGACTGTTGCTGTTAGTGGTTGTCAAGGGTGTTTCTATGCAGTTTCTAAGGTGTAACGCTATTTTATAAAATGTGTTAAAAATATTAAATAGACACACTTTGTCATGTCTCCCATTTGGACTTTTTTTTTGTTTAGTTTGCATTTTGTCCTGTTCTGTTCATGTTTCCTGTTTCTAGATTTGTAGTCAGTTTGAAGTTCTTTCGGTTCCCCTCGTTTCTTCCTGATCATCTTTGTCTAGTTAGTCTTGTTATCTTCTGTTTGGTGGATACTTGTTCCCTTTCGTTCAGTCACTACGACGTAACGTTAGTGACTAACGAATGGGGGTTTCGCTTAGAAGCCTATCATCTTCGAGCTTAGAGAAAACGCCCAATGGCGTGCAAATGCCATGGGGCATGCGGAATTTGCATACGTAACTCCGCCTCACCGCGTGAGTATATAAGGAAGTACGTGGCAATATCGCATTATGTTTCTGCTTTCGGAGCCAAGAGTACCTACCTCTTCACTCCTACAGCCTCCTGAGACTCTGTCAGCTTCTTCGAGACGAGCAGCTTTCCAGTCGGTGTTGGTGTGACGGCGCGTTCCAGTGATCGCATACTTCCTGCCTGCTGATCTGTGCAGTGGTCCGCCTGACAGCTGGTGTGTGTTTCCCTGGGCGCTTCGGCATCGACTGCAAAGTTTCCTCTCACAAAAAGAGCTTGCACGTGACACGTCCTTTTCAGGATGTTTCGTCCGTGCACTTCTGGGTGCGGTAGATCTCTTTTTTCTTTCGACGGGCACGAGCGCTGTGTGACGTGTTTGGGCTTTCAGCACGCTCAGGCAGCGCTCGTGGATGACTCATGTTCTCTCTGCGGGAACCTGGCCATCTCGGTGTTACGATCAAGACTCCGTGAATTCCGTGCTGATGCCGGAACGAGAGTCCCCTCCGTCACCCCCCAATCTGCGGTCTCCTCTGGAGGCGGCACTTTGGCTGGTGACCAGGGTGATCTGAGGGTGACGGTGTGGAACAAAGCTCCGACGCTAGTTCCTCGGCCCACACCCCCCTCTCATGCACCTGACCCGGCCCGTGCTCAAGCGTCTACATCGGGCCGGCTCCTGCTGTCCCGACTGTGGCGTTTGGCACGGCGGAGGATGAGGAGATGTCTATCGCCGCATCACAAGGTGGGCTGGAGTCATCTGAGGATGATGATTCGGCTGTGCTGCCACCCTCGGGTGCGCCAGCATTGCCCGAGTCGGACCCAGAATTGACAGCCATGCTGTCTCGGGCAGCCGCAGCGCTTGGACTGGAGTGGAACCCTCCGCCTCAGCCTGAGCGTTCGCGGTTGGACGATTGGTTTTTGGGGGCGGCGCGCTCGGACACCCGTCCGACCGCTCCTCCAAATCCTTTCTTTCCCGAGGTGCATGAAGAGATTGCGCGTTCCTGGAAGTCCCCGTTGTCTTCCCGTGAACGTTTGGCGAACTCTTCCGCCTTCACCTCCTTCGATGGAGCCGCGGCTCAAGGGTACACTGGGGTCCCCCCAGTCGAACGTTCTGTTGCGATGCAACTGTGTCCTCAGAGCGCTTCGTCCTGGCGTGGTGACCCTAAGCACCCCTCCAAAGCCTGTAGGTTTTCGTCATCCCTGGTGGCGAAGTCCTATAGAGCTGCGGGGCAGGCCGCTGCTTCTTTGCATACCATGGCAACTCTTCAGGCTTACCAAGCCAAGTTGCTGTGTGATATGCACGAGGGGGGGGCTGACCCAGGACTCAGCAATGAGTTGCGTGCCGCCACCGACCTCGCTCTCCGGGCGACGAAGGTGACCGCACGCTCCCTGGGTCAGGTGATGTCCACAAATGTGGTCCAGGAGCGACACCTATGGCTCACCCTGGCCGATATGCGTGACGCTGAGCGAATCCGTTTCCTCAACGCCCCCATATCCCAGGATGGGCTATTCGGCGGAGCGGTCGAGAGCTTCGCCCAACAGTTCTCGGCCGCTCAGAAGCAGACTGAGGCTATAAAATATATCCTGCCCCGGCGGTCAGCTGCTGCCTCCACCCCACCGCAGGTGCCTCAGCCTGCTCGCCGCCGAGGGCGCCCTCCTGCGGCTCCCTCTACCTCTGCGCCACCCAGGCAGCAGCCTCCACCCGGGCCGCGCAGAGGCAGCCGCAGGAAGGCGTCCCAGTCCGTCCCAGTCCGCTCCAGCCCCGCAGCCCGCAAAGAAACGCCAGGCTAAGCGGCGCTCCTGATGCGGACGGCTCAGGGATGGGCAGTTCTTTCCAGGAGACGACGGCAGGGCCGCTCCTTCCCCCGGTGGAGGGCCGGGGGAGAATCTTTTGTTCAGCTGCTGGCCCCCGGGTCAGCAGCACCCTAATGTGGTTAAAGAAAGAACTGACAACCCCATCCCTGAGCCCCCAGAGATCGGTGACGGCAGTGCGCGCCACCCTCGGGTCTCGCCACTCTCGTCCCTCTCTGTTGCCAGCCCCCTGGCAGAGCAGACCCCAGTGGAACGCGAGTCCTTCCCTGGTCTCCTCTGTCAGGGCGCAGCCGTTAACCGTGCCCCGACCCCGGGACGCCCAACAGCCTCCCCTGTCCGGGCCGGTAACGCTGCCTCGCTGCCCCACCCGGGGTACGTCTGCCATCCGCATGACCCCGTTGGTGCAGTCTCTGGAAGCGTGGCTTCAGCTTCCGGGGCTGTCCCGCTGGGTTGCGCGGACCGTCAGGCTCGGCTACGCGATTCAGTTCCCGCAGGCTCCTCCCCGTTACAGGGGAGTCCGCTATACCGTGACCGGGGTCCATGCCCCCGTCATGCGTGTGGAGATTGCCACTCTACTGGCGAAGGGTGCGATCGAGCCTGTCCCTCCGGCCGAGATGAAGTCGGGGTTCTACAGCCCCTACTTCATTGTACCCAAGAAAACCGGTGGGTTACGACCAATCCTGGACCTTCGCATCTTGAACCGATCCCTTCACCGGCTTCCGTTCAAGATGTTGACTGCGAAACGCCTTTTCGAATGCGTTCGTCCTTACGATTGGTTTGCAGCGATCGACCTGAAGGACGCCTACTTCCATGTCTCCATCCTTCCTCGACACAGGCCGTTCCTACCATTTGCTTTCGAGGGGCAGGCATATCAGTACGCAGTTCTCCCATTCGGGCTATCTCTGTCCCCTCGCGTCTTCACGAAGATTGCCGAGGCAGCCCTTGCGCCCCTTCGGCAGCACGGGGTTCGCATCCTGAACTACCTCGACGACTGGCTCATACTAGGCCACTCTCGAAAGCAGGTGTGCGGACACAGAGATCTGGTTCTCCACCACTTAGCCCGTCTGGGCCTTCGGGTCAACTGGGAACAGAGCAAACTTTGCCCCGTGCAGAGGATCTCTTTTCTCGGTATGGAGATCGACTCGGTCGCCATGTGCGCGCAGCTTACGAGCGAGCGCGCGCAGTCTCTGCTGACTTGCCTCCGTCAAATCGAGAGCAAGAGTGCGGTTCCACTGAAACTATTTCAGAGGCTCCTGGGGCATATGGCATCTGCAGCCGCGGTAACGCCGCTCGGATTGCTTCATATGAGACCGCTTCAGCACTGGCTTCGTGATCGAGTCCCGAGATGGGCATGGCAGTCTGGCACGCTCCGGGTCCAAGTGACTCGGGCCTGCTTACAGACGCTCACCCCGTGGTCGAACCTCAGTTTTCTACGGGCCGGTGTGCCCTTAGAACGAGTTTCCAGGCATGTTGTCGTATCGACGGATGCTTCTGCCACGGGCTGGGGTGCCATGTGCAATGGACAAGCAGCCGCGGGCTCCTGGACAGGACCCCAGCGCCTCCTGCATGTCAATTGCCTCGAGTTGCTGGCAGTACGGTTCGCCCTGCACCGCTTCCGAGCGCTGCTGAAGGGTCAAAATGTGCTTGTCCGGTCAGACAACACGGCCGTAGTAGCGTACATCAACCACCAGGGCGGTCTACGCTCCCGCCGTATGTCTCAACTCGCCCGCCATCTCATTCTATGGAGTCAGAAGCGCCTGAGGTCCCTTCGTGCTGTCCATATTCCGGGAGTCCTGAACCACGCAGCCGACGAGCTCTCGCGGGTTCAGCCTCTCCCGGGAGAATGGAGACTCCATCCCCAGACGGTTCAGCTGATTTGGGAACATTTCGGCGACGCACAGGTAGATCTGTTTGCCTCCCACGACTCTTCCCACTGCAGCCTGTACTATTCCCTGACCGAGGGCACGCTCGGCACGGATGCACTGGCGCACAGCTGGCCGCGGGGCCTATGCAAATATGCGTTCCCCCCAGTGAGCCTACTCGCACAGCTCCTGTGCAAGATCAGGGAGGACAAGGAGCAGGTCCTTTTGGTCGCCCCGTACTGGCACGGCCGGACCTGGTTCCTCGAACTCATACTCCTTGCGACAGCCCCTCCCTGGCCTATTCCTCTGAGACCGGACCTCCTTACTCAGAGACGGGGCACCCTATGGCACCCGCGTCCCGACCTCTGGAGCCTCCACGTGTGGCTCCTAGACGGGACGCGGCAGGTTTGAGTGGCCTACCACCTACGGTGGTCGCCACCATCACTTCCGCTAGGGCAGAGTCCACTCGGCATGCCTATGCGTTGAAGTGGAACCTCTTCGTCACCTGGTGCTCTTCCCGCCAAGAAGACCCCTGGAAATGCCCGATCGGGTCCGTGCTTGAATTTCTCCAAGAGGGGCTGGAGCGAAGGCTGTCTCCCTCCACCCTCAAGTTATATGTGGCCGCAATATCTGCCCACCACGATCTCTTGGAGAACAAGAAGGTAAGTCAGCACGACCTGGTCATCAGGTTCCTGAGGGGAGCGAGGAGACTGAATCCTCCTCGCTCTCCTCTCGTACCCTCTTGGGACCTCGCAGTAGTGTTAAGTGCTCTGCAGAGACCTCCCTTTGAGCCTTTGTGGTCGGTTGATATTAAGTTCCTGTCTATGAAGACGGCTCTACTGACCGCATTGGCCTCCGTTAAGAGGGTCGGGGACCTGCAGGCATTTTCGGTTGACGAAGCGTGCCTGGAGTTCGGGCCGGCCAACTCTCACGTGATCCTGAGACCCCGGCCTGGATATGTGCCCAAGGTTCCCACCACTCCGTTTAAGGACCAGGTGGTGAACCTGCAAGCGCTGCCTTTGGAGGAGGCAGACCCAGCCTTGGCATTGCTCTGTCCAGTACGCGCCCTCCGCGCCTACATAGACATGACGCAGTGTTTCAGGACCTCAGACCAGCTCTTTGTCTGTTATGGTGGAGAGCGGAAGGGAAGTGCTCTCTCAAAGCAAAGGCTGTCTCACTGGATAGTGGACACCATTGTTTTGGCTTACCAGCAGCAAGGTCGCCCATGTCCCCTTGGTGTGAGGGCACACTCCACTAGGAGTGTGGCCTCCTCTTGGGCTTTAGCGCATGGCGCCTCGCTAGCAGACATCTGCAGAGCTGCAGGCTGGGCGACACCCAACACATTCGCCAGATTCTACAATCTCCGAGTGGAGCCAGTGTCCGACTATGTACTCGCCCCCCCGAGGGGCCGGTTTTGGACCAGGCTCAGGTGTCTTCGCTTGCTCGCCATTCCACTCCACGGACTGGATACGTGCGATTTTTCCTCAGGTGAGCTCCCCGAGAGCCCTGAGCTCCTCCAGCACTGTCGACGCCGACATCAGTTCAGTCTGCCCTTTCGAGCCCAGACCCTCATGTCCGGCCAGGTGCCCCATGTGCATGGTTCCCCTCCGGCGACCCCCACATGTGTATTTCACCGTAAGCCTCCGCAGTGAGCGGGTTTCTTCCCTTGGCGTGTCCCCGCCACCCCTAGGGTTAAAAATCCACCTTCGGCTGGTACCCTAGAGATCTTCCATATGCAGCCCCTACCGGCTCATATGTGTCTCTTAAGTCCTCCCCACGGGTAGGCATCTTGGCATTTCCCTCACTGGGATATGCTTCCCAGTGTACCTTGGTATTCCTGTGTTAAGTGGGAGTCCTTCGTCCGTATTAGTCTTACGACAGGGTACTCACACTTACGCAGGGCGCTGGAAGACAGCTGAGTGGCGGGATTATATTGGGACCCCCATTCGTTAGTCACTAACGTTACGTCGTAGTGACTGAACGAAAGGGAACGTCTCGGTTACGGATGTAACCCTCGTTCCCTGAGGAGGGAACGGAGACGTAACGTCCCGTTGCCACTTCAGCTGTGCTACCTGGAACGCAGGAGTTCAGTCTTGGCTCATCAAGCAAGTAACATAATGCGATATTGCCACGTACTTCCTTATATACTCACGCGGTGAGGCGGAGTTACGTATGCAAATTCCGCATGCCCCATGGCATTGGCACGCCATTGGGCGTTTTCTCTAAGCTCGAAGATGATAGGCTTCTAAGCGAAACCCCCATTCGTTAGTCACTAACGTTACGTCTCCGTTCCCTCCTCAGGGAACGAGGGTTACATCCGTAACCGAGACGTTTTCTAGCTCCTTGTGACCGAGGCGGCGGCGTCCGCCACAGCTCCTCTCAAGCCCAGTGGTCTCAGTGCTTCTAAGTCTGGTGGTCCCAAGTCCAGTGGTTCCAAATCAGACGCTTCCAAGTCAGATGGTCTCAATGCTTCTGGTGATCCCAAATCTCGTGGTCTCAGCACTCCCAAGTCCGGTGGTCCCAAATTCGGCTATTCCAAGTCCGATGGTCTCAGTGCTTCCAAGTCCGGTGGTCTCAGTGCTTCCAAGTCCGGTGGTCTCAGTACTCCCAAATCCGGTGGTCTCAGTACTCCCAAGTCCGGTGGTCCCAAGTCCAGTGTTCCTAAGTCTAATGGTCTCAGCATTTCCGGTTTCAGTGGTCCCAATTCCAACACTTTCTAGTCATGTGGTCCCACAGGTCATCCCACTGTCCACAGTGCTTCCAGTAATGGCTACCGCTATTCGGTGTGTTTGGGCCACACACACTTCTCCCGAGGTGGTGGCATTACGCCACAGCTCCTCCCAAGTCGTCGTCCACCACAGCTCCCTCTGAGCCATCTGACCTCTGTACCACGGCCTTAGAGGCCATCTTTGCCCGTCTAGTGCTGCGTTCCAGTTCATTTTTATTATGCCCATCACTAGCTAACTTCCCTCCGTCTCGTTCACTCAGATGTGCGTCATTGCTTACATTGCATGAGTGCCCACTACTGGTGGAACCTTCTCAATGGACTGAACTGGAACATCCTTAACCCTCGATATGGAGTTGATTTATTATTTATTTTTTTCTTTTACGAAATTGTTTAATGCAGCATTCTATATGTATATAGGTTTGTTTGAGTTGTTTTTTTTTTTTTTAATGGCGGCAGGGATTCCCCCCGAGGGGAAGTGCTTAGGGAAGTTCACAAGTGCGTGTCTAAAACTGGAGTGGAACACAGCACAAGTCTCTGCTACGCCATGGCCTCCTGATCCCTCAGTGGTCTGCCTTGGAGGTCTTCTGCTCTGCCTTGGTGGTTTCAGAATCTGTGTGCTCTGCTTTGGTTCCCTGCTCCATCAGCTCCATCCTGGAGTCCTGCTCTGCCCTGGCATGCTGCAGCACCCTAGTTGTCCCATGCTCCACCTAAGGCCCTGTGATCTGCAGGCCCACTTCCACAGGCCTGACCCTCCATCCCTCCCCCATGTCCACCTTCACTCCACAACCCTCCTGGACAATTTTTGTTTTTGTTTTTTTTTGTTTTGTGGAGTATCTGGAAGCATTCTGTCATGTCCCCCCATTTTGACTTTAGTTTGCATTTTGCCCTGCTCTGTGTATCTAGTTTTGTATTCCCTTTATAGTTCTTTAGGTTCCCTTCATTTCTCCCTGATTATTTGCATTTATGTATAGTCTTGTTATCCCCTGTGTATTTAAGTGTATTGTTCCCTGTTTTGTTTTGTTTAATAAGCTTACACCTGCACTTAGTTCCACATCTTTGCCTGCCTTCCTTGCCCTCCCTTGTTACAAAACAACTGTCCAACTAAGAAAGCAAACATTGGGGCTTAAATGGCTCAGTTGGGGTGGCAGTGGCTCAGTGGTTCATGTAGGTTGTCTACAAACCGGAAGGTTGGTGGTTCAATCTCCGGTTCCACCTGACCAAGTGTCGAGGTGTCCATGAGCAAGACACCAACTCCAGCCTTGCATGGCTGACACCACCGTTGTGTATGAATGGGTGAATGTAAAGCGCTTTGGAGGGCCATGGGTTTTGTTGAAAGCGCTATATAAATGCAGTCCATTTACCATTTTTACCATTTAAATACAAAGGGGATAACAAGACTAATTAGACAGTTGCAAATGATCAGGGAGAAATGAGGGGAACCAAAAGAAATACAAAAAGAACAAAACTAGAAACAAGAACAGAACAGGGCAAAATGCAAACTAAACATAAAAATTCAAATGTAAAACATGACACACTTAGCAATAATTGGTGTATGGGGCAAACAAAATCCAAAATCCTTATCGTGTCAAGACTTCCCTGAAAAACTCAGTAGTCGAGATCCTTGCGTAAACTCTAAACTGCTCCCGCCAATAAATCCATTAAATCAAGTCCATCATTAAAAGTATTGGACTCATTTGTGTCCGTTCTGGTATTACTATGTGAGGGCAGCATGTTGTGCTGCTTTTGTCTTTGATCATGGTTGATTGAATGGGAAACTGGTTAAAATGTGCGCCTTGTTAAAAGCCACGGCCCTGGAAATGAGTCTTTGTGCATAAGAAATTCCTCTGCGGCTCCCATTACGTCTGATGGAAGATAATAGTGCAGAGCTACTAGACAATGCAGACATATACAGTCGCTTGGCCAAAATAACAATCAGGATAAAAAGGAGAAAATTAGACATGCATAGTCTCATCACCTACAGGGCAAGAACCTTGAATGGAAATGTGTGTTCAGAGTGTCAGATGAAGAAGGAGAGAGAGAGAGAGAGAGAGAGAGAGAGAGAGAGAGAGAGAGAGAGAGAGAGAGAGAGAGAGAGTGCACAAATATGCACACACTTTCACAAACTATTGTAGAAGTTTTGCAGTTTGTCTAGTAACTAGTCATTGTAAATGATCACCCTTTGCAGTCATTGGTTTACCTTTGTATTTCCCACTTTCAACAAGGTTGAAAACACAATAATGTCATTGCAGAGGTTAATGTGCATCTAACTTATTTTTGAGGTTATGGTTCTACAGAAATAGTTAAAGTTTTAAATACAGTGAGTCAAACATACATTGGTTATATCTTAGTGAAACACCAAATAAGCTACATGGAAATGATGTGCTCACTTAGAGAATGTCTCTAATTTACATGCAATATGTATAATTTTTTCATATTCATATTCATTCAAATTACTTGCTGTAATAATTAAGCATTTTTTTGACATTCATATGCATTGCTTTTGCCTGGTATCTTATTTGCTATTATTTTATTTCTTGTCTTTATTAGTGTTATTTTTTTGTTGTCTGCACAGTTGCACTGAACAATGATTCACTGAACAATGATTCACAACGCATTCAAGTTTAGCACATGAAGATTGTGGGGTAAATAAATATAAAAGCACCTGTCAGAAAGTCTCTGCGTCTTGCTTGCGGCTACAGATAAAATGAAGGGTGTTTCACCTCCTCGTCTGGCTTGTCTTTCCGTTGGTGTATTTTAATGTCAGCCGTTGTTTAATCCACAGTAATCAGCGTTTGTTCTCGGAGCGGCCCTGTGTCTCTCTCGCTCAGCCAAGTGACGTCACGTGTTCATCGCAGCTGCACAAACAGAAACACAGGAATAACTAAGAACTGTCCGCATGGTCTGCCAAGATGTCATGCTATTTTTTTTAAAAACAAGAAAGATTTATTTATTTATAAAACACTGAAGGTGAGAAGAGAGGACAAGAGATAAAATAAAATAGTGTTAAGCATATGCACTCCATTATCCAATGGATTTCAGGGAAAAACACAGATTAGGTAAGGATCAAGAAAACGATGGATGGATGGATGGATGGATGGATGGATGGATGGATGGATGGATGGATGGATGGATGGATGGATGGATGGATGGATGGATGGATGGATGGATGGATGGATGGATGGATGGATGGATGGATGGATGGATGGATGGATAGAACATTGTCATTGTCTTTAGTGTCACTTTTGATCAATTCAATGCACCTTTGAATAAAAGCATTTCTTTAAGTTTCTTTAAAATCAAATTAATTACTCTAACTGACCCCAAGCTTTTGAACAGTAGTGTACAATAACAGTGAATGTGACTATGGCTTTTAAACAAGATTTTCAAGGTAATATTTCAGTGAATAATGACAAAGAAATTCAGTCTAACATTACGCAAAGCTATGAAGACTTTAGAAGACTTATAATAGCACATATTTATTCTGTTTTGAAGCTTTTTCTAATGGTGCTTTTATCAAAGACTTTATATATAGGAAGACGGTGCACTCCGATTACTTATGTATGGGAGAAAGTGCGACGCCCAATCTGGCGAATAAGCCCCGCCTTCTAAATGAAAGAGCCAATCGTTGATTAGTAAATTCATCACTGCAGCTGCCATTAGAAGCTCTGGTTGCTATAGAAACAGGCAGTGTTCTGAGACGCGAGCTTAGGACTGTGCAAGCGCATTAGCTTTGTCCAGGCTGAAAAATGCAGTATTTTGTCATGATTCAAGCGTTTAGAAACTAAATTTATGAGACAGTTGTTGTCAGATTTCCTTGGTGATTTCAAATTTGAAAGCTTGGCGAACAGTTTTGGAGAATTTGATGTTTCCCCATTCAAAGAGATAGGAGCTGCACTTGCATGCCCGAGAGGTGATTCAAAGATGGCCGCCGAGTGAAAGGACTTGTCTTAATGTAAAAAATATGCCTATTCACTCATTATATGGAAGAGAGCAGCTTGGACATCCTGCTAAACATCTCTTTTGGTGTTCTCAGCAAGAAAGGTTTGTAACGACATGAGAGTGAGCAAATGCCATAATTTTGGATGTACTATCCCTTTAAAAGCACCGCCATGTGAAGCTCATTTCTGCTGTGTGAGTTTCAGTGGACTGAGAGGAACAGATCCACCTCAGGACATTCAAACCACATGTTTACCTCCGGGAGAGGGTCAGTGTCACCTCTCATTTACCCCTGGTCACTATATGAGGACCTTATACTTCCTGTTTTACATCGTCTTGCGAAATTCAACTCTTACTAATAAAAAAAAGTCACAGTTTCACACGGCACAGACATACTTGACTGTTAACTATTGTCCTTTTAGAGCAATTGAAGTCTTGTTTATCACTGTAAAGCTGCTTTGAATAAATCTGTATTGTATCAAGCGCTATATAAATAATGGTGACTTGACTTGACATACCACATCCCTAACCAACACACACTTGAGCAACGCACCAACCTGACGCTCTGTGTCTGTCAAGACACAACAAAAACAGACCATCTGTGCGTATTTGATCCAGCACCTGCACCCCTTACATAAACACGGCACTCAGAAATAAGCAGTGTCTGTTTAACTTTAGCCAAGCATTTATAGGAAGCTCCAGCAGCCACTTCCTGTTGAGAGAAATGCTTGGTGTGCCTAATAATAACCGGAGCGCAGGGCTAGCGCACAGCGTTTTTGTTGGACTAGAGGGAGAGGTACCCGACTAACACACCCACAGCTAATACAGTCTGTTTAGCATCTATTCATTCATTCCTGGGACTCGGTACTTAAGAGCTCAGCCTGTGTACACTCTCA
This sequence comes from Gobio gobio, assembly GCF_949357685.1. NCBI lineage: Eukaryota > Metazoa > Chordata > Actinopteri > Cypriniformes > Gobionidae > Gobio > Gobio gobio. The sequence continues at coordinate 39,324,307 of NC_137097.1, forward strand.
ACACGAGCGTCAATAAAAGAAGCGGCCTTAAATTTCAGGCCTCTAATAGCTGGATGCATGTTATGTAATGCATGTTTTCAGTCGTAATGCAAAGCAAAGGGGTCTTGTATCGGGTTTCATTGGTGATAATGAATGTAAGTTATAACACTTATTACATCGATAAGTCGACATGAAATATTGTTTGGAGTTCAAATTAATTTAATATGTTAGAAGAAAGAGAAACAGCTACAATATAAAAAGTTTGGGGTCGGTAAGATTTTATGCATTTATTTGATCATAAATACAGTAATAATGGTAATATTATTACAATTGAAAAGAAATGTTTTCTATTTTAATCTTAAAATGTTATCTTAAAATTGTATTATTAAAGAAAATAATTACATTTTAATGTTGTTTGTATGCCTATGTGGTGTTTCTGACGTCACAAACTACCTTGTAACCAATCATGTCAACGTGTGGGTGGGCTTTAGCATATCATTAACTATGCTCTGAAGCAGGGGTTATCCTATATAAGAAGCCAGGTTATCCCGGTATATTTTTCTGTTGATATGAAAAATCTGGTAAATTTAGCAATATAGCGGGTGAATAGCAGCCATTAGTTGCGTTCACACCATGTCGGAATTACCATAGTTGCCAGATGTCCTTGTAAACTCTAAACTCTGTAGAATGCAGCGACTGTCCAATCAGAATAAAGTATGCCAGAGATCTGTCTAATAATACTTACTATATGGGTTCAACATTTGCAAAATGTGCTGAATGTTTTATATGCTCAACTGCAGTTTGTCTACTGTGTATACACATTAGATTGACAAATGAATAAAATAGTATATATCAAGGGACTATCTTTAACCAGAGCTGTAGGACTTGAAAACATCACGCAGCGTTTAGTAGACCGTATAAGAAGGTCACAGGACAAAACAGTTTTCATTGTGTTTTTTTAAACTTAAGCTTCTAGAATGTTTTTCTGCATTCAACTAAAATAAAATTTTATTTGAAAATAGTATTTAAATAAAAACTCATTTAAAAATAAAACAATAATAATCTCTATTTACAGATATCATTCTGTCAACCTATTTTCAACCAACATTCAGTACACTAATTAGACAACCAATCCCTTAGGAGCAACCTGGAGGAAAGTGCTTCACGCAGTGGTTGAAGAACTTTTCAATTCTTGATTCAGAGACCAAACTAACAACCCTGTGTTGTCCCTTCACCTTCAGGCCTTGTCATTACCTCCACTCAACTCATAAAAACCATTGTAAGTCATGCATTGAGATAAAGAGGACAAGGAAACATGCCACAGTGTGCTGTACCCTGGGGGATGGACACGGCCACCTGAGAGTTGTGGAGCAATGGGTAATGACACTTAGCTGTTGCTGGGTAAAGAATCTCCACCCCTCCATCTGATTGGCTGTCACTATTTGGCTGTCACTTGAGGCCCTGCCCCTCTCAAAGCTCTTGATTCAGGACACGAGGGGACACGCAGATGACGTGACGAAGGAACTTGTCAGTCAGTGTTATTTGCTATAATCATTAGTGTATCCTCGTACTGTCAGGGAGAGACGGTTGCATCCTGTGGCAATTCAACAGCTGTTGAGAGACGCAAAGGCCACACTGGCGCACTGTATATGGTTAGGGTGTAAAGATTTCCTGTTGAACGGTATTCCACTCCTTCGTCTTGTGCTTCATACATGGCAACTGCTAAATACAAAGATGGACCCCTGACCAGTTCTTCGTAGTTTCCATCTATGTCAGTCCAGACTCTATTGGTGCTCTAGAAAAAATAAGACAGGACCACATGAAATGCAAGGGGACTCACTTTTAACATTATAAAATTCTCAATTTAATGTAATAATGTAAATAATATTAAATAACAAAATATAATAAATAAATCTAATTTACTAAATAATATAGCTTGTATTAATAGAAAAATGTAAATAAAATAAAAACATTGATATATATATATAGAAATTAGACCCAGATTTAAAACTATATTAAAATATATTCATATAATTATATAAATAATAATAAATAACAAATAATTGCAACTTTTTTTATCTTGCATTTCTGACTTTTTTCTCACAATTGTGAGTTATGTCAGAATTGTGAGATAAAAAGTCGCAATTGCAAGAAAAAAACAGAATTGTGACAAAAAAGTCAGAATAAAGTCCAATTCTGAGGGGGAAAAGGCCGACTTTTTTTCTCAGAATAGCGAGTTTATATTTCACAATTGTAAGAAAAGATGTCAGAATTGCGGGATATAAACGAGCTAAAAGTCCGATTCTGAGGGAAAAATTACTTTTTATATCTCACAATTCGAGTTTATATCACAAATCACAAGAAAAAAAAGTCTGAATTGTGAGATTAAAAAGTCGCAATGACCTTTTATTATATTTTTTATTTAGTGGCGGAAACGAGCTTCCATAGCTTTTGCCATTTCCTCATAAGTAAGAGTCATAGAAAGCTGATTATCTTAATTTTCTAGGGTTGTTGCAATAGTTCTCTGTTAAGTAGAGGATTAGTTAGGGAAGCCATTAGAAAGTTTATTGCCAGCACAGTGTGAGCAGTCACGTCCCATAATGCTTGAAAAAGTTGATTACATAAGAAGCTACGTGTGCAGTGTTGGATTTATCAGTGGGAAACACGCTGTTAAGTAGTCAGACATAATAGCTGAGGAAATATGTGCAGCATTAACAGATGCTTTGAATAATTATAGTAACTGCATTATGTAGGTGTTGTGAAATAATATTAATTGAGCTTCAAATCATATAAAAGAGGTTTCAAACAAGGCGCATTGCTTTGCATGCAAACAGTGTGTTTACATGCAAAACAATACTATCAAAAATCGGAAATGATTATTATCTGACATTCTTAAATAGTTTATGACCTTTACCTACTGATGTCTTGTTATTATTAGGTGTAACTGATGTAAGATAATGCATGTAAATGCCCTATACACACGTGACTAATTTACATATGTCAGGAAACATTTAGAATAAATACATCAGAAATGTACTTTATTTTGAGAGGCAAGTCAGGTTGTTGATGCTGTGAGTTCTCCAACCGTTCCCCAGGCCCAAGAAATGCACCATGTTTACTTTACACAGCTCACCAGACATTACAAATCCAAGATTGTGAAGCAGCAAGGGCTGCCGGTATGGATGGGTAAACAGCTGAGAGCACAGTAAGAGGTGAATTATTGAGGCCATTTTGGCATCTATACTTGCAGAGGTCAGTATGTATTGGCAGTAAATCACACTTTTAGCACAGCAGTATTTCAGAAACATGCAGAGAGAAAAAATAAAGCCAACAATGGAGCATTTTTTTTTCACAGTCAACACCAGACGGTGTTGTGGGTGGTTGCCGAGGTGTTGCTATGCGGTTGCAAAGGTGTTCTAAGCGATTTCTAGCATATTGCTATGTGGTTGCCAAGGTGTTGCTATGTGGTTGCAAATGTGTTCTGAATGCTTTTTAGCATTTTGCTATGATATCGTGAGTGGTAGCCGAGGTGTTGCTATGCGGTTGTAAAGGTGCGTGATTTTCAGCACACTGCTGTGTGGTTGCTATGACGTCATCGGTGGTTGTGAGCTGTTGCTATGCGGTTGCAAAGGGGTTCTGAGTGATTTTCAGTATGTTGCTATCGAGCTGTTATTATGTTGTAGGTGGTTGCTGAGGTGTTGCTATGCAATTGCAAAGGTGTTCTGAGTGATTTTCAGCGTGTTGCTTTGGTTTTGATGTTGCTATGGTGCTATTCTGCTAGGTTGTTGCTTACTAACCCCGGTCTTGATGATTTTCTGGTCTCACTTTCAGTGGATTTTCTTCATTTGCCCAATAAAAAGTCAGATCCCTTAAAAAAATTTAAACCACACATTATTTGATAATTTGTTACATGGCAAAATTTCATACTGTATAGGGTTAGGGGTTCATTCAATTTCATAACTCTAAGTATAAGGGATAGTAATAGTGATACATGCCAAAGTAAGCAACACACACACAAAGATTTCCTACATTAACTCACATCTACTATATCACTTAGAATGAATCAATCTGTCATGAATGAAGCTTGTTCACAAATATAGCTGTTTACAGATCTCTATGTGATATGACAAACACATTATGCAAAAGCTCAAATATATCTACTGAGGTAAAAGTCCATACTGTAGTACAAACCATATCAAAGTCCCTCTCTCTTTTGGTGTACTTATTAAAACACATGTGTACTCCCAACCTTGGCTTCCAGATCATCAGTACACGACAAACAGCAAACATGAACTTCTGTAAATTAAAGACTGCTGAACAAACACACGTCTGCCAGAAAGTTAAAGCTGACGTGAAGAGCACACGTTATTTACTCACCATCATGTTGTTCTGAACCCATCTGACTTTCAGTCTTCTGTGGAGCTTCTGGATTTATATTTTCATCTATATTTTTTCATATAATGAAAGTATATTTCTAATCAAGCTTTAAAATGACAAAAAAGGGCCAAAAAGATGGGATTGGAACAACATGAGTTTGAGAAAATGATGACAGACCATTCATTTTTCGGTGAACTATTCCTTTAATGTCACATTTAACACTATTCAGTGTCAGAAAGGTGAGAAATGGTTGTTAAAGGGCTAACAAGGAAGTGAAAGTCATTCTCTAATCAGCTAAAGGTCAAAGTATATGCAATGAATAAATCAAAAAGGTTTCCAATATCTTATCACAGCCAGAAAAACACGAAGCTGTTCAACAGAGAGTCATTCACAGTGCTCTCTGTATAAACCGTGTGCATGCATCCTTCATTTTTCTGAGCAAATCCTTCCCCCACCCCTTCGCTCCAGTTCATCCATCTGTTGCAACTCACAAGGATAATTATGGAGACGTACAGGAGGAAAAATCAACAAGAGTTGGATAAGGCCTATCAGATATTTGCAATGCAAACAGTCGGAGCATGGTGTGCTTCTGACCCCTCAGGATCCAGGTCACTGGCAATCATTTACTATACTATAGCCCAAAAGGACTTGAGCTACAGGGCATTTGAGTGCAATTAGCATGTCAGCTGCGTGTCATGTAAGATGGGTTCAGCATAAACACTTGATAGTCACAATGTATTTTAATAGCCCTGCAGGTCATTTTGGGCAGGTTTAAATGGAAAAAGCCTGAAAAGAAAAAAGGTATTTCAGAGAAACCAGAGCTAGTTAGTTAGCTAGCTAGCTAGATAGATAGATAGATAGATAGATAGATAGATAGATAGATAGATGGGGGTGTGTGTGTGTGTGTGTGTGTGTGTGTGTGTGTGTGTGTGTGTGTGTGTGTGTGTGTGTGTGTGTGTGTGTGTGTGTGTGTGTGTGTGTGTGTGTGTGTGTGTGTGTGTGTGTGTGTGTGTGTGTGTGTGTGTGTGAAAGAGAGAGAGAGAGAGAGAGAGAGAGAGAGAGAGAGAGATAGAGATAGAGATAGAGATAGAGATAGAGATAGAGATAGAGATAGAGATAGAGATAGAGATAGAGATAGAGATAGAGATAGAGATAGAGATAGATAGATAGATAGATAGATAGATAGATAGATAGATAGATGTGTCAGATTAGCTAAAGCTACATTTAGCATAACAGATAAATAGTTGAAGTTATAATCAGGTTAAATCAAGGATTCTGCTTCCTAGTGCTTACTTTACGGCGGTAACAGACCAGCGCTAACAAGCCATATGTTTAACTCTCCTCCTCAACAGTCCAAAAGCCCTCTCAAGGTGAATCAACACACATGCTCTCAAACATGTAAGCTAGCAGACTGGAGTCATGTCCCAGTTAACAGATGGCTGCTATTGAAGAAGTCATGTTAGATATGGAGATTTCAGTCATTAATCAACACACAGAACATGTTTATAGGCCTATTCAGAGAGTAACTGCTGTAGGCTACATGAGGATGTGAGGTCATTTTAGCATGCACAGGCACTAGCCTGCAAGGAGAAAAGGCTAAATTAACCAACTGTTTATGACAAACATCTCTTCCAAATCAAAACATCTGAGTTTTCTGAGTAGGAATTGACACAAAAATATTTTTTGAAAATCTTTTATGTAGAATTTGGTTATTTTGTAAAAATTCGGGATGCGCTGATGTATTGGCTAGTAATTGGTATTGGCCGATTGTGTGTGGTTGAGCTTTGTGCTTTGTTACTTTTGATAAGAAACAAAATCTCATCTTTCAATTTTTGATGATTTCATCACGAAATTCAAACAATAAATGATGCTCTTAAATGTGACGTGACAGATCGCTGTAGTGCCTCAGTTCAATCGGAGCGCAAGTGTTTTTTTCCACTTTAATACACGTTACAGCACGAAAAAACATGCATGAACATCAGAAGGTACTTTGAAAGATACAGAGATGTATCATGTGTCATATAAGTCACTCAATCAGTGACGTCCATGATGTCACTTAACGTTGCATTTACATCAGGAAAGTTATCCAATGTTCACAGTTTGTTAATTAACCATAAACAAAGCTCATTTAATGTAAATTATATATGTATGATTGAATAAATTTGTCAAGAAGACAAGTGTTTTACTTGTATACTTAGTTGTATACAAACTTTCAGTTTTATTTTGAGTGTAATTATTTTAACTGAAAATAAATACCAGTTGAATATGATAGTTTGGGGTCTGTTGTTAATTTTAACCTGTAACATACCAAATGAGAGGGATTATAGATTAAATAAAGATATGTATAGATTACAGCATTAGTTTTATCATTAGGAACAGTAATTTTGGTTTTGTATTATCAGTGCATCTCAAAAAAGAAAAAAAAATAGGGTTAGGGTTAGGGTTAGGTAGATTTGAAATCGAATACTTTTCATCCAAGATAGTTACAGTATTATCAGTATTATCAGGAGTGTTTGTAGAAATTACATTAAGCAAACTAACTAAGCAAACAACTCAATGACTTTAAATATTTGAGCTTTAAGTACATGGTTGGTGTTTAAAACCAGAAAGCAAAGTAAACTGTCTCTAAACAGTCAAGCTATATATAGTATATAAAATATGCAATCCATTCATTGAGAATGAGCTCAGTTTAGGGTGACCAAATGTCCCCGTTTTTGGTGTCTGGTCCCCAGAAATGTCCCCGTTTCAAAGCACGTTCAAAACAAACAAATGCACTGCAAAAAAGAAAAAGCCAGACCAGCATAACCGCCATAGCACAAACATGAAAGAACTTTTGAAAAAGAAAAAAAAGTTGTAGTTACTGTATGCACATACAATATATTTACAGTTTGTCATAATTTTGTCATAATGTAATATTATATATGTAATATGTTTCACACAGTGTATTAAAACCAGATAGGGTCAGTTTGACCAGCAAACATCTTAATTATTAATTATAAGAATAGTATATAGAATTCACAACAATTAAAAAATAAAGACAAAAAAATGTATTAATAATAACAAGTGAGACTTCAGTTACATTTCGACCACTGAACTGGTTTCCATTTCAGAAATCTAGTCACTTGAGCTCACTTGTACCTTAATCGGCTTGCTTTTAAAGAGCCAGTAGCAGGTATCAGGGCTTTCATTGAATAGCACAGCTCTGTGGAATTGGCCAAAAAGAACAAGGTAATTACTTTGAGTGTCGATCTATCTTTGGTCTTGCTTGACTGCTTTAGAACAGCTTCTTTTAGCCCCCTAGTGACACATAATAGGCACAGCAGTCTCCCTGCCCTTGTTTAAAGGTCCTGTTCTTCGTGATCCCATTTTTCAAACTTTAGTTAGTGTGTAATGTTGCTGTTAGAGCATTTATAATACCTGTAAAATTATAAAGCTCAAAGTTCAATGCCAAGCGAGATATTTTATTTAACAGAAGTTCCCTTTCAAAGCCTACAGCGAACGGCTGGTTAGGACTACATCCTGGTATTTCCTGCTTTTATTACGTCAGTAGAGCAGTATGTCGACTAACCTCCGCCCACAAGAACACGCGAAAAAGGGGGGGTGGTCTTGTTGCTCCAGCGTGGAGAATAGGAAGTGTTGCGTTCGTATAGTTTGTTTGTTGCCATGTCGTCGAGACGCTGTTATTTTCATCCCGGAGTCAAGTCACCTTTGTTTGGCTTTCCCAGGGACGCTGTACTTAGAGATCATTGAGCGCATGCATCCCCGTTATGGTGAGAGGCGTGACCTTTCCGGTAACGTGCGCTCTGCGTGCGCTAAACTGCTGTCGAATCACAACACGGGAACCGCTGGCACAATCAGAACTCGTTACGTGTTTCTGAAGGAGGGACTTCATAGAACAGGGAAATCTTTCAAGCCGTTTTGAGGACAGTGAAAACAGCGGTATACAGATAAGTAAATTGTGTGAAAAATACTGTGTTTTTTTACACGCGAAACATGAACACATGTTATATTGCACACTGTAAACACAATCAAAGCTTCAAAAAAACACGAAAAACGGGACCTTTAAAGGTGAAGTGTGCAATTTGTTCCATGTTAAAATACTTTCTCTCTTTTCCCAGCTTGATTTCTCAGTAAAGATTGTGGCATTATATTTTTGATATAATCAAATATTTTTTAAAAGCTATTTTTGAGCATGCCAATAAGCCTGAATGTTGACGCAAACAGTTTTGTGAGTTAGTCGCGGGACTATCTGTTCGTCTGACCGATGAAAGAGTGTTCAGCAAATCAATCTGAAAAAGTTATTTTTGTAATTACATTTTGTGAAGGTAATGGTGCTGAAATTACACACTATGATAAAGTCATGTTAAACACAAGTGCATTTCTTAGTAATGCAGACAATTAATTAATAAACAAAAAAGATACCTGGGGTAACAAATGAAGCAATGATGGAAACTGCAGACTAGCTTGTAGCTTTAACCTTGGTCATGTTGTTGCTGCTGCCTCTTGATATTGTGCTGGCATACCAAAACTATCCTGAAAAGATGTACAGATTATATTAGAATTCCAATACATCAAGGTGAACAGATGTCCAGTTTTTCTCAGCACAGTTGTGAAAACAAGATTCTTATCTTGTGTCCTCACATATATAAGTTCCTCTACTATATCTAGGAGCAGATATTATAAATCATAATTATTGTCGGCATGAAACTGAAGTTGCGATAGTCTTTTCTTGCCTATTTTGACATATATTTGAGAGTAATGGCTTCTCGGACAAGAACAAATGAAGGGCGGGATTTTGTCCATGGGGAATTAATTGGATGGTTGGGGTTTACTATTGGTGGATCTCATGTGAGTGACAGGTTGCCCCGCCCTCACGCCAGTAAACGCATCATCAGAGATGAGAAGAGGGAGGGGAAAAAACACTATATTGCCAAAAGGCAGGCATCCAAAAACTTTTGTCAAAATAGTGTATTTTAATCAAATATTATGAGGGCACATGAATTAAGAAAAAATAATGATGTGCACAGATTTATAATAAATACTAAAATATTCCATAAAACACAAGACTTGTCTATTATGATTTCATGGTAATTTTACAATATATGGTTGTCAAAACCTGAAAAGAAAGCTGATTAGTTGTTTTACATGCAGGTAAAAGGTAAACCAGTGCAGCAGCATGAAAACCAGCACTGTCAGCGCAGACAGATGAGACACAGGGAGGCAGAATTAGTTGAGACAGGAGACCTGACACACTGCTGAGAATGAAATCTCACACACGCACTGCAGCGACGGCTCCCCGGCGGGAGCTGTGTTGATATTGCAGTCAGAGGCTCCGTGGCTGGAGTTGCCAGCAAAACCAGAGAACTAAAACGACAGTGTGTAGCGCTCCAAAGAATGATGCAGCACTTTTAGAGGACATGTTTTTCTTTTCCAAATTGTTTCAGCAGTGCAGTGCTTCTCAAGAACCTGAACCGAAAAATCACTATGTCTTCAGTTTTAGCACATGTATCAAAAAGTGGCAAAAATCTTTAAAGCATATAAAAATGCATGTTTGTGAAGTTATTGAACTGTTGTATTGCAGATACACAAAAAGTAAGGAAACAGTCTGTTAAAAATATAACTGTAAATGTTAACTTTAAACTAGGCCCTCAAGCACATTCTAAATTTACATTAATTAAATACATTTAAAAATTAATTTTAATTAAAATATGAAATAATTACAATTAAATGTTAATTGCTGCAGTCTATTTTAAAAAAATATTTAATTAATTAGATTCTTTTTTTTTTTTTTTTTTATCAGTGTGAATGAATGATTCAATGACTCACTCAACCAACGAACAAGACAAACCAACTATGGCCCTGTCCCAAATGGCACCCTAAACCCTCACGGTCTTCCTCTGAGTCCGCACTTTCACGACATAATGCCGTTTTGACTGCCGGGAAGAAGTCCGCCAGTGCGGGCTTGGCAGAAGTGCGCATCGAGGGCGCATATCGACCTCAAAGGGAGCGCTCGCGAGCAAAACCAACCAATGAACCAACCAATGAACCAACCAACCAGCGAACAAACCAACCAATGAACCAACCAACAAACCAACAAATGAACCAACCAACCAACCAATGATCCAACTAACCAATGAACCAACCAACCAACCAGCGAACAAACCAACAAACCAACCAATGAACCAACCAACCAACCAGCGAACAAACCAACAAACCAACCAATGAACCAACCAACCAACCAACCAACCAGCGAACAAACCAACCAACAAACCAACAAACCAACCAACCAATGAACCAACCAACCAATGAACCAACCAACCAACCAGCGAACAAACCAACAAACCAACCAATGAACCAACCAACCAACCAACCAGCGAACAAACCAACCAACAAACCAACCAACCAACAAACCAACCAATGAACCAAACAACCAACCAACCAACCAGCGAACAAACCAACAAACCAACCAATGAACCAACCAACCAACCAACCAACCAGCGAACAAACCAACAAACCAACCAATGAACCAACCAACCAACCAACCAACCAGCGAACAAACCAACCAACAAACCAACCAACCAACAAACCAACCAATGAACCAACCAATGAACCAACCAACCAACCAACCAACCAGAGAACAAACCAACCAATGAACCAACCAACCAACCAACCAACCAACAAACCAACCAACCAACCAACCAACCAACCAATGAACCAACCAACCAACCAACCAACCAGCGAACAAACCAACAAACCAACCAATGAACCAACCAACCAACCAACCAGCGAACAAACCAACCAACAAACCAACCAATGAACCAACCAACCAACCAACCAATGAACCAACCAACCAACCAACCAACCAGCGAACAAACCAACAAACCAACCAATGAACCAACCAACCAACCAACCAGCGAACAAACCAACAAACCAACCAATGAACCAACCAACCAACCAACCAGCGAACAAACCAACCAACAAACCAACCAACCAACAAACCAACCAATGAACCAACCAACCAACCAGAGAACAAACCAACCAGCGAACAAACCAACCAACAAACCAACCAATGAACCAACCAACCAACCAGAGAACAAACCAACCAATGAACCAACCAACCAACCAGCGAACAAACCAACCAATGAACCAACCAACCAATGAACAATTTTTTTTTTTTTTATCAGTGAGAATGAATGATTCAATGACTCACTCAACCAACGAACAAGACAAACCAACTATGGCCCTGTCCCAAATGGCACCCTAAACCCTCACGGTCTTCCTCTGAGTCCGCACTTTCACGACATAATGCCGTTTTGACTGCCGGGAAGAAGTCCGCCAGTGCGGGCTTGGCAGAAGTGCGCATCGAGGGCGCATATCGACCTCAAAGGGAGCGCTCGCGAGCAAAACCAACCAATGAACCAACCAATGAACCAACCAACCAGCGAACAAACCAACCAATGAACCAACCAACAAACCAACAAATGAACCAACCAACCAACCAACCAATGATGCAACTAACCAATGAACCAACCAACCAACCAGCGAACAAACCAACAAACCAACCAATGAACCAACCAACCAACCAGCGAACAAACCAACAAACCAACCAATGAACCAACCAACCAACCAACCAGCGAACAAACCAACCAACAAACCAACAAACCAACCAACAAACCAACCAACCAATGAACCAACCAACCAATGAACCAACCAACCAACCAACCAGCGAACAAACCAACAAACCAACCAATGAACCAACCAACCAACCAACCAGCGAACAAACCAACCAACAAACCAACAAACCAACCAATGAACCAACCAACCAACCAACCAGCGAACAAACCAACAAACCAACCAATGAACCAACCAACCAACCAACCAACCAACCAGCGAACAAACCAACAAACCAACCAATGAACCAACCAACCAACCAACCAACCAGCGAACAAACCAACCAACAAACCAACCAACCAACAAACCAACCAATGAACCAACCAATGAACCAACCAACCAACCAACCAGAGAACAAACCAACCAATGAACCAACCAACCAACCAACCAACAAACCAACCAACCAACCAACCAACCAACCAACCAACCAACCAACCAACCAACCAACCAACCAACCAGCGAACAAACCAACAAACCAACCAATGAACCAACCAACCAACCAACCAGCGAACAAACCAACCAACAAACCAACCAATGAACCAACCAACCAACCAACCAACGAACCAACCAACCAACCAACCAGCGAACAAACCAACAAACCAACCAATGAACCAACCAACCAACCAACCAACCAACCAGCGAACAAACCAACAAACCAACCAATGAACCAACCAACCAACCAACCAGCGAACAAACCAACCAACAAACCAACCAACCAACAAACCAACCAATGAACCAACCAACCAACCAGAGAACAAACCAACCAGCGAACAAACCAACCAACAAACCAACCAATGAACCAACCAACCAACCAGAGAACAAACCAACCAATGAACCAACCAACCAACCAGCGAACAAACCAACCAATGAACCAACCAACCAATGAACAAACCAACGAATACTGATACACTATAAGACTAAAACAAACCGCAGCCATGCAGAATGAAGTTCTGTAAATCCTTTCATATTTTTAATATAATTAGCGCATATTTTTAATATCATTAGCGCCGTTTTTAAAGTGACAAAAGAGATTTTTATTTGGGGTCCCCTCTGTGCCACCAATACGACTGACTATTGTCAATTCTTGATAATTCGCACACCCATTATCAATTTTAATAGTTGTAGCTGTGTTGCATACATCATGTCTGCCTGTCATGTTTTTACCCTTATACGGTTTTTAATTGTAACAGTAGCAAACCCACAAGAGTGGTCAGGTGTTAATTTGCAGTCTTACAGTAAGTCTTACAGTACTACAGTTCAGACTGGGATATGTAAAAATGTTTAATTGTTTTTAAAAGAAGTCTCTTATGCTGAATATGCTCACAATTTGTTTATTTAGGCCAATAGCGTTTAAGCTTACTGTCCGCCATCTTTATGTGGAACAGGCAGCTTTCGTGACCAATTATAAAGACCTTTTAAAGGTCCCATGGCATGAAATTTTCATTTTATGAGGTTTTTCAACATTAATATGAGTTCCCCTAGCCTGAATATTGTCCCCAAGTGAATAGAAATGTTGATCGGTGTAAACCCGAGTTCTGGCTGTCTTTCTCTGCCTTTGAGAAAATGACAGGCCAGACTAGCCAATCCTGAAGTCTCCTGGTTTGACGTCCAAGCAGGAACGGTTCCCTCCCTTTCCTCCGCCCAGAGAATCTGGCACGCCCATGCGAGCGCCATATTATTGTTCTCGGCTTGTGAACGAGTGAAAGCTGGCAGTTTCTCAGTGTTTGGATGTACAAATGAAAACAGAAGTCTTTTTTCAGTTCCTTCTGATCTGTGATCAGTGATTTCTGATGTGTAGCTAATTATTTATTATTCGTGCACACAATGCGGCTTCTCTCTCGCCAGACAGAACGGTGTTTTCTATCTTGTGAGTCAGTGTTTTTGTACGTCCTCGTCGCGTCTATCGGTTCTAGAATGTGCATACAGTCGTTTCTGCTCAACATCAGCAGAGCTCACATTTAGAGATAAACCTCACAAACGCCGAAGCTCGGGCTGCACTGGCCGGTGGCCTTCAACATCCCCGACCCCCAGTACTGCATCTGGCCCACAGCGGAGGCACCAAACGCGGCGTGAGATTAAGCAGAAGGGGGGTAAGCGTGAGCATATCTGGGCTAGCCAGCCTAGCCCCACAATAAACTGGATTACATTCGATTACTGCTGTTGTGTCTTTGTTTGCGCTGTGTACTCAACGCGCGTCACTGACGCTTTTATTTTATTTTAAAAATAATGCTATTATCAACACTTACTTTTAACTCGTTCATCTCGACAGCTGTAATGGTACTTTGCATGTGTTACAAAGTTGGTAATAATGATGAAGACTCGGTGTGACTGAGACTCGTGTTTATTCAGAACTCTCAGATACAAACACAATAAACTCGCGCTGACAGACAGCGCTCTCATAACTCAGTAGTTACTATAAATAACTTTGTTAGCAATCGCTGAGCTCCATCACTGATGTCCGGTTCGCGAACAATCTTTCTTTTGAACCAGTTCTTTTTAGTGAACCGAATCAGTTCACCAAATCGGACTGAATCGTTCTAAATGGTTCGCGTCTCCAGTCAGCGCTGATCCATAATTTACTAAAGTTACTAAATTTCTGACATGAGTGACAGCCCCTCCGACTAGAAATAGACTAATAACCTGAAGTATATGCTGTAACTAAAACAGTTCAGACATGCTGAGAACTGATGTGAAGTGAACTCGGGTCCATCCGTCTCTCTGGCAGCAGCTCGTGCCTGCTCGTGCATCGTAGACCTCGTTAAACCACGCCCCCTCCGCTCATTTAAAATGCAAAGATGTCAGCCAATCACAACAGTGGGCGTTTTTACTGAAGTCTCACAGCAGACACGCCTCTTGAAGCAGGGCATTCAGCCACAGGGCAAACAGCAGTATAGAAAAAATGCCTTTTATTTCTAAATTATGACATTTTATGTTGTAAAAGTCATACTAACAATATAAGTACACCTCAGGAAACATTATAAAATAATAGAAAAATGCCATGCCATGGGACCTTTAAAGCTTGTAGAGAGCCACACTTGATTTTGATCATTACCGTGGACATACCTGTACGTTTTTATAACCGAACTTTAAACTTTTATCCCAGTACTTCTGTGAAAATTTTAATTATTGTTAGACATAAATAACGATACTGTTTGGTTGAAAAGATTGTTTGTGAAGCCGTTTCATACCTGTACATGATAACTGCTCTCTCTGGATCAGCGGCAGCGCCAACACAGATTTGAATGTTCGCTGTGATCGTACTACCTGTCAGAGGTTTATTAGACATAGCCGAATCGCAGATCGCGTTGATGTTTGAATTGAGATTGCGATTTCAAAGATTAATCGAACAGCTCTAATATACACACAAACATACATGATACATACATACATAAACATCCATTCTGAATTTAAGTGAGCATTTGAGGCATGTTATGCCATTGCTTTGTTTTTCGTCATCATAACAAAACATTGATATTTGATGCCATTTAAAATGTTTTGTCATTTGGTTAGCACACAGTCACAGTAATAGGTTGTTAGTGCACACATTAGATTCTATGGGTGAATGTTTTGAAAACACATGTCTATGTTGTGTATGCGTCAAAGAGAAATTTAACAAGTAAAATATTGTTATAACAAAGTGTTGTGATTGATCAATTCCGGTGTAAGACACGTCAAGCTGTGGACATTACAAAAACACAATGCAACACTTATGTTGGTCACAAGGGTTTTTGCACAGAAAACAAGCAAAGTCACTTAGGCTTTGAGACCATTTAGGCCCAAACCAGCTCCTGTAGTTCAGTCGGCTTATTTAGATAATTGGATGAATTAAGAGTTTGTTCTGGTGACTTCCCTATTTGCACTGTAAACACTGGTTAAAAATACTCAGTGAAAGTACAAGGTTAAAGAGGTTGACCAGCAGAAATACCCGACGTGTCAAAAGTTGGGAGACACTTAATTTAGTTTTTCTCAAACACTAAATGGTTGAACAGAGCAAAGCTCCAATCTAGACAAAGAAAAAGAAACTCAAATATAAAATGATCATTTCTTTAACATTATTTTAGTGACAACATAATTTCCATACTGCCTTTTGTGTTACAGTAACAAGTCACGAAAACTATTATTCTAAAATGCAAACAAAATATCAATAGAAATAATAAAAAAAATAAAACCTGTGTCCACACTTTTCATTAGTAGGGTAGGTAGTGTATTGTGAACCCATGCACCATCGCCAGACTCTTTGGAATCACCACAGTCAATAAACAAAGAATAAACATCCTGCTGTGACTCCAACATGATGGTAGTTTTATCTGTTTGGCCATGCTTGGTCTATTGGAGCTCTGACTGAGGGTACATTTATACGACAACAATGTACTAAAAACAGAAACGTTTTTCCTTTGCGTTTTTTAATGTGCAGACAACAGCGTTGTCAAAACAATCCCTGTTCACACGGAACCACAAAAATGACTAAAAACGCTGTATTATTCATGCCAGGCCAGTAATTGGCGATGTTGCTTTGTAAAGAAACCCTACTCAAAATACGCATTAGCATGATTCACCGTTTTCACGAATTCACATTTTTGTATAACGGTATTCACATTTTTTAAATGATAAAGGTATTGTTTTCAAACGGTGTATGTGTTTAAAAGTTTGCATTTTCAGGTCCCCAATAAACGCTGATGTAGTGTAAATTAACGGCCAAAATAAAATTAAAAAATAAAAATTCCCCTGATTTTAGTAGAAAACGGTGTTGTGTAAACGGCCTTTATAAGACCAGACACATGGACAGGTTTGCTGGCATCAAGTTCCCCTCAAGTTGCTACATACTAGTTTGGAAATCGCAAATACAAAGTGATCTGCGTCAAACAATTTCTGTGGGGAGAATGCATACTAATTTAATATATAATAATTATTAATTGATTAAATACACATACAGTATACTTTACTGTATATATAATATATGAAATATTAATATAATTTTTTCTTTATTTTTCATATACCAACAAAGACATGAAGCTGTTTTAGCACTAGCATAACAGAAAATGCTACGGATATTGTTTTTTTTTTAAATATCATTTGTATGCTTATTTTATCATTCTTATGCTGTCATGCAGAGAATCATGGGAAATGCAAGCTAAAGCTTTTTGCAAGCTAAAGTTGGCATGAAACGGAAGTTATGATAGTCTTCTCTTCCCTATTGTGATAAATCCGAGTGAAATGGCTTCAAGAACAAGAACAAATGTAGGGCGGGACTTGATTTGGGGAATTGATCAGATGATTGTGGTTTGCTATTGGTCGATCTCATGTGAGTGACAGGTTGCCCCGCCCTCCCACCATTTTGATTAAAGATTATGAGGACACATTAATAAAAAAACAATTATGTACACAAATAAATAATTTATAATAAATACTGAAATATTCCATAAAACATAAGAATTGCCAGTTTTGAGTTCATGGTGAATTTAAAATTATCAATACCATGATTTAATATGATTTGCCATGATTCTTTGATTGATATGCTACATCTCAAAAATAAGTATTTGAAGAAAATCGTCAGTAGCCTAAATGTGACTCAGAAACATGATTCTCTCAAAATATCAATAGAAAACTTTCTTAGTCTTATAGGATCTCAATGTGCACAGTTCCACATTTAAAATATTTCCTGTAGCTCCCAGCTCATGGTCATATTATCACAGACAAATCTCTCAGATCCTAAAAATATCATAAATGAACACTGAAGCTTAAGCTAAACTCATTATTCACTAATAGCGTACACATTAGCATCGTGTAGCGCATTACTATATTTAGGTTGTGTCGTAGAGGAAAGCTGACCCTAATCCCTTACTATACCATGTCTGTGGGTCAGAATGGTCAATCTCCTTTTCATGTGGCTCTTATTCACTTGTTCTTAGTGCTCATAGCTTTCCCTTGATTAGAACTACTATTTATATAGTTCCAAACCCTTAGGCTCCGCCTACCTGTGTTCATAAATCCAGCCGGCTCATCCTGTTCACCAGTTAACCTCTACAACCAGGCTTGCTAATTGTATGCGCGTATTTTTGAGGACAATGAATTTCAATAAAAGATTATTCTGAAGAAACTGTGTGGTGTTCCAAATGCTAAACCTGCCTCTGAGTTCTCTAGTTAAAATGTAGACACTGTTCTTCCTCTCTCAGCTGTTATTTTGCTGTATATTTCTATGTCATGGGAGTTCATTAGCAGAGAGCAAGAGCACAGCCCAGAGAACATGAGGAGATCCAGAACGACTGAACCCTCAGGAGCGCCGCACACCACAGGGAACCTGAGACTCGATATCAGCTCTCAGCACAGACAAAGGCAGGAAAGGAAGGAGAAAGTCTTGCCTGCTCACCATGCAAGAGTTGAGTAGTAGTAGTTGTCGACTCCCCAATGAGTTCATTAACTCGACACAACAGGCCGAGTTAATGAACTCGGCCTGTTGTGTTTTTTATAAAGTTTACTCTAATACTCTTCAAGAGGTAACACTCACTTTCACTTTTATTTATGTTTTTTTTTTTTTTAAACAGTCTAATACATTAAGACTAACTTACTAACTTAATTTAGAACACAAAATCTAAAGTTTACAGTGAAAACAAATTTAAGCAACACTCACTACATATCTTGGGTTGTACACTCTTTAGTACTCTTTAAAATAAAGGGTGTTTGCACAGCAATGCCATAGAAGTAACCTTCGGGTACTAATAAAGTTACCTTGACCTTGAAGAACCATTTTTGTTAAAAAGGTATACAAATCGATTAAAAGTTTAAAAATCTTTTTTTATATATATATATATATATATAATAAAGAACCTTTTGTGGAATGGAAAGATTCCATGGATGTTGAAGGGTCTTTATGGATTTTTAAAAGTGTAAAGCAATTACAAAGCAATAGCTTTCATGTATTATGAAAGATGAAGGTTATTTTGACTAAATTAAGAATAGCATACTAGTATAATACTATTTCATACTTCATTTTGAAATGCATTGATGTGCATGTACAATTTAACACACTGCTTTTTGCATATTGTGTAACAGCAGGTCTGAATATCCAGACACAGACTGTATCCGAATACTGTATGTACTGTATATCTATACATATTCGGATACAGTCTGTGTCTGCCTATTCAGTTGGGCAGTATGCATATCTATTATGAAGATTCTGAACTGCAACTTTAAGAAAGAAGTATATTATGCTCACCAATGCTGCATTAAAAATAGCTTTTAAAAAAGTTGTAATATTTTGAAATATTATTCATTTAGAATGACGTTTTAAAATCAGAATTTTCAGCATCATTACTCCAGTCTTCAGTGTCACATGACCCTTCAGAAATCATTATTATATGATGATTTGATGATAAAGAAACATTTATGATTATTATCAGTGTTGAAAACAGTTGTGCTGCTTAATATTTGTGTGGTACTCATGATACATTTTTTTCAGCATCCTTTAATGATTAGAAAAAAAAGCAATTATTACATTCGCTGATGCTCCAGAAGGAAACACGATGCATTATGAGGCAGGGGTGAAAACTTTTAGAATTGAAAGGTAAATTGTACTTAATTTGTCTTCTGGGAAAAATGTAAGTATCTTCTGTTGCTTCCAAAGGGCAATACTAAATGAAAAAAAAAACTGATATTTAAAGTTAACAAAATAAGAAAAATTTGGACATCATCCTGTTCGAAAGTTTTAATGCATTGTGTTTCCTTCTAGAGCATCAGTGAATGTTTGAACATTTTTTAATAAAACAAAAAAACAGCCGTGGATCATCCAGGTAATGACATTAAGAATCAAGGGTTCATTAACTATTGAACGGGATTTGAACACGATGTAAAATATCTTATTCAAGACAGCACTAAAATAACATGCATTTTTGTATGATCCCTCTTATTTTGTTAAAATTATTCACATTTTCACAGATTCTGCAAGGGAGAATCTTTTGTAAACTTTTGGGCAAGACTATATACAGGTGCTGGTCATATAATTAGATTAATTTGATTAATTTCACTAATTCCATTCAAAAAGTTAAACTTGTATATTATATTCATCCATTACACACAGACTGATATATTTCAAATGTTTATTTCTTAAAATTTTGATCATTATAACTGACAACTAAGGAAAATCCCAAATTCAGTATCTCAGATAATTAGAATATTGTGAAAATGTTCAATATTGAAGACACATGGTGCCACACTCTAATCAGCTAATTAACTCAAAACACCTGCAAAGGCCTTTAAATGGTCTCTCAGTCTAGTTCTGTAGGCTACACAATCATGGGGAAGACTGCTGACTTCACAGTTGTCCAAAAGACGACCATTGACACCTTGCACAAGGAGGGCAAGACACAAAAGGTCATTACAAAAGAGGCTGGCACTTCAAAGAGCTCTGTGTCCAAGCACATTAATAGAGAGGCGAAGGGAAGGAAAAGATGTGGTAGAAAAAAGTGTACAAGCAATAGGGATAACCGCACCCTGGAGAGGATTGTGAAACAAAACCCATTCAAAAATGTGGGGGAGATTCACAAAGAGTGGACTGCAGCTGGAGTCAGTGCTTCAAGAACCACTACGCACAGACGTATGCAAGACATGGGTTTCAGCTGTCGCATTCCTTGTGTCAAGCCACTCTTGACCAACAGACAGCGTCAGAAGCGTCTCGCCTGGGCTAAAGACAAAAAGGACTGAACTGCTGCTGAGTGGTCCAAAGTTATGTTCTCTGATGAAAGTAAATTTTGCATTTCCTTTGGAAAACAGGGTCCCAGAGTCTGGAGGAAGAGAGGAGAGACACACAATCCACGTTGCTTGAGGGCCAGTGTAAAGTTTCCACAGTTAGTGATGGTTTGGGGTGCCATGTCATCTGCTGGTGTTGGTCCACTGTGTTTTCTGAGGTCCAAGGTCAACGCAGCCGTATACCAGGAAGTTTTAGAGCACTTAATGCTTCCTGCTGCTGACCAACTTTATGGAGATGCAGATTTCATTTTCCAACAGGACTTGGCACCTGCACACAGTGCCAAAGCAACCAGTACCTGGTTTAAGGACCATGGTATCCCTGTTCTTAAATGGCCAGCAAACTCGCCTGACCTTAACCCCATAGAAAATCTATGGGCTATTGTGAAGAGGAAGATGCGATATGCCAGACCCAACAATGCAGAAGAGCTGAAGGCCACTATCAGAGCAACCTGGGCTCTCATAACACCTGAGCAGTGCCACAGACTGATCGACTCCATGCCACGCCGCATTGCTGCAGTAATTCAGGCAAAAGGAGCCCCAACTAAGTATTGAGTGCTGTACATGCTCATACTTTTCATGTTCATACTTTTCAGTTGGCCAAGATTTCTAAAAATCCTTTCTTTGTATTGGTCTTAAGTAATATATATATAAAAAGTGAAGTGAAGTGAAGTGAAGTGAAGTGAAGTGACGTGACGTGTGGCCAAGTATGGTGACCCATACTTGGAATTTGTGCTCTGCAGTTAACCCATCCAAGTGCACACACACAGTAGTGAACACACACACACACACCGTGAACACACACCCGGAGCAGTGGGCAGCCATATTGCTGCGGTGCCCGGGAGCAGTTGGGGGTTCGGTGCCTTGCTCAAGGGTCTCACAACAGTCGTGGTATTGAGGGTGGAGGAGGGCGCTGGTTATTCACTACCCCCACCGACAATTCCTGCCGGACCTGAGACTCGAACCCGCAACCTTCCGGTTACAAACCATTAGGCCACGACTGCCCCAGCAGCAAAAACAACAACAACAACAACAATGTAGCATACTACTGTTTGAAATGTTTATCTTAACATAATGCATGCTGTTTCACATACTGTTGTCGATTTACACCAAGGGCAAATAGCCCGCCTTTTTGGCAGAGGCTATTTACACTAACTCCACCGACCATTGTCTGATTAGGCCAAACAAAATTACAAAAGAAACCCATCTGATAACAGGAGCAGTGGCGTAGTGAGTAAGGCGAGTGCCGTTAGCTTTTGGTGTGACCGTCCCGAATTCAAATCCATCTTTTCCAAGCTCATTCTTCTCCCTTTTCTCATCACATAAAATATCCGGAAAGTGCACACACACACACAAACAAACAAACAAACAAAAAACATTCAGGAGCTCAGAAACTTGTTATCAACGCTGCCCGCGACTTTTAGTAATAAAATAGCTTCGCTACTGGATCACTATATTATACACCGATCAGGCTATTTTTTGCTTTGTGGCAGGGCACATTATCTTGCTGAAAGAGGCCACAGCCACCAGGGAATACCGTTTCCATGAAAGGGTGTACATGGTCTGCAACAATGCTTAGGTAGGTGGTATGTGTCAAAGTAACATCCACATGGATAGCAGGACCCAAGGTTTCCCAGCAGAACATTGCCCTAAGCATCACACTGCCATCACACTACTGTAGCTCGTCTGTTTGATGGGACCACACGGGCAGCCTTCGGTCCAAACGTGCATCAATGAGCCTTGGCAGCCCATGACCCTATCCCCAGTTCACAACTATTCCTTCCTTGGACCACTTTTGATAGAAACTGACCACTGCAGACCGGGAACACCCCACAAGAGCTGCAGTTTTGGAGATGCTCTGACCCAGTCGTCTAGCCATCACAATTTGGCCCTTGTCAAACTCCCTCAAATCCTTACGCTTGCCCATTTTTCCTGCTTCTGGACAAAATGTTCACTTGCTTCCTAATATATCCCATGCACTAACAGGTGCTGTGATGAAGAGGTAATCAATAACAAGATAACAAGTGTTAGTCACTTCAGTGGTCATAATGTTATGCCTGATCTGTGTATTTCTCAGCAACAAGGGGGTTACATCGCTATTTTTAAGTAATAAGCGCACGTCTTCATAGTTAAGACGCTGAACAGAGGCAGGCATGAATCTCTCTCTCTCAATTATTAATTTAAAATAAATGCTATAAATCATTCATTTAAATAAATGTAATCATCACCACTTCATAACTTTATCTCTTTATCTGTGTCTGATTCAAAGCAGGCAGAATGCTAGATCTAACGAGCTGTAACTTACGGAAAAAATGCAAGTTTTACCTTTTCGTCAAATATAGCGCCACAAACATCAATAACTACAGTACTTTAAGGGATAATCCATGGCTAGCTGTGCGTTAAATCATTTTAATGCACTTCCGCTTCGCGTCGGGTGGTTCTTTGCCTCCACTTAGTGCAAATAGTGATAGATAGCCTACTAGAGTACATTTGCACTTAGTGCAAATAGCCGCTGCCTTAAAAAAATAGTATATAGTATTTACTGCACAGTATACAGTAAGTAGTAAACTAATATTCTGTTCTGAATATATCCTGTTGCGCCTGAAAATGCTTCACAGCATGCAAAAAAAGCAGTACGTATAAGGTTGGCAAACTACTGTACTGTAGATAAATTGTATACCTACTTTAAAATATAAATGAATAATGAATAGAAAATGGCCAAATAGTTTTCAAATTAGTGTACATTCTAGATTTAACATGACACCTTTTTCACCTTTTTCTGCAACTGTCACACACAGAATCAATTAAAGTCAAGCAGTTAAAGCAGATTTAAAGTTACCAGCTGAGACACCTCCTGACAATTGCTTGTCCTGCAGAAACTTTTCCACAAGACTCCTCATATTTAATTCAGAGCGACCTCAAGGAAGAGTCGGGTCTGTCTGCTGACAAATCTAAAGCTCCTGGAAATATGAGCCACAGTCATATACGCCCACACAGACAGGCACACACTCACACATACACACAAAATCATGCTGCAATTCAAAGCGTGCTTCTCTCCCATGGGGTCTGATTCCCCTCCACGTGTCAAATGGCAGGATTTAATTTTGTTGTCTGATTATGGAAAAGCAAACAGCATTTAAAGCCACTTCAGATCTGTCGGCAAGACAAAGGACAGACTAATCGGATGTCTTGAAATCACACAGCGATGTCAAAATTGCTTTTATATTTTTGCTTCTTGCCTCCTTTGAGCTCTTGCGACCTCAGTAAAAACACATCTGTTAGCAGTCAAATCAAACACACAGAACTCAAACACAAATCCACACTGTACACCTCCAGTATGAGTCATCACGCCAACACTTCAAAAGCACAATTGCATTTTCTATTTTTGTCATTGTGACAAATTGCTGAACAGAGAAAATAAAAATTAACTGTTAATAAGAACTAATAAGAATTATGTGGGTGTAATTAGGAAATTAATCATCCAGAGGCTCATATTGATGCTCTTTTTTGTATATAAGCAAGAGAATGATTGTTGCAAGGAAATCAGAACAAACAATTTTTTATGTTGTCTGTTTAGACCCACTTTTTATATTGCCATCCTGGGTTCAATGCAAATTAAAGTTGACATGAAATCAAATTTGACACTATTGCCTCCTGTTCCTGGCCTTATTGTGAGAATTTTACAGCATATTTTAGAGCTTGACTTTATTAATTAACATGAATGTTTGATGTTTGGAAAAGAGCTGCTTTGAATTGAGAAAATGAGCGCTTACCAGGATCAACTAAACGCTGGATTTTCAAAAGTATGTGAAGTTTGCGGCTCCATTGTTCCAGTAAACTTGCACAATGTTCTTGAATGAATAATTTATAGATGCACGCCCGTGTGTTAATGCATGGACATCGACTTTACATTTTCACGCCCATAAACATGACGCAGAACAAAACTAAACTGTGTTTGGTTGCATTACATGACAGTCAAATGTCCTCTTGGGTGGTCCTTGACCAATGAAAGCTGCGATAGAGTCCAGATCTTCTGCCGTCAACCTAAAGGCCTGGCTACGGGAGACTATTCCACGAGAAACTGTGTTCGCTTGCAAAACTTTTGCATTCCCCGAGAAACTTTGTTTGCTCACAAAAATATTCCATTCTTCCCTGATAAACTTTGTTTGCTCGCAAAATGTTTGTTTTTGAGAAACTTTGCGTTTGTTCGCAAAACTTTTGCGTTCCCAAGAAACTTTGCGTTTGTTCGCAAAACTTTTGCGCTCCCGAGAAACTTTGTGTTCGCTCGCAAAACTTTTGCGTTCCCGAGAAACTTTGTTTGCTCGCAAAAATTTTGCATTCTTCCCTGATAAACTTTGTTCGCTCGCAAAACGTTTGTGTTCCCGAGAAACTTTGTTTGCTTGCAAAAATTTTCCATTCTTCCCTGATAAACTTTGTTTGCTCGCAAAATGTTTGTGTTTTTGAGAAACTTTGCATTTGCTCGCAAAACTTTTGCGTTCCCCGGGAAACTTTGTTCGCTTGCAAAACTTTTGCGTTCCCGAGAAACTTTGCGTTCCCGAGAAACTTTGCATTTGTTCACAAAACTTTTGCGTTCCCGAGAAACTTTGCGTTTATTCGCAAAACTTTTGCGTTCCCGAGAAACTTTGTGTTCGCTCGCAAGACTTTTGCGTTCCCGAGAAACTTTGTGTTCGCTCGCAAGACTTTTGCGTTCCCGAGAAACTTTGTTTGCTCGCAAAAATTTTGCATTCTTCCCTGATAAACTTTGTTCGCTCGCAAAACGTTTGTGTTCCCGAGAAACTTTGTTTGCTCGCAAAAATGTTCCATTCTTCCCTGATAAACTTTGTTTGCTCGCAAAATGTTTGTGTTTTTGAGAAACTTTGCATTTGCTCGCAAAACTTTTGCGTTCCAGAGAAACTTTGCGTTTCCCAGAAACTTTGCGTTTGTTCACAAAACTTTTGCGTTCCCGAGAAACTTTGCATTTGTTCGCAAAACTTTTGCGTTCCCGAGAAACTTTGCGTTTGTTCGCAAAACTTTTGCGTTCCCGAGAAACTTTGTGTTCGCTCGCAAAACTTTTGCGTTCCCGAGAAACTTTGCGTTTGTTCGCAAAACTTTGGCATTCCCCGAGAAACTTTGTGTTCGCTCGCAAAACTTTTGCGTTCCCGAGAAACTTTGCGTTTCCGAGAAACTTTGCGTTTGTTCGCAAAACTTTTGCGTTCCCGAGAAACTTTGTTCGCTCACAAAACTTTTGCGTTCCCGAGAAACTTTGCGTTCGCTTGTAAAACTTTTGCATTCCCGAGAAACTTTGCGTTCGCTTGTAAAACTTTTGCATTCCCGAGAAACTTTGTTTTCTTGCAAAACTTTCGCGTTCCCGAGAAACTTTGTTCGCTTACAAAAATTTTGCGTTCCCGAGAAAATTTGCGTTTGTTCGCAAAACCTTTGCGTTCCCGAGAAACTTTGCGTTTGTTCGCTTACAAAACTTTTGCGTTCCCGAGAAACTTTGCATTTGTTCGCAAAACTTTTGCATTCCCTAGAAACTTTATGTTCGCTCGCAAAACTTTTGCATTCCCCGAGAAACTTTGCGTTGCTCTCAAAACCTTAGCAAACCTTTTGCGTTCCTCCACAAGTTTTGATTTCTTTGCAAGGGAATGCAAAAAGAGGATGCAATTTCTTGGGGAAACGCAAAACTTTTTGCGATTAATACTTTTATTCAGCAAGAACGCATTTAAAATATCAAATGTGACAGTAGACTTTTATAATGTTACAAAAAAAATCTAATAAATGCTGTTCTTTTGAACTATTTATCAAAGTACAATGAAAAAAGACCCCACAAAAATATTAATTAGCTTAACTGCTTCCAACATAACTTTTTGAGCACCAAATCAGCATATTAGAATGATTTCTGAAACATTACTTTTTTGATGCATTTTTGATCCAAAATAAATGCAGCTTTGGTGAGCATAAGAGACTTATTTAAAAAAAATAATTATAAATCTTACCTTAAACTTTTGAACAGTAAAATGAGGTTTGGAACAGAACAGAAGGCAAATAAATTATGACAGAATTGTATATTTTTAGAACTATCTGTTTAACTTGTATTGAACCCAGAGGTTAATAGTGTTTGGTTTTGTTGTGTTGGGACAGTGGAGGTGTGGACTAACCAAAGCAGGTGCTGGTCGGGCTCTGTCGAGAGGCCCAGTTCAGTCATGGCTGAGCTCATCACTCTGTAGCTGTCGTCTGGCATCATTATGAGTCACAGAGCCTCTCAAAATCTGACCAATCACAGCACAGTGACGGGAGAATCTCTCGCACTTACTCAGCGACGTGCTTCTGTTTGGCCGCTGTCCAAGGTGCTGAAAGCCAGAACAATGCTGATGTAGACACAGAAAGCTCACAATCACATATTGATATTAACTCAGATGGAAATATGCACTTATTTCCAGCATAGCTTAGTCTGATATATATGACCCTGGACCACAAAACCAGTCATAAGTCACGCGGGTATATTTGTGCCAATAATGGCAAACAATACATTGAATGGGTCAATATTATACATTTTTCTTTTAAGCCAAAAATCATTAGGATATTAGTAAAGATAATGTTCCATGAATATATTTTGTATATCCTACCGTAAATATATATATAAAAAAATGCATTATTATTAGTAATTTGCATTGCTAAGGACTTCATTTGGACAACATTAAAGGCGATTTTCTCAATATTTAGATTCCAGATTTAGATCAAATAGTTGTATCTCGACCAAATATTGTCCTATCCTAACAAATCATGCATCAATGGAAAGCTTATTTATTCAGGTGATGTATAAATCTCAAATATTATATATATATATTTATATTTGAGATTTATATATTTGCCTATTTAAATCCAAACAGCGACTTTTTTATATATACTTTTTATATATAATACACTGCCCGGCCCCAAAAAAGTCGCTGTTTGGATTTAAATAGGCAAATGGTTAAGAGTCAATGATTGGATAATTATTGCAGGGATTTTTATCATGTTATATGTTTGGCAACAGTTCTTCCAACACTAATTGATGGAGTGTGTAGCTTTTCATTTCTTAAACAACCATAGGTAGACACATCATAGCCATATTCCAGGATGACAATGCCAAGATTCATCCGACTCAAATTGTGAAAGAATGGTTGGGAGGGATCATGAAGAATCATTTTCACGCATGAATTGGCACCTCTGAGTCCAGACCTTAAATTCCTCTTGATGGAAATAACATCACAACATTTATTTCCATAAAGAGGTGCATGTGTATATATATATATATATATATATATATATATATATATATATATATATATATATATATATATAGCACATCATTTCTCCAGTCTTCAGTGTCACATGACCCTTCAGAAATCATTCTAATGTGATGATTTGATGCTCAAAAAACATTTCTTATTATCAACATTGTGCTTAATAGTTTTTGTGGAAACTGTGATATATTTTTTCATGATCCTTTGATGAATAGAAAGAGATTTTATTTATAGAACAGTATTTATTTTAATATAACTAAAATATTTTTTGTAACATTTAAAATGTATTTACTGCCACTTTAGTTGCATTATATCCTTGCTGAATAAATTCTTAAAAAAAATCATTTTACATCTATTTTTCTTTTCTTACTTTTAGATGTACATAAGCATATAAATGGCTGCAAAGTTAATTACATGGACTTTTTTTATTATTTAAAAGATTTTTTATTTTATTTGATGAATCATATAGCTCTTTTCCATGCAAAAACCTTTTATACTGCCATGCTTAAAAAAATCTAAAAGTACCATAAAAGTAGTCAATATGGCTTATAACTGCACTATATTTCAAGTTGTCTCAAGCCTTTCTTCAAAAATGAAGGTTCTTCAGAAATTGTCTTTGTTTTCCACAGGTAAATTATGAATTTTCTGGCTGAATTACTCATTTAATGGGCTCTGCTACAGTTTCCAGCAGGCTTACGAGATCCAAATAAACTTGTGATCTGCCATATAAAATGAATCCTGAAATGTGCAAACAGATGCTGATAGTGTTGATCTGCAGTGGTCAGTGATCTCTGAAGGTCTGTCTCTGACACATGGCTAATGAAGCATGTGTCTTCATGCTTCTGAGATCAGAGGAGCTCATCTAACACACACACACACACACAGTCTCTCTCAGCTTTCTAGCCCACTCGCTATGTAAAATTCAAAGCAGGTGAGCAGCAGGCCTCCCAGCAAACGTGTTTACCCAGCCTGTGACGCACATCAGAGTGAGAGAGAGAGAGAGCAGGATGGTGCTGATGGAATGAGGAGGAGGAGACAAATGGGAATAGGAAAGAGAAGGAGAGAGATGCTGTGAAAGCCAACACAGTGATCCATGAAACAGGATACAGAGAGCACAGGTGCTGAGTCAAAGTGATAAATTAAACACGATTCCTAAAGCACCTGTCCCTCATTCCCAAAAACCAAAGCACACTTAAGGTCAACATTTGGATTGTCAAAAGTACCGGTGCTGAAATTTAAAAAATGTGATGATATCAGCATTTCTGCAGTACCGGTGATAGGAGGCTGCACTGATACAAATGAATCATTGAGGCTGTAAGTGCAACACAAATAAATCTTTGTTTGTTACTTTTTCCTGGATCATTTGGATTTGTAGCAAAAACATATTTTGTATAATTATATATCGCACTTCTTATCCTGAGTCATCTAGACAAGGCTTTGTAGACATGTGCATTTCCAACATATTATTTAAGTTACATTTACTTAAAATATTTACTGCTGGATTTGGCTGATGCAATGAACCCTTTCACATGGTGACGACATATTTTTCCATATTGCAACATAAATCTAGCAATTTTTCTCATATTTCATATTTTAGGGTAATTTTATAACAACGCTATCTACATCAGACATGACCATCGTTGTTCGAGGATGTTTGCTGCTTGATCAATATTAATTCAAATGAACATTTTGTCACAACTTAATTTCATTGTGTACAATCTACTTACTGGGGGTAAGGAGATTTCTAGTTCCCGGAATGCTTTACGTGAGATTTATTTGGAAGAGAAAATGTTGAATTAATTTATCTTCATGTGTTTTTAAGCAAGATAAATTAAGTAGAAGGCTTGTTATTATTGTTTAATGTTCTATTTAGTTGGGATTTAGAAACATTTTTGTCATGTTGGAGTTTTGGGGGTTACCGTGGTGACGAGGAGCCTGGCGTTATAGGCTGACGATTGGTCATCGTATGAATTGCGTTGCTCAATGATCAGCCGTTTATAGCAATATTGTGGGTCGTCTCTACTGCATACTGCTTATTATATTGGATAAATAGAACTAATGCATGTCGTATAAGTGTATTCTGTATAAGTGTATTTTTTACATCTAATTTTATTAGCGCTTAGTTGAATTATGTTGTTTTTGCTAAACAAAGTATTTTAGTTGTGCTTACGAGGAAAATTTTGTTGAAATTACTTAAGGGTGAATGTTGAAGACATGTAAAGTCTATCTGGTCAAACACAAATTAGACGAGTTCAAAATACTTA
The DNA here is from genome assembly GCF_949357685.1 of Gobio gobio. Classification (NCBI taxonomy): domain Eukaryota; kingdom Metazoa; phylum Chordata; class Actinopteri; order Cypriniformes; family Gobionidae; genus Gobio; species Gobio gobio. The sequence continues at coordinate 39,354,623 of NC_137097.1, forward strand.
GAAGTCTAATGCAAATAGTTGCCTCAATTTTTTTGAGTAAAACCAAGGCGATATTTTTTACGATGTGCTTTCAAACGCAAACCTGTGTAAGCACACTGTGAAGAGCGTCAAATGTTTCCATTTGAAGCGTTGATCACTGTAGCCAATCACAGACAAATCTGCTGAGCGTTTGAACGCAATGGCCAATCAGAGGCGTTTAAATTACTCAGAATCTGATCAACTCCACTCAAAACACCAGCAGTTTTGTTCACCGCACGCTTCTTAGATCAAGTCGTGGACCAAGCGAGTTCTGCACGCTTGGTCCACGCTTTCATTATTACCAACAAAGTGTAAACATGATGAAAATAAGAGATTTGTTGCGCTTTTTTGATCAGTAGATTTCATAGCCTAGTGACTGACAGCTTCAGTGATTATAAAGGAAGTGCTCTTTGCTCACTTTCGGTTTATAATCCATTTGCAATTTGGATAAAAGTTTTAAATAGTCCTCTTACTTTTCAATTCCTGCCCCTCAAACATACATACATACACCACTTTTTACAATACAATCAATTCTAAATACATAAAATCAAGTGCTGCCCTTCATTTTGTTCTCATTGAATAACCGTTTCACTTGAAAACACGTCACATTACAAAAGTAAAATGGATTCTGAATGTCTTATCGGTTCATTTGGCCATTTTTGCAACACCCCAGGCAGCTGGTGTACAGCTCCATTCAACTTGAAGGAGGAAAGACTGAAATATCCAAAACCGTAGTCTAAGCTTTTGTTTTAGTAACAAAATATTTTGGTGTGTGTGTGTGTGTGTGTGTGTGTGTGTGTGTGTGTGTGTGTGTGTGTGTGTGTGTGTGTGTGTGTGTGTGTGTGTGTGTGTGTGTGTTGCTTTGTGAGGCTTCTGTTCTCAACCCAGTCCCAGAAGCTTTACCAGTTGTTAATTGATTATGCCTTTTGTTTTTTTTCTTTTGTTCTGCTAATACTCTTCTTGTTGTAATTGTTTATCACAAGAAAGTTATTATTTGTTTGCATATTCTCTTATGGTTCTATGATTTTGATTATTTATTGTTAATTCTTTGGTAAGGGATTAGAGAGGTGTGTGCCATTTCCTTTTGATCTTGTTAAAGCTAGTTAGGGAGTTATAGTCTATTTTTTTATTGTACTTTTGTTTTCTTTTCTTTTTTAGCTTAGTTAATTTATCTCCCTACTAGGTAGAGGGATTGTGTTTGATGTTTTGGTCTTGAAGCCTTGGAATCCTCACACATTTATAACATAAAAGAACTTGTTTTTTTTTTCAATATTGAGTTGTTTTAGGTTATTGTGCAAGCACTGGGGTAGAGAACTGAACCTTGCTGCCTCCACACATCACACCAGTTTATTCTGTTACATGTTCCTCCATCCCTAGACAAATTGTCCCTCTCCTTATACTGTCTACCAAAAAAAAGCATAGTCTTTTGTGACCCGGGACGTCATTCACTAACCTCCTCCTCATTCACTTTTTTAAAGTTAGACATCAACCTTCTTAGTATTCCTCAATCAATTAAATATAAACAATATAACAACAAAAAAATATTTTTTTTTTGTAGAAAAAAATTGTATAGGGTCGCTAATGACCCGAGGTGTGCAACAGTGTAAGTATATTTTTCTGCACAACAATAATTGAATCTTTTATGACTGAATAAGTGCAATTTACCTTTATTCCACACAGTTGCAATGTCTGAAACACAATGATGAAGTGACGTTTCACTCATAGTTACTGCAGGCAGAAAACAAAAGAATAGGAAGAATCATCAGCAAAACTTGAAATGGCTCAGAGATTTAGTGCAGAGCAAGAACTGAACACAATCAAATATTACTGTCACTGTCACTTGATGCTGGATCTGGTGAAGAAGCTGTCAGCGCTCAAAATAATGATTTTGAAGATGTTGAAAATGATAGTTTTGAGAATATGTTTGAGATGGTGAATATGAGGCAGATGCTGAATGTACTGGGAAATGAGCTCTGACGAGGACAGTGATGATGGTGTAAAACATTTGCTCAAACTGAACCCCTACAATCTCCAAAAGGTAATGAAATATGCTTTATTTTATTATTCTGTAATTGTTACTCTAATATCAGGAGAGTTTTATATTATCGTGACAGGTAAAGATCCATCCATGTTAGATATAGATCCGGGTCACTAAAGACCCGAATTTGTAATAATGATTGGCAAAACATTCATGCGTTTAAGGGTTAACCTGATGGAATCTCAGGATAGCTCTAAAATGCACCCCTGGTAAACGCACAAAAGTGTACGAGTACTATGTTGCTCAAACTGAATTCTCCTCCAGGCTAAAATGCAGGAGGTTTATTGAGGACGTTAGGAAACATGTGACTGGTTTTAGAGTCTCATGCATGTTTTAACATGTTTTACTCTAAAAAGAAGCACATTTTCTACCTTATTAGTTGCACTTTCTAAAGCAACCACCACTATCACTATTGCTCATACACTCTAAAAAAAAAAAGGTTCTATATGGCACCAAAAATGGTTCTTGGCTCATTATCATAGGGGAACCTTTTTAAGTGCTATATAGCACCAATTTTGGTGCTTCAGTGGTTCTTTGACTAATATAGCACCGATACCATATACAGAACATGTTAAGATATGGTGCTATATAGCACCAAAAGTGGTTCCTCTATGATTACGACAAAGAACCATTTTTGGTGCCATATAGAACCTTTTTTTTTTTTAGAGTGTACTAACTAACAACCAGAATTTTAAAAACATGCAAAAATCCAATAAACAAGCCATATCTAGACACCAGAATTTCATAGAGACTTGGGTCACTAAGAATCCACATAGCAATGCACTACGGTTTACTCCGGAAATATTGGCAATGGCAACATCAAACTACCTTTCTTTATTTTTGTCTTAGTTGTCATAGTTGTACTCTATTCTGTACTTTTGACCTGTCAGAATCATGGAGCGGAGCTGCTCAAACTTTAGCGTCCCGAGGTTTAATTCTAGAAAAATGCCTCGGCTGCTCTTGTTCTAGTTTTGTGCTCTGCAAGCCCCTTTGTGGTTATAAGCACTGTTCTCCAGGCGTTTCCCCAGAGACTGTCAGGATAAATTTAGGGGCGACTTTGTGAGCCGAGCGAAAAAGTACACACACACACACACACACACACACACTTTCTACCTCTAAATTTGGACGACTGCAGTGCAGGGATATTAAAAAGCCTGAATCATTACAGCCTTCAGAGGCCTTGATAAATTACAGACACATCACAGGGCTGATAGGTCAACGGATGGCCAGTAATGAGAGGGATAACAAACTTACGACAAACTCACTTTTACTTCATTAACAACCCAGTGAAACTGCCCACAGACAGCAGAGACCACAGCTGGTTTATACCCTGATAAAGGAATAGCTCATGTTGTTCTGAACCCGTATGAGTTTGTGGAGCACTAAAGGAAATGTTTTGAAGAATGTCCATGCTGTTCTTTTTCATACAGCGCAAGCAAACGCTAGCGTTCAGAAGTTTGGGGGTGGTAAGATCCTTTAAATGTCTTTTAAAGAAGTCTTTTCTGCTCACCAAGGCTGCATTTATTTGATTAAAAATACAGTAAAAGAGTGACATTGTGAAATATTATTACAATTTCAAATAACCATTTTCTATTTGAATATATTGTAAAATGTAATTATTTCCCTGTGATGCAAATCTGAGTTTTCAGCATCATTACAGATGCTGTGCACAGACATTTTTGGGGGCATGTGCTCAAATGGGAAAAAAGGGCACCCCTCTTATCATCATTTATAAAACAAACAAAAAAAAGAAGTTACATATGATTGATAATCTTTTAATTAAATATACTATTTAACACTACACACTATAAGGGTTTTAATACCAATTGAATGAAATCAGTATCGACAAAATCCATCTTACCATTCATCATAATCCATTTACACTGCAATTATGATTGCCTAAATAATGTTATGAGATTAACGTTCTAAATATAATATTTTGAATATATATAAATATGGTTAACACTTTACAATAAGGTTCCATTTGTTAACATTGGTTAGCGATATTAGTAAACATGAATATTTCATTAAACCATTTATTAATCTTAATAATGTTAATGTTAATTTCAGCATTTACTAATACATTATTAAAATCAAAAGATGCATCTGTTAATATTATTTAACGGACCTGAGCTAATGTTAACTAACAATGAACAGTTGTCATTTTATTAACATAACTAACAAAGATTAATAAATACGGTAATACATGTATTGTTCATTGTTAGTTAATGCATTAACTGAAAATAACTAATGGAACCTTAATTGTAAAGTGTCACCGAAATATGAAATATTGGGAAAAAATTAAATTATACTGTTAAATGAAACTAAAACCTCCAGTAGGTGGCGGCAAGTCCAATCCAAAATGTCATGCAAGAATTAAGAATTAATTTGACTGGAACTAAGGGGCCAAGCCCAACACCTGAAAAACAACCCCACACCATAATCCCCCCTCCACCAAACTTTACACTTGGCACAATGCAGTCAGGCAAGTATCGTTCTCCTGGCAACCGCCAAAACCCAGACTCGTTCTTTAAATTGCCAGACAGAGAAGCGTGATTCGTAACTCCAGAGAATATGTCTCCTCTGCTCTAGAGTCCAGTGGCTCTGCTTTACACCACTGCATCCAACGCTTTGCATTGCACTTGGTGATATTTTGTTTGTATGCCGCTGCTCGGCCATGACAACCCATTCCATGAAGCTCTCTACACACTGTTCTTGAGCTAATCTGAAGGCCACGAAGTTTGGAGGTCTGTAGCTATTGACTCTGCAGAAAGTTGGAGACTTCTGCGCACTGTGCTGATTTTACGTGGCCTATCACTTCGTGGCTGAGTTGCTTTTGTTCCCAACTGCTTCCACTTTGTTATAATACCACTAACAGTTGACCGTGGAATATTTAGTAGTGAGGACATTTCACGAATGGACTTATTGCACAGGTGGCAACCTATCACGGTACCACGCTTGAATTCACTGAGCTCCTGAGAGAGACCCATTCTTTCACAAATGTTTGTAGAAGCATCTGCATACCTAGTGCTTGATTTTATACACCTGTGGCCATGGAAGTGATTGGAACACCTGAATTCAATGATTTGGAGGGGTGTCCCAATACTTTTGGCAATATAGCACATGTTATAAACACTGAGTACAAAGAACTTATACAAGGGCAATTCACACCTTTTGGGAGGATTTTTATTAATTTTGGTTTATTTAAGGTAATTTTCGGCCTTGCACGGCGCTAATTTATGTCAACACCAGACTAGCTTGCTTGTTAAGCTTAATTGAGGGCTATTGCCTAAGTTAGACTGGCTGTATTGAGACGTTTTAATAGTCACCAATGAATTGAGAATTGATGCCATGGGCCAAATTTAAACAAAAACTAAATTATAAAATGAAATTGAAAAAAAAATGCAAAAAGAGCACTTATCTAGTCAGAGACAAAAGGGACACGTGCCTGGTGACTAGGGGCCATCAAGCTCCAAACAAAAAAATATTAAAGTACTAAGTAGTCCTTGTGCACTATATTTCATGTCTTTTAGTGTCATAAATGGCTTTATGTGATGAAAATACCCCAAATTAAGCCATTATCCACTGTTAATGCAGTAGCTCTCTAAGGTAATTTCCACATGTGCATATTCAAACGTAGCGCACACCAGATTTGCCGTCAATGCCAGATTTGTTCTCACGTGTCCTATAAACCAAACACAACATGCCAATTTTCAATATGCAGAAGGGTGAATGACATTTGAGCGCAATGTAAGCAAATTAGGACAGAATTTTAAATTGTTAAAATTAAATTATTCCTTTAAGAAATGCCCCTATTGTATTTAAATCAACCTACAAATGTTGTTGTTTTGATGTGGTGTCATTAAATGTAGTTAAAATAAAAATAACAATGATTTTTTTTAAAAATAAGGCTTTACAGTAAGAACAGGCATAATGGGCAACAAATGGGCAGCCGTGCAATCGTGATAACACAAAGCCCTGCCAGACACTTGAGCTGTTATGTGTGTGTATAAATATAAATATAGTGATACCAATGAAATGAACAAACCTTTCACACTCTTCTCCCTCACGCATGTGCTCACAATCCCGGCCAGACACACTAACACCTCACCTAAATATACATCAAACAAAGCACATGGTCAGTCGCTGCGCTTCTATGTTTAGAGGGAATGGCCAGGGGAAGGACGTCACCCCTCGTGATACTAAACTTCACATGAACAGTTTATCGCATTCACACAGTCTCGTCTTGCCCGGCTCCTGTGATTCATAATTCCAGATTCAGCTGCAGGGAAACCCTGACATTTGCCTGGACGCCGGCCATGTTGCCGCTGCCCTTCGACCCGTGCCCTACTCATTTGACAATGTTTGTTTGCATGCTCTGTAACGGCACATTTTAACCCTTGTGAAAAAGAAATGCATGTAATTGTGTTCAATGTGCATTTCAAATCTTAAAAATATACTTTTAAAAAACTGCAGATGATAATATGAGCATTTAATAACCTTTCTTAATGTTAGTTAATAAATACATATACGGCTGTTTGTGTTTGTTCAGTGCTTTTGTTAAGAGTTAACGTTCATTTTAAAAACTTATTAGTAAATAGAAGTCAATAAATGCTGTAAAAAATATTGTTTATTGTAACAATGTTTACTAATGTAGTAAACTAGTACAGTGTTACCGTCCAGTAGTCTATTATTTCTGTAATAAGTTCTCTTTTTAAAAAATATGCTGAAGCGCAGCCTACTTCTTTTTCACAAGTGAATGCAAGGACTGTGTGTACATCTTAACATGAAAAAGATTGTAATACGTACACTTAGTAGGCTACTTTCTAATCTTGAGCTTCTAATCTTAAATAACAGTGCAGTTGCTGAAAGACCCGAAGGCATTATGAAATCTAATCACATTGTAAATGTTACCCAACACGGTATACAGATACGGAAACAGATGGTAAAAGCAAGGGCCTGAAAGATTACCATATTCATGTACTATGTTAATTATGGAATACGCCATGGCCTTTCAAAGAACAAATGCAAAAAAACAAACAAGCATGGTATTACTATGGTACATGGTGTTCAGAATTGTATATTTTTGTTTTTGCAAGCGACACGAACACAGCTAAATTAACAATAATGAGAAAAAAAAATATGGAGGTGTAGGATTTCACCATGTCCTCAAAGTATGTGAGCAGAAAACACACACACACACACACGCACACGCGCACGCACGCACACACACACACACACACACACACACACACACACACACAGCAGCTGGCTCTCTTATGTAAGTGCTGCAGCTCTGTTTCTCTCTCTCCCTCTCAGCAGCATGTGTAATGTCCTTCGTGTTGCTATGGGCCTGCGGGAACAGTGCAGTGCTGCCACCTGTTGGTTATGTTGTATAATGTTTCCCCCCTATATAATATGGATCGGCTGTTCTCAACTGGATTCATTTAAAGATCCAGATTTTACTTTGGACCTGAAGTGTACCACAATGAACCATTATATAAAAGTAAATAAATGTAATTAAAATCAAACATCCAAATTAATTTAGTCTGTTACTTTGAGCTGCATAACCTCGACAGATCTTACACGAGGGTGTTAACAGAAGTGTAATCGTTTGTCTTTCAGAACGATTCAGCTGTCGACACTATCAAACTGTTTTCTGCAAATTATATCAAACGGGACTGATGTTTTAGAGTGTGACAAACCACCCAATACCACAACAAATCAGATCTAACTATTGCCAATACTTACAGGTGTGCATACTGTTGATTTCCCTCCAAAATGACCTCTTCTTCCTGACGGATGATGTCATCTTTCGTAAGTTAAAGGGATATAACAAAAAACTGACAGGATGGAAATAAAATTAAATACAATTTAACATCAAATAATCCAGTATGAATGTCTATTTATTTTCCAATTTAAAATTATAATTTAAAATGAGAATTTATTATTTTGGAAAAGGACTTTAATTGTATGCTTGAATTAAACTGATAACTTATTGTCATATGAAAAGGATCTCCGTGTAAACTGAGAATATAGGAAAGTCTATTATATGATTACCAATTTAAACAATATTAATATTGTTAATTCTGATAATACATTATGTTTGGATAAGAATAAATCTTTTAACATTAAATATTTTTAACCGTTAAAACCGTTAAGTCCCAGTTAGTAGAAACGAACTAGAAAAATGTACTGATTTTCAACTTACATTTATTTGTATTTTTTTATATTTCCTCCAATGTATTATGAAATTTAATTGTGGATATAAAATGAATATACAGCATAACAGGAAATATTCATTTAGACTGGTTCCCTTTCGATTTCGGTTCTCTCGACATTTGCGTTTGCTAACCCTTCCGGAAAATACTACTGAAGCCTCATTGAATCACGTCAGTAACACTGGCCAATGGCATTCAAGCGCACAAAAAATGGGTGGGCTTCCTTGCTATACAAGGTGGCTCTGAACGAGAGTCAACCTTCTGCAAGAAGCCTATCAGCAATCAAGACTTACACACCATGATCTATAGATGTGTTCCGGTGAGCCTTCAATAAGGATGACTTCTAGCGATTGCTTCAGAGGACAGTCCGTATCACCCACTGTCACAATTTACGAAAGCATGGCAGGCGTTGCCAGGGGTATCAGAGTGGGTTATAAAAAAACAGATTGCAGAGAGCAAGAGCGGCACTAGAAAAAGTGCCAAAGGAATCCACCCAATCGTGAATTTGAGACAATTTTGTGCCTGTCCAAAATTATTACACTGAGGCAAATCCTCCCACATATCAGGCCAGGAATTTGGTTTCTCTCTGTGGATTTTAAGGATGTTTATTTTCACATTCAGGTAGCCCCTTGTCACAGGCGCTTCCTGAGATTTGCATTTGAGGGGATAGCATATCAATTCATGAGCCTGCCTTTCGGGTTATCGTTGGCCCCGCATCTTTCAATCCATTCAATGTGAAATGCATAATGTGTCTCTCTCCCCTCTAAAGCAGAGTGGAATGGACATCTTGAACAACTTAAGACGATTAGTTGGTTTTAGCCCAATCAGAGAGCACGCTGCTCAGCGACAGGCTCAGAAGTTTGTGAAGTTTGGTGGAGGGGGGATTAGGGTGTGGGGTTGTTTTTCAGGGGTTGGGCTTGGTCCCTTAGGTCCAGTGAAAGGAACTCGTAATGCTTCATTTTGGACAATTTCATGCTCCCAACTTTTTTGGGAACAGTTTGGGGATGGCCCCTTCCTTTCCAACATGACTGAGCACCAGTGCACAAAGCAAGGTCCATAAAGACATGGATGAGTGAGTTTGGTGTGGAGGAACTTGACTGGCCTGCACAGAGTCCTGACTTCAACCCGACATAACACCTTTGGGATGAATTAGAGCGGAGACTGCAAACCAGGCCTTCTCGTCCAACATCAGTGCCTCAAAAATCAAAAATTCCCATACACACACTCCTAAACCTTGTGGAAAGCCTTCCCAGAAGAGTTGAAGCTGCTGTAGCTGCCAACGGGTGGGCCAACACCATATTAAACCCTACGGATTAAGAATGGGATGTCATTAAAGTTCATGTGCATGTAAAGGCAGGCGTCCCAAAACTTTTGGCAATATAGTGTATAACATATCAACACATTAGAGAATAAAACCAAGACAGAAAGTGAATTCCCCATGAAATCGAGTTTAATAGAGTTTAAAAATAAGGCTATGATGCAGTTTTAGCAAACTTTTGACAAGAAAAACACAGTAATGACAAGCTGTGGCACACACAGCAAGTCCAGTAAGAGTTAAGGGATATAGCGACTACACACACATACACACTCATCCACACACACACACACAAATGCAGTAATATTTCTCAATCATCTCCACATACACTCACACATATGCACACAACCACCCAAAAAGGTGGCAATAAACAAACTGCAGTATGCTTTAAAAAAGGAAAGAAAAAGACATGCATAGCTCAGTACAATAAACGTGTTGATTTCCAAACGATCCACGGAGGTTATACGTCATACGCCTTCTAATACTGTCAACATTATCAGTCAGTTCCTTCAACATGACAACTTCACTTCATAAAGGTGTCTGACGCAAAGCAAAACAATAACGTCCTTGTTTCGCAAACATGTAAAAAGTTACATTCTGAACCACAAAGTTCATTATGAAAAATAAATACTTGGAATGGTCGACGACACGGATATAAAGATTCCCTTTATGTGTCAGAATTTAAAAGAAACAAAAATCCCAAAACCGACCCATTTCCCCATTTACACATAAAAAGTCAAATATAATGTTGCATTTGTTTCAACGGACATCTAGGTACAATAAAAGTGTCGTACAGAGAAGATACAAAAGGAGCGCAAAACTCAGAATTAGAAAACTTAACACACTCAAACCCAGGCCTGGGACAAACAATACAGACAAAACCCACATAAATTGTCCTGGTATGCTTAATGCTGTAGCAAACGAAACTAAATCCAACACAAGAAATACAAATCATTTATTTTACAATCCCTGTCAATTTTTTTATTAACATTATTTTGTCCGTTGTTTGTCCATTCAAGAGAGTCACAGAACATCAAAAAGCCTTGGCAATGCAAAATATTTGACAACTAGGCTGTTTAGTATGTGTTATTTGTTCTACATTTCATCCTTTGGTAAAAGGGCAGACCATCTCAACGGCAATACCATGTGTTAGAGCTGCACGATTAATCGTTAAAGATTGCAATCTCGATTCAAACACCCGACACGATTCTGTCGCCAACGGTCACTGGCGCTCGTGTTGCTAGAAATTGACAGCTCTCCATTGAAACGAAAGGGATCATCGCTTTGTCGCTGGCTGTGTGAACGCAGCTTTATCCCTAAATGACAACGATTCACCTGTCTTTTATACCTTTGACAAAATCACACCGAAACAGTCTGCATTGGCACTGCCGCTGATCCAGAAAGAGCATTTGTCATGTATAGGTATGAAACAGCTTCACAAACTGTCTTTTCAATCACAGTATCGTTATTTCTTTCTAACAATAAATCAAATTATGACAGAAGTATTGTCGATTGTATTGATTACATTGTTACACCAGTAGGTGGCGACAAGTGACTGTTAAAAAAAATGTATTTGCCATTGAATCATTCATTCAAGAGATTCGTTTGAGTGTTGATTCATCCAGTAATGAAACAAGTCAAGTATTAATGAGCGAGTCTTTGAATCATTCATTCAAACCGATAAATAAAAAAAAGTATTCATTCAAATTAATGAAACATTTTTATATAGACTGCAGCAATTAGCATTTTGTCAGAACCTTATTTTGTTTAGTTGTCTGTTCAGAATTGTGATATCTGCGATCTTTTTCAATTTGAATCGTGCAGCTCTACCACATGTCGTTCTTTCCAGAGATCATGTTCGTCCATGTTCGGTACGGTCTTTAAAGTGCCAGCAAGTTCTAGCGTGAGGGAAGCCCAAATTTCTAGAGCTCCGGGCTCTGTATAGGAATGATACAGGACTCATGCAAGCGAGAACCACACACATACAGACACGCACACCATGCTGTAAGGTGCAGAGACACACCGCTCGCGAGATCTACGCCAGACAGATAGCAAAAATAGCTCTCTGAGTTTCTATTTACATGAACTACACAATGCTACCACTGCCATAGTGCACAGAGAAACCTCTGATCAATTCTGTGAAGAACATTTAAAAAAATCTACAAAATCAAGCAGCTAACATTTAAACAGTTCCCTAAAGTTATACGTTGTAAACCGTTAAGATTTTAGCACAGGATTTTCATATAGTTGCGATATAATTGTGGACGGACATAAAGTCATTGTTTTGTTTTGTCCCTTCATTTCAACACTAATCTCTTATCTGTCAATGCCAGATTTATTTAAAACAATAAAATTAAATATATAAGCATTTAAGCAAAAAAATATTAAAGAGCTCATTGTGATGTGGGTATTAAGAACAACACTATTAATAATAATAATAATAATAATAATAATCATAATAATAATATCTGTATTAATAAAGAAGAAAAGTATGTTGTAAACTAATAAGCCCGTGTGGGTTTGATCTAGAGTTCTCCGTTTAAGCCGAAGCAGTGATTTATCAGTCACTCACAGCCTGCCAGACTATAACATAACTGCGCTCAGGCTTGGCAGGAGCCGACTGCAGTTTCAAAGTAGGTTCGGCTGATTCTTCATCTTCATCTCGTGCCATACCACCATCCTCATCACCTGAGAGAGAAAAAAAACAGAGAGATGGTTATATAATGGTTTACAAAGTACTTATTTTTATTATTGGTTCATATTATTTTCCCCCACCTATGCAAAATTATTTACATCAGCAGAAATCTCCATTCAGAGCTTTGCTGAAACTTTAAAATAATGCAGATTCATATTGTGCATAAATCATGCACAATATAAGACCACTGACAAGTATTGAAAAAGTCAAGTGAAGAGTCACATACATTTTTTTCTATTTAATTTATATAAAGGTTCACCTAAATTATTCGTTTTTTATGACCATTCTACACATTTTCATCCATGGATTTTTTAGCCAAGGTAGCAAAGTACTTTGCATGTGAAACTAGATTTTATTTGCATATTTGTTTATAATTTGTGGGTTTGCACTGAAGTCCAATGTAATTTAACTGCCCGATCTTTTATTAACAGCCTTGTTTACACTCAGACAGGTTTACAATATGATACCACAGTTCAAAAGTTTTCATTTAGAAATAAATTAATACTTTTATTCAGCAAATGTGCATTCAATTATTCAAAAGTGACAATAATGGCATTCATAATGTTGCAAAAGATTTCTGTTTCAAATAAATGCTTTTCTCTTGAACTTTCTATTCATCAAAGACTCCGGAAAGAAAAGGTTTCCACAAAAATATGAAGCAGCATAACTGTTTTCAAATTTGATAATAACAAGAAATATTTCTTGAGCATCAAATCATCATATTAGAATGATTTCTGAAGGATCATGTGACACTGAAGACTGGAGTAATGATGCTGAAAATACAGCTTTGATCACAGGAATAAATTACATTTTACAATATATTTGAATAGACAACAGTTGTTTTGAATTGTAATAATATTTCACAATATAGCTGTTTTACTTTGTTTTATTTAGATCAAATAAATGCAGCCTTGGTGAGCATAATGCAGCCTTGGAATTCTTACCAACTCTCCTCTTTTGAATGGTAGTGTACATGAATATGATGAATAAATAGCAGAATGTGGAATATCCAGGTTTACAATGTGAAACATACACAAATAGCATCTGCTGCTCATGGACAGGTCATGGAGACACTGGTAATGAAGCACTTACCGATTCTGAAGTCGATGTATCCCTCTCCTCCGCTCATGATAAGCATGCTCTTGCCATCTGGGGATGAAGAGTCTGAGTTCTCAGGCGTGCCTTCAGCTCCTGGCACAATAACCTGGCCTGAAAACACAGCATTAACCCATTAACACTCCACCAGTTGTTATATCAAACACCACAGATGTAAAACAATATGCTGAACATGTTCTTTCATCTACATTGCAAAAATATACACTTTACACCATAGTAGCATTTATTGTACTGCATTAATATATCATTTTAATATAAACCTATTGATTTATGTTACATAGGGTTGTCCATTTAAAAAGATGTATTTGTTTATTTATGCATGTGTTATTATAGTCATACATTATTAAGATATTGTTTTATTCATAATACATTATTGTAATTTTTTTTACATTCCTTTCTTGAGGTATACCCACATATCCTGAACATGCATTTGACTACAAAACTGTCCAAGGATTGTTTACCCAAAAATGAAAATTCTGTCGTTACTTACTCGCCCTCAGGTTGTTCCAAACCTGAAGTTCCTTTCTTATGTTGGAAAGTAAACGACGACAGAATTTTCTATTTTGGGTGAACTATCCCTTTAAATGATACTGTAGTACTTATAATATTATCCTTATGTTATCATTAAACTTTTAATAATCAGGCACTTAATTGAAGGGACCGTTCTTCTTCAAACAGGAGTCTTCCCAACAGTCCATATCCACCTTATTTTTGACGTAAGGGCGTTTGTAAATTGAATGTGTTTTTTAGTTATTTTAGCTGTCCAAAAATGCTTGCTATGCTGCTTGATATTGCAAACTGGGCCCTCATTTATTAGCAGTGCGTAGAAAAGGTTCTATATTTTGTCCTACGAATGAAATTTAGAATGTGCCCAAGTACAAGAAAATCCGTATTTATCAAACATGCTCACACAGTTCTTAGGCACACGAGTAAGCAATCATTGTTGATAAATCCCACATGTGCGTAAGTACCATGCTCGTTCACGGTCATTGGCATCTGGAACACTTCCCTTTAAAAATCATATACACACTTGTTTGAAGTGCAAATAGTTTTACTGTTTAATGCACTCTGTTCTAGTTATTTATTTAAAGCGGCCAATGAATCGGAAGTCCCGTAAGTTCACAGAAAAGTTGGATATGTTATGATGTCATACCTGGAACTGTAGCAAAGAATTTGACAGCGTCTCTGTGGCCATGGAAGCAGAGCTGAGCATGTGCCATGGAGCAGTACGGTACATACGAGCCAGTCACAGCACCAACTATGGTGTCATCGCCGTACACTCGCACCGCCCCACCTGGACGACAGGCGATCGCTCCCACCGTCTTATTAGCTGCCGGGGGGAATATGTTTAAACACAAGTGTCTACAGCATCTAATGTTAGCAGTTAGTATCTTGCAGAGCAGATGCCTGTCAAATTTAAAGCACAGCCTCGTTGCGAAACTACCGGGATAGAGCCATTCATTTTAAAGCATTAAAAGCAAATTTCATCTAGATGCAGATTCACTGTTGATCAGCTCAGAAAGATGAAAGTGATTGGAGAGAGAGGAAGATCTGAGAGGAACTAAGAACTTGGATCTGAAATATTGAAAACAGCTGAGCATAAAAGCAAACAAGCCAAGCAAGACAGCTTTGTTTCAGAATTAACCTGCTGTCAACAATGTGTTTCCCACTCACCCCTCTGACCTAGATATCCACACTGACCTACAGCTATAGAGACAGGAGACGAGAAAGAGAAGAAGACAGGAGGAGAGAAAGTGGCCAAAGAGACTGAAACTAAAGCTGCCTTCGACATTAAATACAGATGTATGTTTATGTGTTTGTGATACTGGCTTACAGTCTGATAACGGGATGGAGATGATGACACCATTTCCTGTTCCCACCCACAGCCGGTTACAGGAAACCATTAGAGCCGTGATCCTCACAAAAGAGAAGCCCAGTTTTCCTGTTCCTGTTAAAGACAAATGGAAGTCAAATTAATTGTGTATTTATTCCAAACGCATATTATAAAAGAGCTCAAATCTTGTACATTCATGTGTTTTGCAGTCGCACACTTTCCGTTCAAAAGTTTTGGGTCAGACAGACTTATTTTTTTTTTTTAAAGGTACACTGTGAGACAAAATCCTGAAAAACTAAATGTATCAGAGACAGAGTTTCCACAAAAATATGAAGCAGCACAACTGTTTTCAACATTGATAACAATAATAATTGTTTCTTAAACATCAAATCATCATATTAGAATGATTTCTGAAGGATCATGTGACACTGAAGACTGGAGTAATGATGATGAAAATTCAGGACATCTAAGGAATAAAATTACATTTATTGAAAATTTCAAATGCAATATATTTCACAATATTATGTTTTTTATTTGATTTTTGATTTTTAAAAAATGCAGCCTTCTTTTAAAAACATTTTTTAAAAATCTTTTGAATGATGTGGGTCTTATTTTGTGCTCCCCGGAAGAAAGAAAGTGTGCGAATTAACCATTTAAAAGACGAAAATTAAATATCACTGTTTAAATGTCATTCTACAACATATAATGTATAATCATTTAAATGATCCTTGACCGTTTATCCAGTTCATCCAAAACCAGTTTATCATTAAGCAAAAGAATAAAAGGTGACCATGAACCTAAAGAAAAAGAAAAAAACTAAATTTTCACAGTTTTCTCACCTAACATTTTGCTGACATAAGGCTCAATGTCCACATCCTGAAGATGCTGGAAGGTGTGAGCGTGAAAGAGGCGGAGGGTGGAGTCTAGCCGGATGGACACCCAGATCCCGTCACCCACCCAGGCCAGCTGACGCACCTGACTCTCCTTACGCGGGTGGGCGTCAAAAGACTTCTGTTTTTACAAATACCCAATGAGAAATGCATTACAACACATTGTAAAAACATCCTGCTCAAGCACCGATGTCAAAATGGGCTTTCAATATAACATGGCTGCCTATAGAGTAGAAAGGTGAAACAATTTTTGAAATCGGTGCAACCTGAAAATTTGCCAAATAGGTAGGAAAACTTCAACACTCATAATGCACTTGGCATGTTGTCGTCCAAGGCCACTCCCACCAGTTTGCTATGGATATGCTTAACCAGAGCCAAATATCGCCTTGCCTTAGTAGGAAATACTTCTTAGTAAACTTTTAATCAATGGTATTGTTCCCAATTGCAAGAATTCAAAGAGTAAACGTTTAGTGGGAGTGAGTTATTTTGGGTTTCCATTGATGGATCTAGCATGTTATAAGCAGCAGCTAAAGGCTGCAAAGAATCATAGAAAACACAGTGACGGAAAATCGGAAAAACCTTGTGTTGGTGCAGGTGCATAAGGGCGTGTCTGAATCTACTTTTGCTAGTTTAACTATGGGAAAAAATGGTCGGCGGGCCAAGTGCATGGTCCAAAAGGGTTGTCCCTATTCTCTTAATGAGTCATGGGTGTGTTTTGGGCGTAACGTGCAATAAACCAATCAAAGTCTCATCTCCCATTCCCTCCCATTCATCGCGCTATGGCAGATTTGCTTATTTACATAGCGGAATTTGCAATTGGAAAAACTGAACGCTTCTCTAGCGAAGAAACGGATCTAGGTTTGCTCGTCATTACTGCAAATAGGTAGAATAATTCTGATACATGCAATGACTATCCATTATGACATGTAGGCATTTTAATATTTATGTACACAATAATAATCATTTACATTTTAATCCTTTAATTTTTCATATTTGAAACAGTTTGTGTGCTGCTGTGCATCCCTGTGTGTGTGTAATGAAAGTGTACGCGCACTGTGCACTCACCTAAAGGTGCATATTACTATATACTATAACGCGCTCTTTAAATAACACAAAAAATACTGCTTTACTGCGTTACTCGTTTTCAGTTGCCTCAAAATATCAACATGCCAATAATGTGCCTGAACACACCTCGTTTTCAGACCAGCGCACAAATGCAATTGCTATTTAGTGCTGGGTGTAAAAATGATACAAATGATAAAAATTATAAGAAAATGTCAGGCTGAAACTAGCAAAACTAAACAACGGGTTATTGTGTTTGTAGTCAAAATTTCAAACTGGATGACAACGAACACCGTGTTTTAGGCCAAACGGAGGGGAAAACTGAAAAACTGCAGTTCTGTCAGTTTTGTCCGAAGCCAAACGCTGTCACATACAGCAGGTAAAAAAGCTGCTTCCATAGTATTTTTTTTTACCATAATACTGTTTAAAGTACGAGTACGATATAATTTTCAGTGATAAACCTACTCTTACAATAACTGTTCTGTTAATAACCCTCTGTCGATTCGACCATCCCTGACCGGGGATACAAAAATGAAGAAGCACGTAAATGTCACGAAAGCTCTGAAGCTGTCAAAAGGTGTTTTTGTCAGCAAAATAAACGTGACTGTTTCGGTTCAGGTAACTCACCAAACGAGTAAGCATTGTTCATTTACACATACTACCGACATTGTAACAATACAAAGCGGGTTGAAAAAAGGGGCAAAGTAAAACTTTAAGGATTTTTTGCTCTTCAGAAAATACTAATAAAACACTAAATGTAAAATTTTTCAAAAATGCAAAAGGAAGAAAAAAATCCTGAACCTCTATTTTCATTGCTTTGGGCTGAATGACATAGATCTTGTTCTTGTAGCCACACCACACTTTATCATGCACAACGGTCATGCAGCGGATTGAGTGATGTGGCCGGCCGAGGTCCAAGAGGTGGTAGTTCGTCAAATCCCACTGGCTGTCTGTAAATGTAGAAGGAAGATGATTTTATACTAAATGTCAAAGTTGGGATAAGTATCTGAATTATTAGCAAACTGACAGTTTCTTACCAAGACCTCTGTGGAAGATGGCCAGTGTACCGTCAGCCAGAGCCACCAAAACACGGCCTTTCACATGTCTATGTAGAGAAACAATATAAAATTTCATTAGAACTCATTGTTTTCTTTTGATTTCAGCTCAAGATTGAATAAAAGTGCAACAAAAGTAGAGCTAAAAAGCAAATTGCTTTATCATCTGGATACATATATTGAAATACCACTCCAAAAGTTAAAATATCTTCCTGAATTTGTATCGTCACTTTCCACTTACACAATGTTCAAGATGGAATCCTTCAGCTTGACAGCATGAAGACACTTCCTCCATCGAGCGACAGATGAGTGCACGTATAAACTACATAAAAGACATTTGCAAATGACGAAATGTCAGATTGTTTTTCCATGGTTCGATATAGCAAATCATTGATGATCTGATTGTACAATAAACAGCTCTCTAAATCATTTTTCAGTGCAGTGCAATTGCTATACTGTAGATCTTAGTCAAAGTAGACACAACATTTATTTGACATGAACGAAAACAAGGCAGGCTTTGTCTTATTGTTGAGTACTTTAGTGTTGATAAAAAAAAATAAAAGTATACTAGAATATCCACTTGAAATTTGTGAAAAATCAGTGTATATACTCATATACAAACTCATACAAAAATGATTGTATATAAAAGTAATTTTGCCCGATTACATTCTCTCTACATATATAAAGTTCTGACCTTTTTTTTGTTAAAGTTTCGGTATTTAGTGTTTAAAAATAAAGGAAATGTATATGGTGCTTGTGGCCAGATGTCATTTTTTTGTGTTGTGTGCATCTCACCAGCCGTTCTGAGCCCCCAGCCACATAGTGGGCAGTGCGCTGCTCATCCGCTGGGTCTCTTCTTTTGCCAAATCTGCCTTGCCACCTGCTGAGACCATATAGTCCCTGTCTTGATCCGACTCCCTGGCAAGGAACCCAACCGAGGATGAGATCCCATCCAAATCTTGAAGTAAATCAACAAAAATAAGATACTGGGTCTGACTCACCTTTGGCTATCATTGCCTGCTGAAGCCCCAGAAGACTCTGTTCCGAGTGGGTCTGTAAATACATGCTCTGTGTAGATTCCTGGCTGACTGGTGTCCTGTCCTGGGCTCTCCTGGTCTTCCTCAGTGGCCTCCATAGCCTCCTCTGCTGCAGGGACCCCGTCTTCACTGGGAGCTCTGGAGAGATCTACAGCAGAGAGACTTACAAGTAGTGATGGGAGATACAATGCTTTTCGAAACTCTGAATCAATTGCTTCACAAAATTATTCACTGTTTTGAAGAGCTCGAAACACCACATGCTGGCTGGTCAATGCATCGAAAATTCAGCCCAAACACCTCTTACAAACTAATTGCATGTTTTCCTGAAAGTATAATCTATAAAATGTAATCTACAAATAATCAAATACCATTAAATATGAAATTTCTGTAAGACTTGTGTTCTTATATTATTTGTAGTGATTGTTTTATGTAGAAGCAATTAAATCTCATTATCTTTTTTGTATTATTCACGCATAAGTATTAAAATTCTTTAAAATAATAAAATAAAAAAACCTACACAATAAAACTGACCCGAAATCAGTTGAAAACCATTAGACACTTGTTCATGGGTTCACCAAATCTACGCCCATCTAGTGACAAACCTTATGAATTCTTCAATGCTTCGAAACCAAGGTTTGAAACGTAATCATGTAATGAAGCCTCATTTGCTGAAATAATGTGACTTGGCAAATGTGAAACAAGCTTCGAAACACTGATTCAAAACTAAATCATAAATGTTTCGAAGCTTTGTGACGTAGTTTTAAAAAATCACTACTTCCAAGTAGGGCTGTCACGATATTAGATTTTTCACACCACGGGTATTGTGTCCAAAAAAATTCACGATATCGATATATCGCGATATCTATCGAAACTTTGGGGGAAAAAGTTATCAAATGATTGGTAACACTTTACAATAAGGTTGTATTCGTTAACATTAGTTAATGCATTAGTTAACGAACTAACCATGAACAACACCTCTGTTCAGCATTAGTTCATCTTCTTTGTTAGTTAATATAGAGCTGTTCATGGTTTGTTCATGTTAGTTCACAGTGCATTAACTAATGTTAGCAAGATTTTAATAATGCATAAGTAAATGTTGAAATTAACATTAACAAAGATTAATAAGTGCAGTTCATTATTAGTTCATGTTAACTAATGTAACTAATGTTAATTAAAGAAACTTATTGTAAAGTGTTACCAATTAATTTTTACTTTGTTTATTTAGTTTTATTTTTTACCCAACAAACATAATTGGATAATGATAAACACAGGGTAATACTCTGTTACTGATAAATTGTTGTTGAAGCTCCCTAATAACATGAGAGAAAATACTGTCAAGTTCAATGATGATGAATAAATATTAACATAAATGTTATTGGCCATGACTAGATTGCAAATACAAGAATAGACATTATTCATTACTTAAAAGAAACCGTCGACTGGCTCTGACTGGTGTTTAGAGTCCGCGGCAGCAGCAGCAGTGCCTTGTTCCTTCAGCGCAGCTGCAAGAGTTATGCCCTTTTTAAACCTGCTAACTTCATTAGTTTTCTCTAATCATATATCTATCATATTGCGAAGAGATTAGGAGTAAATGTCTTCCGAAATTCTTCCGAAATTTAAATCCGATCACTCAGATCCACCGCTCCCACCACGCGCTGCGCGCAGGGCACCGAGTGCTGAGGGGGCACTACAAGAAAATGCAAGTAAAGACGCAAACAGCCGCCAGTGAAACTGAAAGTAGCCCAAGGCTCAGAATCAGATGCTCAAAAACACAATCATCTTCATTAAAACTAATGAGACTAAATGCTCTTACCAGTGCTTAGGTCGCTCGTTCTCCTATTACGGCCTTTGATCTTGAAATGAGCCGATAAATAAAATACAGCTCATATCTCTTGCTTTCGTTGTCGTGAACTGAATTTGCATAGCCTATAGAGTGGAAATTGAAGATTGGATTTATATTAATTTTGCGGAGAGATGTAAGGAAAGAAAACCTGCATGTTTTTATTTCTATGGTTTAGATTGTGTAGCCCGTTTCGTTTGCAGGCGCTGTTGCGTGCGAGTCTGCCTCAGCTTGTTTTTACTGTGGTGGTGATAGTAAACATTTAAACTTACATTGTGATATGCTTGAAGTGTTCTATATATATGGATTTTATTATAGGCAAGACAAGTCAAGTGTTGATTTGAGAGGATAAATTGATCAAACATGTGGTTAACTCACTGTTGGCCGCTGGCCGCTTGGTCGTTAGCTACTTTAAAAAACAAAAACTTTAATTTAACAAACAAAAATTGCCCCAGACATTTTTCTTAATTAACTTAATAAATAAACGAAACGAAATATAACAAATTTGACATTACAAACAAAGCTGAACTATTTTTATGGCTGCAACAGTGTGTAATAGAGAGGGAGGAAAAAACACGGCGCCAGTCGCTCGGGACACTGTAGTTTTTATGCATCATGTTATCATACCAGTCCTGTTCATTTTAAATATTGTGGTTATCGCCAATACCGGTATATTGCCACACCCTAAATTAACACGATGTTGATATTTTGTGCTTTGAATATCACGGTTATCGTCAATACCGGACATATATTGTGACACCCCTACTTCCAAGTGTCAGTTATGCCAGGAGTTTACTTTTAATCTTCAAATAGCTCAACCAACCAAAAATGTAGATTCTGAACTATTGGTTCTATAATAGTTGCCAAAATGACATGAATTATACTACAAACGGTTCGTACCACTTCCTCTGGCAGGACTCTGTTCTGCTGATTGTTCGTTGACTCCTGTGCTGCCCGTCTGAGATCCTGAGCTGGACTCTTCAACGTTGCAGCCCACCGCTGACACGTCACTCAACACACCCTCACTGCCCTGAGAGCTGCTACTGGCCAATAAAAAGTCTGGTCCCGCCTCCATGTCCTGAGGAATCTCCTCCCCTGCGGGATAGTCTGTCTCCAAGACTCCTAGAAATCATATTACAATAAACATAATTATTGCTTAAGAGTTAATTGTGGGAGTTATGTCGATTATTTCTCCACTCCCTTTTTCATCGGACAATTATTGAATTATTAATTCAATTAAATATAAATGCACAGATGTATCGTCCTATAATCGTATTATTATACAGGTATTATTATACCTGAAAATCAATAGCAGTTGAACATAATACCACTGTTGTTAATTTTAACTTCTAATATTATAGTAATGTACCAAATGTTGAAATGTGTACTGCCAAAATAAAAGTGTGAGGGTTTAACACTGGGAAGTGAGAGATGGTGGTCTAGTGGGTTAAACCACTGAACTGATATGCAGAAGGTTGCTGGTTTGAGCCACCACCAGTGTATCCTTGAGCAAGGCACTTTACTCCATGTTGCTCCAGGGGAATTGTCCCTGTAATAAGTGCACTGTAAGTCGCTTTGGATAAAAGCGTCTGCCAAGTGCATAAAGTAAAGTAAAAAAGTAAAAGTGAGGAAATGCAGACATAAATATTAGCATTGTAACTTTACTATTGTGGTGTAATTATGTATATTTATATATTTAATTTACACATATTTATATCTAAAACAGTGTGAATGTAATGTAAACTAAAATGAGGTTTGAGCCCAAATTCAAGGTACAAAGTCAATGCACTCTCTTTAAGTTTGAAATCTGAAAAAGGTCTGAGTTGGTATGAGAGTGTGGTGTCTTTGTAATTTATACCTAGATGTCTTTATATCAAAAAAATGTGCTGGCTAAATCCAGCAGCCCTAACACAATGATGCCATTTACATTTTGTATTTGTTTATCAAGATATAATGATAAACTATTTATGCCTATGACTGAAAGAAACATGACAAAGAAAGTGTACAAAAGATGATGTGTACAAATATGTATGTGTTATGAGGGGTGTACAATTCTGACCTGGTACACTGGCGATACACAGCACACATGAGTTGCAGACATAGAAGCTGTCCAGCAGGTCGTCGGGCCGCGTCACATCTATGACCATCACCTTTGTGGAGGAGTGCGTGCTCGTACAGATCCAAACACGACTGGACATCTCCACATGCACCGTCTGCTCCCGTTCCTGCTCCTGTCAACACACAGAATAGCACTGCATTGAGAACTAATACTGTAAATATATTATACTGCAAAAACAGATTTTCTTCCTCTGTATTTTGTCTTGTTTTCCAGTACAAATATTTAAACATTCTTCAATAAATATACAGGGACTTGAGAAGCAAAATGACGTGACATTACACTTAAAACCGGCAAAAATGTCTGCCAATGGGTTAAGCAAAAAAAACTTGTTTTCCCTTTAAATAATGATTAATTTTCCTACCCCACTTTTTTATTGTTTTATGCATGGTCACAATTGTTTTTTTTTATATATATATTTAGATATATAGGAAAACAAGACAAAAAATAAATTAATTAATTTAAAAACAAATATATATATATATATATATATATATTGCAGTGTAAAAATGTCTATATTTTCTGGTGGTGGAAA